>NC_083276.1:54358259-54677539 GCF_963506605.1 Zootoca vivipara | reverse complement strand
AAGGGAAAATCCCTGTAAAAAAGGGATAACTTGGCAGCTATGATTGTTTTTCACTCCCCAAGTAGCGCTGTAGAGAGAAGCCCAATTGAGGGATGCCCAATGGGTTGCCTCCCCTTGGTGCCTGCAAGACCTCCACCTGTCCATCTCCCCCCTTTTGTTTACATTTTAAATGTATTTTTTTCCTCCTCCTCCTCCTCCTCCTCCTCCTCCTCCTCCTCCTCCTCCTCCTCCTCCTCCTGCAGTTCTGAGCTGTATGAGAAGCCATGTGCTGACTTCCAACCACTCCACACTATTCCTTTCCTTTCCCTGTGGTGACAAACTAGTACAAATAATAGTGCAAGAGAGACAACTGCACACAATGAGAAAAGAAATACATTACAACTGCCAACAAAAACACAAAAAGCTACAATTTTTCGATTGACTTGCCGAAGATTCAGGAATTTTGGAAATCCCCCCCCCCCCAAAGAACTTCAAAGTGGGGAAAATGAAGAAGGTCTCAGTTGTCAATCTAAATATGTGGTTGATATGCGGACAGGTTTGAATTGCACAGACCCAAAGCATTTGGAATACTTCTCCAAAAGCCTCTTGCTAAACCTCTCACTTTCTGTCCTGTACCATGCAAGTAAAACTGGCACACTTCCCCTCCCAGAAGACATGTTAGGATTCCTCACCTTTATGTAGAATACTTCCAAATAAATACCGGGAAGCACAATTCAGCAGCAGCAGTTTCCTTAGATCAGCCACTTTTCTTTTCTTTTTTTCATTTTTGGTAATAAGGCAGATCGGGGGGGGGGGGGGGACAATGATAATGACACCCAGAATGGAAAATCCAAAGTGATAATTTCTTATTTGCCTCTGACCCATGCATTAAAGCTTGCCATATCACAGGACGCCTCCCCGCCCAACTCCTAAATTATCCATTTGCAGTTCATGCGCTATAATCATCACCTGGCTTGCCAGAGTAAGCATAATTAATGTGCTGTGAAAGTGCTAAGTAATGGCTGCACAAAACACAATGTTGCTGGTGTTATTTCTACCATCTGACTGCTGTTCGAGTTCACAGCATAGACACATTTATACTGAAAATTACTAAAGATGCTCTGCTCTCAATTTAGTCAGTGTATGATGTAGCAGAAGATAAGCAAATTAGGAAGTGGGACTTGGGTCCCCAGGAGGTGTTTCCCTTGACACCTAGATAGAGGGATAGTTATTACTGGAAAAAATGATTGCGGAAGAAAAGGAATTGAGTTGCACATAAATTTGAACTGTAACAATACATGAACATTTAATATTTCAAAAGCTGAACTTTAGATGCAAGGGATGAACTAACTCCCACTAGGAAGGATGCGAACAGGAAGCCACACTTACTACAGCCAAAGGTTGGAAAGCACATAATGAAAACTTTGTTGAAGCTAAACAGGGCTTGGTGTGCTCTGTAGGGCTGCACAGGAGAGTCCTGTGTATGCTGCTTTGAGTTTCATGGAAGAAAGCTCGCATATCAATTAGTAAGTAAATGTATGAAACAGTAGGAAAGACTGTAAAGATGCGACTTTTTTTATTAAAGAGGTAAAAACTGCTTTCCTCCACATGGCAGGAGGTGGCGGTGGCGGTCCCGCCCAGCTCTTCTATTGGCTTAGGCATGACTGGGAGAGGACATGATTTCCTCCTCTGCAAACCACGTTGGACGCTAGGCCACATCCATCATTGTATTTTAATATTCTGCTGGAAGCAGCCCAGAGTGGCCGGGGAAACCCAGCCAGATGGATGGGGTATAAATAATAATTATAATTATTATTGGATGGGGTATAAATTATTATTATTATTATTATTATTATTATTATTATTATTATTATTATTATATTGTTATGGCTGCAACCAGTCTCATGTGAGCTATAGGACGTGGCTTGGGAGTGGACCAGAGGACAAACTTGTTCCCTCTGGCTAAAGAAGCTTCCTCCCTAGTCCTAGCCTGAGTTAGGTGTGGAATTCCTCTCCCACCCTTCCTTTGTTCTATGGTCATGGGTTGCCCGGCAATTTGTGGGCAGGCCCATAGAAGGACCTTGCTATGGAAGACAGTGGTACCTCACAAGACGAATGCCCTGCAAGATTAATTTTTCGCAAGACGAATGCGCCTTGTGATCTGATGGTGACTCGCAAGACAAATTCGTTTTGCGAAAAATTCGTCTTGTGAATCACGGTTTCCCATAGGAATGCATTGAAAATTAATTAATGCGTTCCTATGGGCAAAAAAAGAAATTTCAATGCATTCCTATGGGAAACCGCGATTTGCAAGACGAATTTTTCGCAAAATGAATTGACTCGCGGAACGAATTAAATTCATCTTGCGAGGCACCACTGTATTTGGGACCAAGAAGGAATTTGCCTTCAGGTTAATTGGGCCTGTCTGGGCTTTTTGCCTACCTCATAGCAACTGTCACAATTTAATGGTGGATAAGGCTTTGGACCGGAGCCTTGGTTTTCATTGAGTGAGGTGTTTGTGGGGCCCCGTGCCGCTGTATCAAGGTATTCCTCGAATGTGATCCTGGGGGAGGTGCAGCTGTTCTGACGTCCAGACAGGGGCTGACAGACAGTATTGGTACTACACCCATGAATTGAGTTTAATCTTCCTCAATTTGTAGCTGTGTGTGTGTGTGTTTGTGTGTGTGTGTGTTTGTGTGTGTGTGCATGACACACACACACACACACACACACACACACAAAGATTCACATTTAAGTACATATATGACCAGCACAATTCATGCATATCTACACAGAAATTAATCCCACTCTATTCAGCACATTTCCTCCAAACTACTTTTAATTGTGTAGTATGTAGGCGGAATTCTCAAAGACAGGAGATAAATCCTCAGAGGCCTTAAGGATGAACCAAGAAGAGATTTCAGGACGAGATGTCTTAACAGGTCTAATGTAGAAGTATCAAAAAAATCATTAAACCTTTTGCCAGCAGCATAGCTTTTTAGTCATAATCCCATCTCAGGCACAATATGATAGGATTCAAACACAGGGACCAAATTCCACTGAGTCTGGCGACCCTCTAGGTCTGCACTTGCATTGAAATGGCCTAGAGGTTCTTTGGGGCAATATAGTAGTAACATGAAATATGCAGAAGAGATTTTTTTTTGGGGGGGGGCACCATACTCAGCTCTAGTAGAAATATGAATGAGTGGTAGCATGGAAATGAGTGAGGAAGATAATGCAGGCTGCTTCAGCCAGGCATTTGATACCAATATGTGCATTTCTAATGCATTTTCCTTTTCAGCTAAAAAACATTATGATGAGTCTTTTGAAAGATTTGGGCCTTCTATCTAGCTCATCATTTTATAGTATCACCCTTATGCTTGATTACACTGAATAGAGAGGTACAAGAATCTCTATACAGACACAGGTATGGGGAGGAAAGAGTTTGCGTGCCGAGGTACCAAATAACTCACACTTCACACAGAATTTAAGTTTAAGGTTTTTGGCATTAATTTTGGCCAAAACTTTATTGAAATACAACTAATGTGAGTGGTTGCTTAGGCATTGGTTCCCCAGCCATCTGTCCCCTGCCTGGGACAGATCTGACTCCCCTAGCGTACTGGGGAAGCCGGGATAGGTAAGCACCCTCTGAGAGAGGCCGGGGCAGGGCCACCAAGCCCTTGACCTCTCCCCCAGATGCTCCCCGAGGCTCATGCGCAGTCCAAGCCCCTACCGGGGGTACGGACAAACATGTGGAGCCTCAGGGTTCCTTTAACGGAATACCCCTAAAGGCAGCAGCAATTTTGAGGGGCAGGCCCAGCTAAATCCGTACCCCTCTACCATCCAATTTGAACCAATGCCTAACCACAACCTTACAAGTTGTGACATTTTGCTATGTGGTAGGCAAAAACCACAAGGCACCAGCCAATCAGCCAAGTGGCAAAATTCCTACTAGGCCCCTGCATCAAAACGGACGACCCTATGACAAGCACAGCAACGTCATGCACAAACAAAACCCCTAAACATAGGGAGGGAGGGAGGGAGATCCATTGCAAGCACCAAAAGTGAAACCGTAAGCTGCTTGCTCAGTATATATAGGCTGTGGCTGTCAATCAAATAAATTGCAACGTAACATTTTCCCAGCAACAATACCCTAGTGACCATCCAAACTGACCCACCCTACAAACCAGGGAATGTCGTGTTAACCCTTCCGCAACCCATGCTCTCCTTAAGGGGAAAACCTGCTATACACATGTTGATTGACACAACTTGAATTGTATACACAGGTGCACAAACTGTGCACTTGTTTAATGCTAGACTAATTGTGGTGTAGAAGTTAGAGTGTCGGACTAGGACCCTGGGGACCAAGGTTCAAATCCCACTCACACATAAAGCTCACTGGGTGACCTTGGGCCAGTCCTTTCCTCTCAGCCTAACCTTACTCCCAGGATTGTTGTGAGGATTAGATGAGGACAGGGAAAACCATGTACACCACCTTGAGTTCCTTGGTGAAAAGGTGGGATAGAAATACAATAAACAAACAAACTAGGATGTACACAGATTGACATTATGTTAGAAGTGGGGCTTCCTATGAGGGCAGAATGCCTAAAAAGGGCTAAAACTATGGTCATATATGCAGAAGAGGGATTTTTTTTAATCTTTTAATCATTGTAACTAATAGCTAGGGGGACCCAGGTGGCGCTGTGGTTAAACCACAGAGCCTAGGGCTTGCTGATCAGAAGGTCGGCGGTTCGAATCCCTGTGACGGGTGAGCTCCCGTTGCTTAGTCCCAGCTCCTGCCAACCTAGCAGTTCGAAAGCACATCAAAATGCAAGTAGATAAATAGGAACCGCTACAGCGGGAAGGTAAACGGCGTTTCCATGTGCTGCTCTGGTTTGCCAGAAGCGGCTTTGTCATGCTGGCCACATGACCTGGAAGCTGTACGCCGGCTCCCTTGGCCAATAATGCGAGATGAGCGCGCAACCCCAGAGTTGGTCACAACTGGACCTAATATTCAGGGGTCCCTTTACCTTTACCTTTTTAACTGATAGCTAGACAATGCAGATGACTTAAACTTTAAGGAGGCCATTGATTGGCTTTGACGCTGGAGTGGTGAGATTTAATGCACACATATTGATTAAAAGGCAATTGAACACATCTGAAAAGAAATAAATTATATATCTGCAAGATTCTCACCAGCAGTTTCACTAGATAAGTGGGCCACCCAGAGAGCATATTGAAACTTGGAAAAGATTAGATAAATTCCCTGTATCAACTAGTGGATTAAGTGGAATAATGAAGTACTTGTACTAGTGAACACTTGCAGAATTCTTCAGTAATGAGCAGAATGGATAATGGCCACCAATTGCAGTATGAAGAAGCCGTTGCTAGCTGTGTTAATATTTTAATATTTCTTCATCATACTACACAGAGAGAAATTTTATGATATAGCATTATGCAGATGAAAAAGCACTGCAGGAGGCCACTCATTCACGCTCATTTAAAAGCTTTATCTGGCCATCATCTTCCTGTCTCTTGTATAATGCTAATATTTCCATAACATCTGTGGCGTTGGCAAGAATATATGGTTTCCATTTAACAACCTTTGCCGAATGATACAGACTACTGCAAGGGAAGAGTAGCAATAAATGAGTACTGTTCACAATGGAAGGTAGAGAGAAGTGGGGTATTCCAAGGATTTGTATTGAGATTTTGGGAATTGTGCTGTTTCACATTCATAAATGATCTCTAGTAAGGGGTGATATAATACCATTTTTATTTTTATTTTTAGTATGGCAAAACAACATTAACTGGATGTAAACAAACACCAACCAGAACCGAAAAGTACCTCTCCGAATGAAGTAAAGCTTTGGACTTCCCTGTATCTTATAGCAATTAACTCCCACAGCAGAATATGGAGAAGGCAATATTTCTAAAAGGTTGTGAAATGGGGCATATCTCACAGCTGGGTTGGTGGTGATGCAAATGCAATCTGTGGACGAACTGTATGTGTTCACAAAGCAATTGACCAAGAAACTGAGTTACATCATAGATCACACGGAAAACAGAAGTGGGAGTTCAGTTTACTTACTTTTTCCATCTTAAAATGACATGGGGGGGGAAGTAAATTGGGATTTGCTGTTATGCTCAGTCACGCATAAAAGTGCTTATCCATGGCAAAAAATGTAACAGCAATGCTGGGGAACTGCTGTATTAGAGTAATCATATAACTACTGTGCTATATATGACTGGATCTGTACGGCACTATCTCCCTCCTAATACTTACAGTAGGTCAATGCAGACATTTTGCCTTTGAAACTTAGACCCGATCTTGAATTGTATTGCAGGAGGAACAGAGAGAATGGAAAGTTGAAAAAGGCAACAAGGTGTTGAGAAGCTGCTTTTGCCCCCTTTCAGGATTCACCAGATTTTTGTTTCCCTCCCCATTCCCAAGTAGAAATATGCTTTCAGATTGGGTAAATGTAATGAATTGTTCCAGTGGCGTGAGAGAGGGTGCTACTTTTCATCCCTTTCAAGTTGTAAAAAATGGTCTGGTGAAGGCCCGTGGTTTTTCTTCCCTCAAAGAATATCTATGTCTCTGTTTCTATCTCTAACTTTATCTCTATCTCATTCCCAGCAGTATACCAATTATAAATCAAAAATATGAAATCCATAAATATCATAACTTCTCTTCCTCTTTCCAAGTATTAGTGACACATGAAAAGCCTCTGTCATTAAAAGCCTGATGAAAAGGATAAGTTTTTAGCTGGTGCTGAAACCCAACTAATGTAGATGTCAACCATATTCCCGAGTGGAGGTCATTCGACAGCCAGAATGCTACCGCTGAGAACGTCCTTTCATGACTCCCAGAAGTACAAACTTCACTTGATGATGGCATTGCTAGCAAGACCTCCTTGGCAGATCTTGAAGCCCAGGAAGGACATTACAGGAGAAGGCTCCTCCAAGGAATCAGGTCCCAAGTCACTCAGGCCTGTATAATTCAACATTAAACCCCCAATATAGGCTTGGTGGGGTGTAGCTATCCCGTGCAGACTCTTCAGAATAGGTGTTATATGAGCTAGACTGGCTGGACTGGCTGAACCAATCAATATTCTTGCATTTTGCACCAGCTGCAGCTTTCAAACCATTTTTCTTGAGCAACACATTATACTAATCTTACCTGGAGGTTACCAGAGCATTGATTACTTCGATTTTGAATGCCCTTTGAATGATAGTAGCATCATTCTCTATCTTCATTTTGAAGTGGTACAGTTCCATTTGACCATTCTGAATGCTTAGTTCTGCTATAAACTGTGCTTTGTGTTCTTTATAGATGTGCAAACCCATCTCCCAAGACAAACGTTGCTGATATTACTGAAATTCTTTTAATGTCCTTCAGAAACCCTACAAATATTCAGCAGAGGAGAGTAAAGCAATGTCTCGTAAAGTGATGCTTTCAATGAAATTTGGTACACTAGCAGCATGGAGTGCAAAAAAAGAGCTTGTGCTTCAGTGGGTGGATCAGAGCCACTATGCTAGCTTCCCAGTAGGTGGGTTGCTGTTGCTTACCCAGAAGGAGAGGGAGAAGGACAACACCAGCTGGAACAGTAGCTGGCTCTGCCAGTGCATTCGCACTGTACTAACCTCCTTGTCACCTCTTATCTCCCCCTCTGACTTAATGTAAGCAACAGTGAGTCACCTACCAAAAAGCTAGCATAGTGGCTTCATTCCACTCAGAAGGCTGCTTCTAGATGTTCTACCCCCAATGTTGGAGGCAGCATGCCTCTGACTGCTAGTTGCTGGGAATCACAAGTGGGTAGACAGCTCAAGCCCTGCTTTTGAGTTTACCATAGCCATCTGGTTTGCCACTGTGAGAATATGATGTTGGATCAGATGGGCCATTGGCCTGAGCTTTTCTTACATTCTTGTATCCTGCCGTATAGAGACATGGAGTGCTTTGAATAGGTGCCAGTACTGTGACAAGGTGAAGCTATTCCAAGACTCGTTTGTTCATACCTCCCTTGCTGTCAACCCTCCTCTATACATGAGATGCAGAGAAAAGACTAGGGTGCATTGCATAGACAGGATGTAAGAGGAGGAAAATGGAAAAGAAACCTTGAGTGATCAATCCACCGTCTTTCCTTCCTTACTTCCTTTTCGATAAGTGGAGTATTCACAAATTATTAATGTAAGACATGCCAAGATACACTTTTGCTGAAATCTGTCTCCAAGGTACTCTGGCAGTGTGCTTTGACAGATAAGCCAATGGAGCCGCTATTTGCATTCGTGGTATTGCCACCATGGCATATGATGTATCTGTGTGGGGTTTTATCTTGATGGCTCACCATCAGTAGCTTTGGACAAAATGATTATAAATGAGTCACAGCTTAAATTGTAATTCGTCATCTGAGAAACATTTTTTAAAAAAATAAAAAATCTCAACATCGTATAGCATTTTTCATTGCATTGAAAGAGCAAAGCTCCCTACATGAACACAATGCCAGTGCAGGGAACATGTGTACAAAATGTGTATACTATATGGGGTGAAAAATTCCAATGTCTGCATTTTTTGCCTTTTGTTCTATTCATCCATGTGAGTGCTTGCTGAAAAGAAATCACCTGCGAAAAACAAAATTGTATGAGAAGTTGGAAGAAAGTTGCAAGGGGGGTAGGACCATTGCACTTATACAAAATAAACGATTCATATATATATATATATATATATATATATATATATATATATATATATATGGAAAGAGAATCTCCTGCTTAATCACCATCATCCTACAAGAGCACTTCTGATCTTGGCAGGCAGCTTCCTGGTCAGCTACACTTCTTGGAAGCCCCCTGGAAAGACCAGTTACTAGGCAACATAAGTGGAGAGAGTGTTGTTGGACTTGGCTTGCGCACTTCCCATTGGCATGTGGTTGGCCAATGTAAAGACAGCATGCTGGACTAGATGGGCCTTTGGCCTGATGGGATCAAGGTTCTTCTTGTGCTCTTGTAATTAAAAGTAAAAATAGATGTCACTCAAAACAATTATAATAAAGGTAGGATCTACAGGCAAATCCCAACAGCATGCAGCCTTTTTTGTGAAAAAAATAGCCCCCCTCCCACCTGAGAAAGTGGCAGTGGGAGGAACACCCCATTTTTCCAGGGGTTGAACAATTCGGCAAAATGAGGGGCGAGGGCAGGATTTGGGACAGCACTAGTGCAAAATGCGTTGCATGGCAGAGATGAGCAAGAATCTTTCTGAACTGTGTGCACAGAGTTGCAAAGGGCAGCAGTGGGAAGGATGAGTTCCCTGAAATTGGGAGTGGGACTTCACTGGCCAAAGGGTCCTCCCTCTAGTTTCAAGCAATTTCCCACTTCCCACTGCAACTCCTTACAATACTGCACAGGCCATTCGGGAGCCTGCCCCTATTACCTGGAGATTCAGGGCACCAGTAGCCAAAAACAGGCGGGAGAGAAAGGCTGGTCATGTGCCTGCCTTTCACTTGCACAACTACTGGATCAACCATCTGGGTTTCTTTTTCCAATAGCAGACAGGAAGCCAGTGCACATTGCCATTCCAAACGGTAAGGGTAAAGGACCCCTGGATGGTTAAGTCCAGTCAAAGGCGGCTATGGGGTGCGGCACTCATCTCGCTTCAGGCCAAGGGAGCCGGCGTTTGTCCACGGACAGCTTTCTGGGTCATGTGGCCAACATGACTAAACCGCTTCTGGAGCAACGGAACACTGTGACGGAAGCCAGACCACACAGAAACATCGTTTACCTTCCCTACTTGCGCTGGTATGGCAGAAGCTGGGACAGAGCAACAGGAGCTCACCCCATCATGCAGAATTGATCCGCCAACCTTCTGATTGGCAAGCCCAAGAAGCTCAGTGTTTTAGACCACAGTGCCACCCACAATCATCATCAGGCTCCTCTTTAAAAAGCCATGTTTGCCTTTGGAGTATTGGTTCCCCAAATACCAGCTTAGTCCCAAGCCACCTTTTTTGTAAGTGTATTGATGACTGTAGCTCAGTTTCAAGCATTCTGAATTATACAAGTTCCTTAGGGCCAATTAATATATTTTAATTTGTAGATAGGCATATAAGCCTGTAATATGCACACTCAGAAAATGGATGTTTTCAAGCATGTGCCATATGGGCATATACAGGCATGCCTTTATATAATTTATACTCTCCTCAGCCTCTCAGGAGCCCTGGCTGGTTCCCAATTTGGGTCCTCTTCAAACCACTCTCACCACACATACAGCTTGCATGTGCTTGCTAGTTTTCTTGCCTCATTTTACCAGGAAGAAAATTCAAGGCCAAAAGACCAAGACAAATCAAAGAAAGGATTGATTGAGATTAAAAAATCAAACCCTCTAAATGATATATTTAATTCATTTCTAAAATTAAAAGAGTCTGAAATTGGATGCTTTGGGGTGGTTTTAATTATGTGGAATCATTTTTGGTCTTGCAACAACTCGCTAGGAGACAGACGCTCCGAAGCTCATCTTTTCAGCTTTGATGTTGACCTATATGAGGCTGCCTATAAAATGATGGAATTAATCATACATGAGACATAGCCTTCCTATCATGTAGACAACTGTTCTCTCAAGAACACCACTATTTTAGATAAGCAAATGCAAAGCTGACATCTCTGTGATATTTTACAAAATCATCCAGTGTACACTCCAGTAGACAGAGCAGTAAAAACAGGAGATTGAGAACCAGTGCCAAGTATCTTACAGACCGATCTTATAAATTTGCTTTAGCTGTAGTAGCATACAGAGCAGATTCATAACAGCAGTTAACCTTGGCAAGGAGGGCAGTGTCATCTTATGGGGACAGGCCATAGCTCACTGGCAGAGCACAAGCTTCACATGCAGAAAATTCCATGGTCCAATGACAAAGGATCTTGGGTAGCAGAGTTAGAGAAGACATCTGACTTAGACCTTGAAGTGTTGCTTCCTGCCCATATAAAGCCAAGATAGACCAAAGACCAATGGTCCAACCTGGTATAGAGCAGATTAGAATATGTCAAATTTACCAGTGAAATTGCTTGCCTAATTTTGAACTAACAGGAAATCACTTTAGAAACTAGGAATATTTCTGTGTCTCTAGCAAGCCTGGTACCCGTAATAGCAATTCAAGATCTTGCGTGCACCAGTGCCATTTTTATTTGTAAGCCAGTCAGAGAGTCATGGCTGAAAAGCAGACACAGATATTTCTGGTCTGTGTCAATTTTGCGTGTATTCGTTCATAACTCCTTTCTGTCATTTCCCCCCATTAATCTGCTATTTCAGTGGCTGATCATCTTCAACTATATCTGGAAGAAGTTCTAAACCAATGGCAGGCAGATAGCATGGTGCCATTTGACAATGGATCAAACCTCCCATCATCCCTGATATTGCCCTTGCTGGTTAGAGCTGATGGCAGCGGGAATCCAGCAGCATCTCTAACACACTACATTGGCTACCCTTTATCTAGACCCATTGCAGTCTGGCTTCCAGCCCAGTTTTGGAACTGCAAAAGCCTTGGTAATCCTGGCTGATGCCCTTTGCCAAGAGAGAGAAATAGAGTGTGTGACCCAGTTGATTGCTCTGTGGCTTTTGATATTATCAGCCATGGTATATTCCTGGATAGGGACGCAGGTGGCACTGTGGGTTAAACCACAGAGCCTAGGGCTTGCTGATCAGAAGGTCGGCGGTTCGAATCCCCGCGACGGGGTGAGCTCCCGTTGCTCAGTCCCAGCTCCTGCCAACCTAGCAGTTCGAAAGCGCGTCAAAGTGCAAGTAGATACAGTAAATAGGTACCGCTCCAAGTGGGAAGGTAAACAGTGTTTCAGTGCGCTGCTCTGGTTCGCCAGAAGTGGCTTTGTCATGCTGGCCACATGACCTGGAAGCTGTATGCCAGCTCCCTCGGCCAATAACACGAGATGAGCGCCGCAACCCCAGAGTTGATCATGACTGGACCTAATGGTCAGGAATCCCTTTACCTTTATATTCCTGGATAGGTTCTGTGAGTTGGCAGTTGGAGGTAT
The DNA here is from genome assembly GCF_963506605.1 of Zootoca vivipara. Classification (NCBI taxonomy): domain Eukaryota; kingdom Metazoa; phylum Chordata; class Lepidosauria; order Squamata; family Lacertidae; genus Zootoca; species Zootoca vivipara. The sequence goes on along the minus strand of NC_083276.1, from coordinate 54,665,527 downwards.
TTTAGAATCTCAGAACTGTAGAATTGGAAGGGACCCTGGACATCATCTAGACCAGCCCCTCTGCCATACATGAGCATCCGTGGTGATGTGGTGGTTCCTTTACTACCTATTGGGTCAACTTATTGTTATTGCATTTATTTCCCACCTCCTTCTCCAAGGAGCTCAAGGTGGCATATCTGGTTCTCTGCTACGTATTTAATCCCCACAACAACTCTGTGAGCTTAATAAGGCTGAGAAGCACTGACTGGCCCAAGGTCACTCAGTGAGCTTCATGGCCAAGTGGGGATTTGAACCCTGGTCTCTGAACACCAGTGGCTGAAGCTTGCAGGTAGGCAAAGTGCTCTTGCACTCATGTCTAACTTGCAGGTTTCCCACCGGCATATGCCACTGTAAGAACAGGATGCTGGAGTAGATGGGGCTATTGGCCTGATCCAGGAGACTCATGTTCTTGATAGCGAAATGAAAAATAATATTGTCTTAGTGGTAATTGGAAACAATCAACAGGTGAGTGTTGGACTTTTTGATACGTTTCCCAGCTACTGTTTTGCCAAGAAAGTCTGCTTTGTTTTGAGATATGCTTCCAAACAGTATATCTATTAATAGTACTATGTTCCCCTTGATGACAATTAAATGAGTATACGAAAAAGAATAGCAAAACACCCCAGTTGTCTCATGGATAATTTTAATTGGGGGACATTTTTTAAAGGGTGTGATGTATGGCTATGTTTTGTGAACCCATTATAGTACCTCACTGCTGTGCCTGGTGAAGGCAACATACAATGCAACATAGTTCCATTAGTAACTATTTAAATGCATATTAGTCCACCCCCCCCCTTCATTTTGGTGTTAACAATAGAGAGGCAGAAATAGATCAATTAAAAAAAGACCAGAATAACACATTGGATGGTGTATTAATTAATGAGGTGCTACAGATGCATCATAAATATTTTTTTTAAATAATAATAATAATAATACTTTGCCCTTTATAATATCACTGTGATGCCCCATATCAATTAGAATTCTAAGATATTCTTTGTTAACAATTTTCAAATTTAAGTTGGGGGAGAAAACTTTTTTCTTCTGATCTTTTCTTCCTGGGATGGATACTGGGGGGAATGAATACCAGCTGTTAAGGAGATCAGACATGTGTATCTCAGGGTTTCAGAGCTTTTCAGAAGGGCTCAACTCACGTTGAGTCAGCCTTCTTTCCCTTTAATCGCTTTCATTATTTGTTCTATGCATATACACTTTTTAATGGTGTACAAAGCCCATCTGAGTCTTTGGTGGCAGTTTCTTTTTTCTTTTTAAACTGCTGGTTTAAAAAAGAAAGAAAGTGATTTCTGGCCTTCTCCGGTTCATTTGTTCCACCCTGCCTTGTGCTTTCGGTGGGAAGTGCTTTAATCATGGTGTTCCTAGTGTGCAAAACATCAAAATGCTTTTACCTGTATAGTTCAAATTATGTTATTCCCCACCCCCTCAAGTAGAAAAATTGAGAACAGTAAAATTTATTAGTTTTTCTTAAACGGCAACTGGTTTAAAACCTGGAGTCTTAATGGTATAGCCGGGGGACTGATGGAGGGATGTGTTAAGCAAAGGTGCAACGCTGGTGTGAAGAGACACAGAGGAAAGAGTGAATTGCAATGTGGGTATTGCAAACAGGAGTAGTTGCAGTGGCTGAGCAAAACAGTGGAATCTAAACTCAAGGATCAGTGGAAAGGCTTTAGACCCAGTTCCCCAAACTCTGATGGATAAGACAACCTTTCCCCCTCAAGTTAATATAACGTGGGTGGCGCTGCGGTCTAAACCACTGAGCCTCTTGGGCTTGCCAATCAGAAGGTTGGCAGTTTGAATCCCCACGCCAAAGTGAGCTCCCTTTGCTCTGTCCCAGCTCCTGCCAATCTAGCAGTTCAAAAGCATGCCAGTGCAAGTAGATAAATAGGTACCGCTGCGGTGGGAAGGTAGGCAGAGTTTTTGTGTGCTCTGGTTTCCGTCATGGAAACAATATCTCACTTTCAGGCTCCCGAACGATTTCCGTCATGAATTTTTTTACCCTTACCTTTTTTTTCAACCTTTAATATCAGCTACACATTTCACTCTCGTGACCCTAAGGATTTAGTTTTATAGTGTGTAAAAAAATAAGATCTAAATTCCACTAGAGAAGACTCTGTGCTTCTTCATGAATCATTGTGCTCTTCATTGCAAGGAGAGAAGACCAGAGCAGCAGTGACCATGGCAATATTTATTTTAAATATGTCTGTGGTGTTTTTCCACAGCTTAGAGCAGTTTACAGAAATAAAATGAATATAATAATTATTACAAACACTTCTTTTTAACATCATCTAGTTGCCTATTAACTGATCAGATATTTAGCTTGTCATTCCAAAAACCAGGCACAAAAGAGGCGCTTCACAGCCTCTTCCTAAATTCAATTTGGAAAGAACATATGAACTTCACTGAGAAAAATGGAGCAATCACTGAGAAGGCCCTGCTTCTTGATCATGCAGTTCTCTTTCTACTTCACATACTGCTGAAATACAAAGCCGAACCTGATTACAAGAATGCAGATACTCAGATGGAGAACGGCCGTCACTAAGATATGTGGGTTCCAACTCTTGAAAGAGAATTGGGCCCAGAAACATGCCAGTAGCTGTGTAACTGATACAATAAAGGCTGCTTACGCTCATATCTACCCCAAACCGAAAGGAGATGAACAGCCCCCGTTTACACTAGAGGAATCTTTTCAAGACATGTTGAAAAGCAGCCTCAAGTACAGCACATTGCAGTAGTGAAACCAGGTTATGAAAGCATGGCTGACGGCAGCAGAGTCCCATCTGCTCAGGAAGGTGCAGAGCTTGTATAGTAAATGAAACTGAAAGTGCAACGTCTAGCCTCCGCTGTGCACAGATTGGATCAATGAGTTCCTGCAGATGCGAATAATCGACTACTGCAGAATTCCAAATGCCTTCTGCTTAAAAATATTGACGAAGGAATGTCCACCACCTTCCAAGTAGGGATGAGTGAATCTGCCCCTATTAGTTTTTCTCAGATTTTCATTTTTCCAGTCTTAATCTTAGCTACCAACATTTCCACATCAATTTGTCATTTATTTATTTTTTAAAAAATGTGAATTTCTCCTAACACACATTTGTTCAAAATGAGTAATTTTGCAAACCTGTTTTCCCTAAATTAATGCATTTCTGTATGTTATTTTCAGTAACATATGCATTTTATGCATGCTTTATACACATATTTGTATGCATTACTTGGCTAGAGAACTGCACTGCAGTTGGAAGGGTTTTTTTCTTTGCTAATGTAGTATCTGTTCAATCAGAGAAACAAACTTTTCCAGCTGCTGTGTGTGTGTTGTTTTTGTTTAATATAAGGTGGTTTTATATATACCATCTTATGAAGACTTTACCCTAAAAGACAAATAAATAAAATAAAATAAGAATAGGAATACTCTTAAGTCTTTTTTGGCTAAAGGTAAAACAAAATGACACATACAGGCCTTTTAATATATTGACTGGTTTTATCCAATTTTTGCTATTACTATTTTATTTTGGAAGTTATCATTGTTGTTTTATCATATTGTATTGACACATCATTTGATATTTAAATAACCTTTTTTATTGAAGTGATCTCTGTAGTTTTGTTTGTATGTGTGTGTTTTTGTTTAATGCTGAAGGTGTAGAAGTATAAAGCCTTAAATACATTTAAACAAAATTTTGAACTTGACTTGTGGCACATTTGCCCCCCAAAAAAGGAGGGGGCTGGCTACAATTGCTCTAGGTTAGCTTTTACCAACCTGGTGCCCTCCAGATTTTTCTCATCAGCTCATGCTCTGATCAGGTCAGTGATCAGGTATGATGGGGGCTGTGAGGGACAGGGGATATCGCGAAGTCCCTCCCCTCCTGAGTTCAAGCCCATCCCCGAGCACAGGGGAAAGCAGAGGGAGCTCCGATTCCAGTGAGGAAGCAGGAAGTCGTGTCCGAGGCTCAGGCAAGGTAGCGGAGCCAGGGTCCCAGGTGGGACAGGAAGGGGCAAATAAGGGGGGGAGACCCATCCCCCCAACTCCGGAATTACGGAGAAAGAGGAGGGGAAAGAGGATGGGTCTGCCAAGGCTTTTGTGTTGGGGAAAGACGCGCCAAAAGCCATTCGGAGGTTCTGCAACGTAATGACCCCATCGTTCCGTGTAAATAGCAATGACTTCAGCACTGTAAATACGCAGCACCAATAAAAGAATAAAATGCAGAGCTGTGTAGAGTCGTTACTCTGAAGTAGCCCGCTCCGGCCACTGTGACAGCAACCTCCGAATCTTTTTTTTGGGCTACTTTGGAGTTGCTGGGATGAGTGTGTCAGAGGCGGAGAAATGGCGGCAGATCGCGGAGAAAGCCCAGCAAGACCTGCAGCAGCTGGCGCAGCAGGCGCAGGGGGAATTAAAGGCAGCTAAAGAAGAAACCAAGAAGGTCCAGGACGACCGGCTACAACTTGCGGAACAGGTGAGAGCGCTCCAGGAAAGAGAGCAGCAATTAAGAGCGGTGGCGGTAGACCTCCAAAACAAGCTGGATGCAGAGAAAAACAAGGCGGGAGGGGCACCCCAAGTCCAAGTGCTGCCAGGAAGGAGAGCCGGGACCCTAGTAAGCAAGTTCAATGGAGACCCGAGGGAATATCATGGCTTTGAGACTGAGATTGTGTATGCTCTTGAGCTGCACCATGATGACTTCCCTGATGATGAGCACAGGGTAGCGTTTATTGTGGAGCACCTTACCGGGGCAGCCAGGGAGTGGCTAAGACCGTTAATCGCAACAAAGAATCCTTGCATGAAGAATGTCAAACTATTTCTAGAAGGTTTGAAAACGATGTATTCGTCCGATAGTCATATGGACCAGACTAAGGAGGAACTTCATAATTTACGCCAAGGAAATATGACAGTTTGCGCATATTGGGCGAAATTCACCATGCTGGTGCACAGACTGGGGTGGGAACTAGAGTCAGCCCCAATGCAAGCGGCGTTCTACTTGGGTTTGCATGAGGAGGTGAAGGATGAGCTCTCGAGAGGTCCAAAGCCCAGTAGTATGGATCAGCTGAGCAAAGCGGCTCTGGCGGTGGGGGTGAGACAGGAATCCCGATGGAGCGACAAGCAAGCAACGCGCGCAAAGCGGGCTTGGTTCCCACGGTCGCAGGAGAAGCCACTCCCCCAACAACCCTTTCAAGCCACGCCTGGGGCCAGCCAGGACCAGGAACCCATGCAGATTGATAGCGCGCGCGCGGGGGCTTTTCAAACCCCAGCGGCGCCAAGACGCAAGGAGGGAAGAGGCGGGAATTGCTTTCTCTGCAACTCCCCCCAGCATCTCGTCAGAGACTGCCCACATCGCAGGGAGTGGCAAGGAAAGGCGGGAACGGTTGTGCCCTCCCCCACTGACGCAGCACCACAGCAGGGAAACGGGAAAGCCTGGCTGCAGGAGACAAGGGGCAGCAGCCAGGCACAGTCAGCAGACAACAGCCCCAGCCCGCCCACCCGCACAGAGAGGAGCAGAGCCAGCCCACCCCTCCCAGAGCAGGAGTGGTTCTAGAAGTCACGCTAATGCTCCCAAATGGCTATCCATTGACGGTCCTCGCCCTAATTGACAGTGGTGCCTCAGCCAACTTCTTCTCGAGAACCTTTGCAGAAGAGCACCAGATCCAGCTTCTGCAGCTGGATTTTCCTCTGCACGTGGCAACCATTGACGGCAGAGAGTTGCTGGGAGGGGCCATCACTCATCAACCCCCCCCCCCATGAGAATGACGGTGGGAAGGCACTCAGAGACACTGGCATTCAACGTCACCACCATCTCAGACCCCCCCATCGTCTTGGGCATGAGCTGGCTGGCGCGCCACGACCCCTCCATCAGTTGGCACCAGAGATGCATCACTTTTGGATCGGACTTTTGCCTGGAACACTGCATGCAGCACCAACCAGGGGAGGGGCCTCCGATAGCCACGGTGGCCACCATGCACGTCAAAGGGGGTGAGGCGATACCCAAGCTGTACTGGGACCTGCAGGAGGTCTTCAGCGAAGCGGAGTCCGACCACCTACCCCCGCACAGGCCTTTTGACTGCCAGATCAACCTGGTGCCAGGGGCAACTATACCCCCAGCCAAGCTGTACGCCATGTCAGACCAGGAACTGGAGGATCTGCGCGCTTTCATCGACAAGAACCTCAAGCGGGGGTTCATCAGAGAAAGCAAGGCAGCAGGGGGCAGCCCGGTCTTCTGGGTGGACAAGAAAGACACGCAACAGCGCCGTCTTGTGGTGGATTTTAGACGGCTGAATTCAGTGACAGAGCCAGTGGCTTTCCCCATGCCCAGAGTGGATGATCTCCTGACAGCGGCACGCAGGGGTAAGATTTTCACCAAGCTAGACCTGAGGGGGGCGTACAACTTGATCAGGATCCGGGAAGGCGATGAATGGAAAACCACGATGTTCACGCCTCTGGGCTCTTTTGAATATCTGGTGATGCCCTTCGGGTTGCAAGGGGGCTCAGCATGCTTCCAGGCCTTCATGCACCACGTCCTGGGGTCCCTCCTTTTCAAGAACTGCTTGGTCTTCCTAGATGACATCCTTACCTATTCCGCTGACCCAGTGCAGCATGTGAAAGACGTCAGGGAGGTGCTGCAGCGCCTGAAGGAGAACCACCTGTATGTGAAGCTGGAGAAGTGCAAGTTTCACACCAAAGAGGTGGACTTCCTGGGCTACAAGCTGTCAGACAAGGGGTTAGCGATGGACAAGGACAAGGTGCAGGCCATCCTGGACTGGCACAGCCCCAGGACGCGCAAGGATGCCCAACGCCTACTAGGCTTCGCCAACTTCTACAGGAAGTTCATCAAGAACTTCTCTCGCGTTACGGCTCCCATCACTGACTGCCTGAGAGGCAAGCAGAAGTTCAGGTGGACACCAGAGGCGCAAGCAGCGTTCGAAAGCCTCAAGAGGGTGTTCGCCTCGGACCAGAACCTGTTCCACGTGGTTCAGGACGCGCCCCTACGCGTTGAGACAGATGCTTCTGATAAAGCTGTGGGCGCCATTTTGTTGCAACTGGACGCCAACAGAGAGTGGAGACCCTGTGCCTTCTTCTCCAGGAAGTTGACCCAGCCAGAGCGAAACTACACGGTGTTTGATAGGGGACTTCTTGCGATCCACGCTGCGTTCCAGCACTGGAGACACTTCCTGGTGGGCGCAAAGCACCCCATCCAGGTGTGCACAGACCACAAGAACCTGGAGTTCTGGAGAAATGCCAGGGTGCTCAACCAGCGGCAGATACGGTGGGCAGAGTTCTTCTCGAACTTCAACTTCTCCATCCACTACATCCCGGGGGAGCAGAATGTCAGGGCGGATGCCCTCTCCCGCAAACCGGAGTACATGGAGGAGGAGGCGCCACCAGCACCCAGGCACATTTCCCCCCCGTCAGCATGGTCCTGCGGAGCAGCAGTGGTGAGCGAGGCAGAACTCACAGCACTGACGGCAGCGGATGAGTTTGCCAACCGCATCTTCAGAGAACTGAGAGGGGGGAGGGAGCAGGCAAAAGACTTTGCAGAACACAGGGGGCTGCTTTTCTACAAGGGTGCACTGTACCTGCCCACCACCCAGCTTAGACGTAAGGTCCTCAAGCAGATGCACGACAACCCAACTGCGGGGCATTTTGGAAGGGACAAGACCGCTCACCTAGTCATGAGACACTTCTGGTGGCCAGGGGTGCGGGAGGATGTCAGAGACTATGTAAGGGGCTGTGACACCTGCCAGCGGGCAAAGGTGGTCAGAGCAGCGCCAGCAGGATTGCTGGAGCCCTTAGCCACACCACACAGGCCATGGGAAGTGGTGTCCATGGATTTCATCACAGACCTGCCTTCTTCCAGGGGCAAGACCGCAGTGTTGGTGGTGGTGGACCTCATGTCCAAAATGTGCCACTTTATACCATGTGCCAGAGCGGTCTCTGCAGAAGAGACAGCCAAACTGTTTGTTGACCACGTATTCAGACTGCATGGCTTACCTTTAAGAGTTATTTCGGATAGAGGCCGCCAATTTGTGTCCAGGTTCTGGCGGCGGCTCATGAACATCCTGCAGGTGGAGGTCAGCTTGTCGACAGCTAGACACCCGCAGACCAATGGACAGGCGGAGAGGGTCAACGCCATTCTGCAGCAGTACCTGAGATGCTACGTCAGCCAGAGGCAAACGGACTGGGTGGATCGCCTGCCACTGGCAGAATTTGCCTACAACAATGCAGTGCACGTCTCCACAGGGGTGTCGCCCTTTAAGGCCAACTACGGGCGCGACCTCAGATCTTTCCCGGAGAGGGAGGGGGAGGAGGAGGAGGAGGGCCCGCAAGCTGAGGATTGGGCAGAGGAACTGGAGACGGTGCACCAGCAGCTCAGAGAACACTTGGAGAGAGCCAAGGAAGCATACAAGAAGGGGGCAGATCGCCACAGGCGACAGGGGGAGGTCATCAGGGTGGGGGACAAGGTTTGGCTGTCCTCGGAGGGCCTTCCCACCAGAGGGAGGTGCAAGAAGCTGGCACCCAGAAGGTTGGGCCCCTTCACGGTCACGCAACAGGTCAACCCGGTGGCCTTCAGACTGGCACTGCCAGAGGACATGAGGGTGCATCCAGTGTTTCATAGATCGCTGCTGTCGCCGTACAGGGAAAGCAGCAGGCTCCGAGACAGCGAACAAACCCCCGAGGGAGGGGGGGAGAGGGAAGGCAGGGAGCAACTCAATGAGGCCACGGCCATCCTGGATTCACGGAGAGGGGTGGGGGGCCTGGAGTACCTCATGGCATGGGAGGACGCCCCGCCATCCCAAAATGAGTGGGTCCCAGCCTCTCAGATACAGGAGGAATTCTTGGTGGAAGAATTTCACGCCCTCTATCCCCACAGACCCAAGCCCTGGCACATGGAAAGGGAGGGGGAGGAGGAGGAGGCACGGGAGAGCAGCTCACCATGGCGCTGGGAAGCGGAGTTTGAGGAACCGGGAGACGAGGTATGGGTGTCACCGAGATCCACCCAGTCAGAGGCAGAAGCAGATTGGCAGCACATTTTTACCCCCACCAGCTCGGACGCCACGGACTTTTTGGGACTCCAGTCCTCCCAGGCAGAAGGGGGGGGCTCACAGGACTGGGGGGAGGTGTTCACACCGACGGGCTCGGAAGGTACTGAGTTCTTAGGCTTCAAGTCGTCCCCGACACCTGGGGGGGACTTGGGGAGGGGAGAAGGAGAGCTTGGGAGGGGGGTGGATGTGAGGGACAGGGGATATCGCGAAGTCCCTCCCCTCCTGAGTTCAAGCCCATCCCCGAGCACAGGGGAAAGCAGAGGGAGCTCCGATTCCAGTGAGGAAGCAGGAAGTCGTGTCCGAGGCTCAGGCAAGGTAGCGGAGCCAGGGTCCCAGGTGGGACAGGAAGGGGCAAATAAGGGGGGGAGACCCATCCCCCCAACTCCGGAATTACGGAGAAAGAGGAGGGGAAAGAGGATGGGTCTGCCAAGGCTTTTGTGTTGGGGAAAGACGCGCCAAAAGCCATTCGGAGGTTCTGCAACGTAATGACCCCATCGTTCCGTGTAAATAGCAATGACTTCAGCACTGTAAATACGCAGCACCAATAAAAGAATAAAATGCAGAGCTGTGTAGAGTCGTTACTCTGAAGTAGCCCGCTCCGGCCACTGTGACAGGGGCTATAGTCTAAACCATCTGGATGACACTATTTTGGGTACCAGCTTGGACAAGGCTGGTCTAAGTAGAGAACTTGGGTATGACATTTTCGCTTAATTCCATAACGATTGGGTACCTACTAAAGTGTATAAACAGTATAAATGTCCTCAGACTGCTCCTGACTTGCATGACATACACTGCTTAACCCTTCTAATGAATATAGTGTTCAGCTTGGCAGCTCCATGATTACATTAAAATCTCTGAACCAGAATCTGGTTCTCCATTGCTCATCTCAATGCAGTTAAACGTTTAATAGGTGTCTCATGTCAGTGTCATCATTAGGCAGTCAGTGACAAGCCAGTAGCAATCCTTCAAACTCTCGACTGATGCTCCCTTTCTTGGGAGGAAGAGTGAATGAAGCATGACAAAGAGGGGAGTACAGTTGAGATATATGCACAGATAATTCAAAGCGATCCTAACAAAACATCTTTTATTCCCTCTTAAAGAGCACAAATGGGGATATCGCCCATGCCTTGTACTCATTTTTAAAGGGTACATCTACCGGAAGATTCCACTAGAGTCTTTTATGATTGATTCACCATTTCTCTTTATTTGCAAACATTTTTAGTGGCAAAGAGCATGGAAGATGCCTGTTTATATTGTTTTACATTACTGATGAGCCAATTATTTTTTAGGCCCAGAAACTGATATTGAAAGCTCTATAAATAGCATACATGCATTTGCCTCCCCAACCCACATTACCACATTTTCTCATCTTGGGAGGATCTGTTGACTACAATTCCATTTATCAAGTTGTGTCCCTGCAATTTTTCAATGCTAGACTATCTGGGCTGACTATACATAGGCATGCCATTGGCTCCTCTTGGACAGGAGGGAATATAAGAAGGTGCCAGATCTCAGTGAAACTTTGCTTGGATAATAAAGTCTTCAGATCTTGATTTCTTTTCAGTCCTGACTCCTGGTTTTTGATTCCTGACTCACCACAGACTTCTCTCCATGGCTGGCATTCATAAAAATGCTGAGATGCAGGCCTCATCTCTCTCCACACCTACCACAGTTTAAATAATGAACTTGGCACATGTTATGGCATGCTAGGAAATGGGACTCCTCTCCTTATTGGTAGACACGGACCATAATCCAGAAACTCCAGATTATGGAACCTAGCTGGGTTTCTCCTCAGTGCTTTGCTGGAGGAGAGGAATGTAGCACCTGCCTTTAAGGAGGCTGTGGTGTGTCCTCTCCTTGAGGACACCTTCTTGGACCTGTTGTTGTTGTTTAGTCGTGTCCGACTCTTCGTGACCCCATAGACCATAGCACGCCAGGCACTCCTGTCTTCCACTGCCTCCCGCAGTTTGGTCAAACTCATGTTCGTAGCTTCGAGAACACTGTCCAACCATCTCGTCCTCTGTTGTCCCCTTCTCCCAGTGCCCTCAATCTTTCCCAACATCAGGGTCTTTTCCAGGGAATCTTCTCTTGGACCTAGAAGTGTTAAATAATTGTTGCCCAGTAGCTAATATCTCCTTTTGGGGCAATAGGTTTGAGAGGGTGGTGGTGATCCAGCTTTGGGTATGCTTGGAAGAAACTGACTATCTGGATCCATTTCAGTCTGGCTTCTGGCCCGGTCATAGCCCTGAAATTGCCTTGGTCACCCTCGTTGATGACATTTGCCAGGAGAGGGATGGCGGGAGTATGACACTCCTCATTCTTCATGGCCTTTCAGCAACCTTTGATTCCATTAACCATAGTATTCATCTGAAGCAGGTGAAATAAGTAGGAATTGAGTTCTGGTCCTATCTCCAGGGCCATTTTGAGAAAGTAATTATGGTCTGACTCCTTGAGAGCTTGTGATGGGTTCCATCTTGTTCCTCATGCTATTTAACTTCTGGGAGCTGTCATAAGGAGTTTAAGTGAAGTGTCATCAATATGCAGATAATACTCAGCTCTCTCTTTTCCAGATGAATCAGGAGAGGTGACTAAGGTACTAAGCAGTGATAGGCTGGATATGGGTCAAAAAATAGGAAATGAATTATGCCCCGCAGATCTCTCTCTGTCTCTGTCTCTCTCTCTCTCTCACACACACACACACACACCCCACTCCAAGGATACCTTGTGGTTGCATGTTAAATAGGAATGGGTACCTCAGTAGCCTTCTTAGTTTGCTAGGTGAATAGTGTTATTACAAATTTGTATAAGGTGTACACTTCACATTTTGGTCTCATTAGTGAGATAAAGTTCCATTTTTCTTTTATAAAGAAACAGGTTCAAAGTCACACAAAAAGGGTCAGAGAGAAAAATATATTTCAAAGAAAGGCACTGAAGCACTTGTTTCATAAGTTTTCGTCAGACGCACTCAACAGACTTGGAAACAATTGGACATTTTCCCCCCTTAGGGAACTTCACAGCCTGATGGGAAATGAGATGTCATTCATTCTCCATTCCCAGTTCAAGGGTGTTGCAACCAGTGTGGGCAATGTCTTTGGAGCAGGTAGCACAAAATTACATGTTTTGGAGATTACACGAGAAAATGGTTTGGACTGTGCCACTGGCTTCTCTTTTATAACCTTTGTGACAGGAGTGGAGTTGCATGCTATTTTCTGGTCTCCTTGCAATTTCTCATCAAGGGATTCGGGTGCCAAATATGTGAGAACAAAGAAAACATTTTAGGCATTGGAAAAGGCCGTGAAGCCTGACATGCCTGCCCTTTAAAATGCAATGCTCAGTAAAGTGTGTGCTAGACAGACAATAATAGGCTTTGCTTTCTGTCTTGTCTTTTACTTTGCTGGTGATCTATTGGTCTGAGATGAAGATTGGAATGCCAAACTCTTGCCTTCTGTGACTAGGCTTGTCACTGCCTTGCTAGATAAGCTTGGACCACTTGTTGACTATTAGTTTCACCATTATTATTCGTTTAAATCAAGGGTAACAAATATAGAATAGTTACAGGTAGGTAGCCATGTTGGTCTGACGCCGAAACAAACAAACAAACAAATAAAAATTCCTTCCAGCAGCACCTTAGAGACCAACTAAGTTTGTCATAGGTATGAGCTTTCGTGTGCATGCACACTTCTTCAGATACACTGAAACAGAAGTCACCAGGCCCTTATGGATAGTCAGAGGGTGGGGAGGGGTATTACTCAGAAGGGTGGTGGGAATGGGTGATTGGCTGATAGGAGTGGTAAACCTGTTAACGACTGTTAATGACATTAATCAGATGTGGGACAACTTTGATTTGGAGATAATCCAAGTCTTCCTTTAGGTTTACAAAAAAAATTTTTTTTATCCTCTTTGTATTCAGTCCTTCCTCCAAGACAGCTTAGAGCAGCTTGCACCTGGATGCATCTAGATTCTCAGGTAGCGGCTGTAGTTAACAGCACTTTTGCCCAGCTTAGGCTGGTGCACCAACAACATTTATCCCTGAGGTCATCAGACCTAGTGACATATGGCTTAGTTACATTGAGTTGCAATGTGCTATCCCTGAAGAGTATTCTAGCATGGTCCAGAATGCAAAAAGGAACGATGTTGGTGACTGCTTGCTTATGGGATCATATCACATCTCTAATGCAAGGGTTACACTGTTTATCAGTTTGTTTCCAGCCATGATTCAAAGTGTTGGTGATTAGCTTTAAAAGTTTAAGTGGCTTATGGGCCATCTTTTCTCATGCCATCCTGCCCATGCCCTCAATTCTGATGGAGTGGTCCTTCTCTGTGTCCCTACTATGGTGTAGACCTGCTTGATGGGTATGGGATAAAGCACCTAGATTGTGGAACACTTTGCCTCATGAGTCTCAATCGTCCTTTCTCTAATGCTGTACCACTGTGTTTAGACAAACTTTTGTTCAGACAGCCTTGTTTCAGATTATGTTGTTGTTCAGATTCTTTAGGGAAGGTTTTTTCAGGATCTTTTTATTTTAAAAAAATGATGACTTTGTTTTGCCTACTGTCTCTGTCACCACACAAAACTCCAGCTTTGCAGAATAACCCCTTCTCTTGCGTCTCTCCCACTTCCTTTGTCTTCTGCTTTCAATCCTGATCAGCTCTTGGGGAAACCTGCTCTCTTTCTCTGCCTTCCTTTGCTCTTTTCCTCTTTCTTGGTTATCTCATCCCAAAATTTCAGATAGTGGTATCCCTTATCTTCATAACATGTTAGTTACAGGACACACTCAGGTCTCAATGTCAAAAGATCCTGAGATGCACACTACTTAACACTGCTTTTTTATCATCTATTTTTAAAAAAGTTATTGTGTTTTATAAATGATTTGTAAGTATTGTTAGTTGCCCCAAATGGTATGTAAACACTAGAATGAGCAAATATGAATGTTCATATAATTCATTCCACCCAATATGATTAAAGGAGTCACATTGATGCAGTCTCTATTGTTCACATTTAGCTGCATTTAGCCTGCATAAAGAATTTCTCCCACATTTTGGGCTTTCTGTGGGAAATGACCCTAACATTGCCATAATCTCTCTCTCTCTCTCTCTCTCTCTCTCTCTCTCTCTCTCTCTCTCTCTCTCTCTGTGTGTGTGTGTGTGTGTGTGTGTGTGAGAGAGAGAGAGAGAGAGAGAGAGAGAGAGAGAGAGAGAATTTTTTCTACTGAAGGGAAAAAAAACCTCTATCCTAAAAGGTTTATAAAGGTGTCAATTGAGGGATTATCCTCTTTGATACAATATGGGGACCTTTCTCAAAGGAGCAACAACCAAAATTTCAACAAAAAGCTGTGAAGAAATCCCAGAAGCTGAACTTTCAAACCATTTATCAAATGTACTGTAAGTTCTTATTTCCACCACAGGTGAAGCAACAAGGAACAGCAAGGAAATTTAATCTTTCATACATAACACTTAAACTATATGAAATTATTTTCACAGATTTCATGTCTGAACATTTCATGGTCTTATTAATTTGGAACTATATGAAGTTTGATCGTCATGCTCTAAAACTAGGTGCTAATGAGTCACGATAAGTAGTGTTTGTGAGCCAACCCTAGAATCCAATTTACTTATCTCCAAAGATTCTAGGGTATGCTCTCACTTTGCATGTAAACTTTTGTGCAGAGTTTTGTTTCATTTTAAATTTCTGATTAACAAGGAAATGGGACACAATGGATTTAATGGGGAAGGTAATGCAAACAGACTAATTTGTTGATTCCTAATATGAAACCTAGTACAGTCGTACCTTGGTTTTCAAACAGCTTAGTTCTCGAACATTTTGGCTTATGAACATTGCAAACCCAGAAGTGACTGTTCTGGTTTGTGAGCTATTTTTGGAAGCCAAACATCCGACGGGGCTTCCGCGGCTTCTTTTTTACTTCAGGAGCTTCCTGTAGCCAATCAGAAGTCATGCTTTGGTTTTCGAACATTTTGGAAGTCGAACGGATTCCGTTCAACTTCTAAGGTACGACTGTATTAAATTCCTAGAGACAAATGATTAAGAAGTAGAGACCTCTGCTGCTAACCCCCCCTCCCCCCAAAAAACACCACACCACCACATGGCACCATAGCTGCCAAGTTATCCCTTATTTTAAGGGATTTTCCCTTATGCTGAATAGGCTTCCTCGCGAGAAAAGGGAAAACTTGGCAGCTATGCATGGCACAGCAGTCAATTATACAAAACAATAGTGTGAATGTATATAATGCTTATTGTCTTTGTCCATGGAGTTTTATTGGCAGGGACACTGGAGTGGCTTACCGGTTCCTGCTCCAGGTGGAAGCATAGCTGCCAAGTTTTCCCTTTTCTCGCGAGGAAGCCTATTCAGCATAAGGGAATTTCTCTTTAAAAAAGGGAGAACTTGGCAGCTATGGGTGGAAGACAGGAGTGCTGGTCCATGGGGTCATGAAGAGTTGGACACGACTAAATGACTAAACAACAACATATAATGCTCACATATCTTAAATGAATTGTATCCTAAAATATGCATTTTAAAGCATTTTGTTATGTGTTTGAGCAAAGACCAGCACAGCAGAATTCAGAGGAGTGAAAAATCTGAAGCATCATTGCATTCCAACCCACACATTACTCTGGGATGCGCAGTTCAAGTGAGCACAGCTTGGGATTCCCAGAAATCACATCCCTCAAGCACCCCTATCTGCCAGCAAGGCAGATAGGCAAACATGAAGATATCCTCCAAATTTGCAATATAAACAGGATAGGTGAGAATGTGTCATATCTGTGGCTTTGTGGAGTGGAGCGAGGTGCTGAGATGGAATAGCATGGAAGGAAGGAATCGTTTTGATATCCTCAGCGCTTATTCCAAGAAGTGATAGGAGGTGCATTCAGAACTAGTACAAGACAGTTACAGGTAGGTAGCCGTGTTGGTCTGAGTCGAAACAAAAAAAAAAAAATCCTTCAGTAGCACCTTAAAGACCAACTAAGTTTTTATTTTGCTATGAGCTTTTGTGTGCATGCACACTTCATCAGATACACACGTAGTATCCTGATGAAGTGTGCATGCACACGAAAGCTCATACCAAAATAAAAAATTAGTTGGTTTTTAAGGTGCTACTGAAGGATTTTTTTTTATTTAGTGCAAGACAGAAAGAGATAAAGAGAGGGAGAGAATTCTGAAGGTCATTTTCAATCCACTGGCTTTACTGCATTTTATTATATGGGGTGCTTTTTCACCTCTACAACACTCTTCAGAGAGATACAGCAGTATACAGTTCTGAAAAGATCTTTATGCAGGTTTTACTTAGCCCTATAAAAGGCAGCACAAGAATACTACATAATAAAATGCTTTTACCTTGACTCTTTTTCATCGTTACTAGATAGATTTATATTCCATCAAATGGAGTCTCTTTTTCATCTACAAAAGGTATTGCCCATTTTCAAGTCAATACTAAAGGCAGATTTAGGACTTTTAAGATTTCTGTTTTTTTCTCCAGCTACTGTTATGAACAGAGGAAGAGACATCCTATAACTTCTCAGAATTGGTAAACGAAGGAAGCCAGTTCTCTCTAGCCTGACTCTCCAGGCTGCCAGTTAGTTTCTGGGCTTAATTCAAGTTGCTGGTTTTGACCTATATTGCCTTAAACCAGGCATCCCCAAACTTCGGCCCTCCAGATGTTTTGGACTACATTTCCCATCTTCCCCAACCACTGGTCCTGTTAGCTAGGGATCATGGGAGTTGTAGGCCCAAACATCTGGAGGGTCACAGTTTGGGGATGCCTGCCTTAAACAGTTCAGGACTGCAATACCTCAAGGACCGCCTCTCTCCATATGAACCAACCCAGACTCTACAATCACAATCTTGAGGCCCTTTTCATGTGCCTCCTTCACAAGAGGTCTGGAGGGTGACATATTCTGTGATTTTAATGAAATCTCCTTAGTGCTACATTGAATTCCTCTCTTTCATTTCATGAACTTCCTTCAGCTAACTTACATTACGACCCATGCCCTAGAACCACAAGTAGGTAAGCCTGGTTTTTGCAATCTGTTCCCAATCAATGCAATCTATAGAGCTTGATTCTGTGGTTCAAGCATAGCTCCAGTGCTTTTTTTTTCCTAGAAAAAGAAGTGCCAGAACTCAACATTTTTTAAAAGTGTTTTTTAACAACAACAAAAGATAGGTGCCAGTACTGTATACCCTTGAGTGTCCCCTGAAAACACTGCGTACCTCCATGCCAGTGTGAACTCCAACAGGAGAGTGGCACATGGCTTCAGAGAAGCAGCTCTGGGAGTGGAGTGTTCATGCTCTATTCTATTTTCAGTGTGGTGTAGCGGTTAAGAGTGGTAGACTCCTAATCTGGGGAACCGGGTCCACGTCTCCGCTCCTCCACATGCAGCTGCTGGGTGACCTTGGGCTAGTCACACTTCTCTGAAGTCTCTCAGCCCCACCTACCTCACAGGGTGTCTGTTGTGGGAGAGGAGAGGAAAGGAGAATGTTAGCCACTTTGAGACTCCTTCGGGTACTGATAAAGCGGGATATCAAATCCAAACTCTTCTTCTCTTTCTCACAGTGTATACATTCCAAATGTGAGCATAGGGCTAAAGTCAGTGCTGGTACAACTCTCAGTTTTTTTGTTGTTGCTGGGGAAATATGGAGCTAATTGGTCAGAAAATATTCAGTGTTCTTATTCTGAAATGCTGGAGTTGAGGCTCTAGTCCCAATTAGTGGACTGTCACATTTACTTGTTCTCCAGGAGAAATTTTTAAAAGATTAATAATTAAGATGTGTCATACTGAATCTCCTGAACTGCTGATATGAAATTATGATACAGGAAACACTGCTTTATATTGAAGATATAAATGGTCCATTAACCATTGTTCTCAAACCACAATCCCAAGGGCTGGTGCTTTCCAATGCAACTCTGCAGAGCTACCGAGTGTCCTTCCCTCCAGGAATTGCACACAGATAACTCTCTATTCTTTGCTACACAATACAGACTTTGCTAATCTCCCCCTTTAACACCCTGACTGCTAAGCTTTGCTCTAGGTCTGGGAAAGTTGATTTGGCCTCATTCGTTCCTCAGCCCTAAATATCAAAGGGATGTTCTCTCCGGCCTTCTCTCCTCCTGGCCGTTGTTCCTTCTGCTGCCTGTGCTTCCCACTCCTTTTTTCATATTTTATTTATTTGTTTTTCTGATAGGATTCCACATCAACAAAATCTGAACAAAAATAATGCAATAAAGGAAAATCTCTGAAATAAAGAAAAGGTATCATTTTTTAAAAAGATTTCAAAGAATAGACAAAAAAGTCAGAAAACATTTCTTGAAGGACTTCCTCTCCTCTCCTTCCATGGTTCCTTAAATTCCCTCTTTTCCCTGTGTTTTCTTAGTCCACCCCATCTATCACAACAACTTTTATGCACTTTGTTTATTTCTTACACTGCTGAAAATCTTACCATACTGCAAGGTAGATTGTTTGTTTATAATACTTTTTCAGATATCCCATAAACAATATCTGCTCCTCCTTATATCTTTTGTCATTATGATTTCTTTTTCTATTGGTCACCCCTGCTAGTTCTGCATAATCTAATAGTTTAATGTGCAATTCTTCTTTTGTTGGTACTTTATCTGTTTTCCATTTCTGCACTAATAATACAAGGGCAGACGTTGCTACATATATAAGCAGATTTTTCTCTCTCTTTTTTGGAGACTTCTGTTGTTATTAATCCCAGGAGCAATGCTTCCAGGTTTTTAGAAAAGGATTTAAAAAATAAAATAAAAATTCAGTATCAATAATTTCCCAATAATTTCTAATTCCCTCAACGACTGTGCTATATTTAATCAAAGGTGTGCCAACCATCCTTTATGCCTCTTATCACATGCATCTCTGCCCCATATTGAATGTTTCTGATGAATTAGTGACTGGTTGCTAGAAGAGAATGCTGCCTGAAACAAGAAGGCAGGATTTTAGCTATTCCCATGATGGCAGTGGAAATTGTGTTAAAATTTCTGCAGGGGAGAAAGGGATGATGCTCAATAATACTAATACTAATACTACTACTAATAATTTATTATTTATACCCCGCCCATGTGGCTGGGTTTCCCCAGCCACTCTGGGTGGCTTCCAACAGAAAAATGAAATAAAATAATCTACTAAACATTAAAAGCCTCCCTAAACAGGGCTGCCTTCTGATGTCTTCTAAAAATCTGGTAGCTGTTTTTTTCTTTGACATCTGATGGGAGGGCGTTCCACAGGGCAGGCGCCACCACCGAGAAGGCCCTCTGCCTGGTTCCCTGCAACTTGGCTTATCGCAACGAGGGAACCGCCAGAAGGCCCTCGGTATTGGACCTCAGTTTCCGGGCAGAATGATGGGGGTGGAGATGCTCCTTCAGGTATACTGGACCAAGGCCATTTAGGGCTTTAAAGGTCAGCACCAACACTTTGAACTGTGCTCGGAAACGTACTGGGAGCCAATGTAGATCTTTCAAGACTGGTGTTATGTGGTCTCGGCGGCCGCTCCCAGCCACCGCATTCTGGATTAGTTGTAGTTTCCGGGTCACCTTCAAAGGTAGCCCCACGTAGAGCGCATTGCAGTAGTCCAAGCGGGAGATAAGCAGAGCATGCACCACTCTGGCGAGACAGTCTGCAGGCAGGTAGGGTCTCAGCCTGCATACCAGATGGAGCTGATAGACCTGCCCTGGACACAGAATTGACCTGCGCCTCCATGGACAGCTGTGAGTCCAGAATGACTCCCAGGCTGCACACCTGGTCCTTCAGGGGCACAGTTACCCCATTCAGGACCAGGGAGTCCTCCACACCTGCCCGCCTCCTGTCCCCCACAAACAGTACTTCTGTCTTGTCAGGATTCAACCTCAATCTGTTAGCCGCCATCCATCCTCCAACCGCCTGCAGGCACTCTCACAGCACCTTCACTGGCTCTGATTTAAAAGAGAGGTAGAGCTGGGTATCATCCACATACTGATGAACACCCAGCCCAAACCCCCTGAGGTTCTCTCCCAGAGGCTGCATGTAGATGTTAAAAAGCATGGGGGAGAGGACAGAGCCTTGAGGCACCCCACAAGTGAGAGCCCAGGGGTCCGAACACTCATCCCCCACCACCACTTTCTGAATGCGGCCCAGGAGGAAGGAGCGGAACCACTGTGTGACAGTGCCCCCAGCTCCCAACCCCTCTAGACGGTCAAAAGCCGCTGAGAGATCCAGCAGAACCTGGAAACAACTCTCACCTTTGTCCCTAGCCTGCCGGAGATCATCAACCAGTGTGAACAAGGCATTTTCAGTTCCATGATGAGGCCTGAATCCCAACTGGAAGGGATCCAAATGGTCCACTTCTTCCAGGCGTGTCTGGAGTTGTTCAGCAACCACTCACTCTAATTAGGTTACCCTATTTAGGGCATCTTAAATACCCTATTTGTTGCTCAAAACTCTTCCTTATGTAATTTCAGTTGCACACCTGAACCCAGCGGAAGCCAGACTTTCCAAGCAAATGGGGCTCTGCTTCACCAATCTCAGGCTCACCAGCCCCAACACACCCTGCCTCCTTACTAACAACCAGTCCAGGGCCTGACACTACCAGTCAGCTTCCTCCTCCTTCTCAGTCTCAGTGTAGCCCTTGTAGAGCACAGCAGGGAGGAGGAGAACAGTAAAAGCTGTAAGCTCCATCTGATGTTGACTGTGATTGTGCTTGCAAGGCAGTTTAATACCATTATCCCACTATGACCCTAACTGTTAATTTCTGCATTACATTTTAGTTTTCACACGACGTAAAAGCTACCTCCAGAAATATAATGGAATACCCAGCAAGCACTAACCTCGCTGGGTATTCCACCATATTTCTGGAGGTATAGGACGACCCACCAAACTTTCCCAGTTAAAATATAGAGTTTGAGATATACCCGCCGTGTAAGAAATACGGCCCGGCGTATAAGACGACCCCCAACTTTTGAGAAGATTTTCCTGGGTTAAAAAGTAGTCTTATATGCAGGAATATACAGGAATTTGCTTCCAGGAGGGAAAAAACTGTTTAAAAATAAACATGTGCTTTTACACTGTATGGATGCCCAAATATAATGCAGAATTTTTGTTTTTGTTATGTCCTGGTTTAAAAACACACACAACACTTTCCAAGGTGATGGATTAAACCTACAAGAGGTGTCTTGTTGCCGCTGAACATGACTCATCTCTCTTTACAAAGCTCAAAATTTATGCTATGCATCAGTTACTTTTTGTGTCTTTCCCTAATGTACATATTCAAATGGTACAAAGACAAATTCCAGGTCTTCAGACTCCCCCACATGTCAATTCCAAGGACTCAAATAGTCTCATTAATGCATTTTCCAACAGTTTCATTTCCACACTAATTCCTTTGGCATTAGTCCACACCTTACATTTATAAACCCTTCCTGTTATAGACTTCCCTTTCTCCCTGGATGACCAAGAATGATGAAGATATGTGTATAAGTGTATAACAGCTGATTGAATGAGTAACTTGGAGGCATTTATCCAGCTTTACATACATTTATCCAAGACATGATTTCAAGCGCATACCTGAATAAAGAGATAGGACCCAAGAGCACTGAGTAACTAGTCATAGTTTATTAGCTTAAATACTGCAAGATCTACAAATGAGTCATCGTGTGGGGCTTAACTAAACTCAGGCACCACTTAGGAACTCAACTCACTTGGAAAAGGCAAGGTCACTCAGCCACTGGACTGAAGGGTAGGCAGCCACTATTCCCCTTTCCATGAGCTACATATGTTCACATGTTGCGGGAGGAAATCCTGCAATATTTTCCCCAGGACCCTGAAGCTCAGGGAAGTTTGACCCAAGAGGAAATCTGTACCTCCCTGTCCTCAACTGCTACAGCCCTGAGTGGCAAGTCTCTGGAAGTGCTGGAACCTTCAGCATACTGATGGCATCTTGCTCCAAAACTTCTAATTGCAACTCCCAATTGTTTAATATGTTAAATAGAACTGGGGACAAGATAGTGCCCTGTGGCACCCCACAGCATGAACACCAGTGGGCCAAACAGCACTCTCCTAGTGCTACTCACTGCACATGAAAACAGAGTTTTTGCAACACATACCCAACCCCTCAGAGTCAGTCCAGAAGAATATCATGGCCAAACCTACTGAAAGCCATTCAGAGATTGAGCAGAAGGAGCAGGGTTGCACTCTCCCTGTCCTTCTCTCTCTAAACATCACCCATAAGGGTGAACAAGGCCAATTTATTCCCCAACCCAGGCCTGAATCCAGACTGGCCTGAATCCAGATATGGTGGTATCTCGGGTTACAGACGCTTTGGGTTACAGATGCTTTGGGTTACAAACTCCGCTAACCAGGAAGTGGTTGCTCCATTTTGAGGATAAAAGATCCAAATTTCAAATAGAAGTGTTAGAAGGCAAAACAAAGCTTTTGGCAAAGATGTATGATTTGTTGTTGGAGTGGTATACAAAAGATGAGTTGACAAAAGAAGTGATGATTAAATGGGCAAAAGATTTGGGGCATAATATTGAATATGATGCGTGGTTGAAATTATGGAATCAAACTTTAAGATTTACAGCATGTACTGCCTTGAAAGAAAATGTATATAAGATGATGTACAGATGGTATTTAACTCCAGTTAAATTAGCTAAAATGTATAGAATGAGTGACAAAAGTTGCTGGAAATGTAAAGAGAAAGATGGTGAATTTTATCATATGTGGTGGACATGCGAAAAAGTTAAAAGATTTTGGGAAAGTTTATATAACGAATTGAAAAAGATGTTTAGATATACTTTTCCAAAAAAACCAGAAGCATTTTTGTTAGGAATAATGGGAGGAGAGATTAGAAAAGAAGATCAAACACTGTTTATGTATGCAACAACCGCGGCTAGGACTTTGTTAGCCCAAAAATGGAAATTACAGGAATTACCTACAATTGTGGAGTGGCAGACAAAAATGATGGACTATGCTGAACTTGCTAGATTGACATGCAAGATTCGTGACCAGGGGGAGACAAGGTTTCAAAAGGACTGGAGTAAATATGTGGACTATATGGAGAAAAACTGTAGATCATTAAAAACTCTCGCAGGATTAAAATAAACCTTACGAATTGACCAATATGTCAAAAAAGGAACTGAAAAAAGGGAATTAACAAGAAACCCGCATGAAGGGAGGGGGGGAAGTCATAGCTCGGCGGAGCAAGGTAAAAGATGTGAATATAAGATTTTGTATAAAAGATTGGTTTTGTTAATTTGTTGAATTTGGAAAACTGGAATAAAATGTATTTAAAAAAAAAAGGAAGTGGTTGCTCCAGGTTAAGAACTTTGCCCCGGGATAAGAACGGAAATATGAGAACGAGATGTAAGTGTAGCAGGCAGCCCAGCCCACATCCCCGCATGCAGGGTAGTTCACTGACGACCTTCAGTGTATGGCCAGTGACACCCATCTATATAACCCCTTTAAGAAGGGGACCCTGGAATCGCTGCCGCAGGGGGGTGAGTCACCACTTCACACGCCCCTCCCCCTATAGTGAAGAAAAGACTAAAGGATTCCACCCAAGGCCATAACCGCCAAAGTTGTGACGAATTGCTACGGGGAAGACAAAACCTGTCAATGCAGGAAAATTTATTCCCGGTCCTTCAAAAACAACCAGTCAAAGATCATAGCAGTGCCCGCTAAACAGGAAGAAAAAGTTAACCTGCAAACAAGAAACAAGAAACAAAGGGAGGGTGGGGAGGGTGAATCTCCAGGGCTGACTGCCTGGCTATTGTCGGCTCCAACCCCTATTTATAAATGGGGCTGGCCCCACCTCCCAGCAAGAAACTTGATTACTGAGGCTGGGTGTGAACCTCCAAAAAGTAACACTGAGAGGCAAGCCAGCTTGTTTGCCAGTAAGCTCCCTGGGAACTGTAGTACTACGTGCGATCCTGGAAAGGGCACCCTCAATGCATAGCTGTCAAGTACCCCGTTTCCCCCGGGGAAACCCCCGTTTTTACTGTTTCCCGGCGGTCCCCCGTTTCTCTTCGTCTCCCGTTTTTCTCCCTAAAAGTCTCCTGCGGGTGGCCTCCCCCCCCTGCTTTGCCCATCTATGGGCACTGAAAATGGCCAGCGCCAGCGTCAAAAGTCGTGTCTAATCATGTCTGGAAGTGCGTAGACGCGACTTCCGGTGTTGGCGGCGGCCATTTTTTGTGCCCATAGATGGGCAGAGCGACACTGGAAGTTGCGTCTACGCACTTCCAGACATGCGTAGACACGACTTCCGGTGTCGGCGGCGGTCATTTTTGGTGCCCATAGATGGGCAAAGTGACACCGGAAGTTGCATAGATGTCGTGCGGCTGCCGGTCCTGGATTCTGCAGTCCAGGACTCGGAAGGTATGCACAATGTAAAATGTGAGTGCTCATTTCCACTAAAGGGCTGGATAATTTTCATGAGTTGGACAAATCTCTGTATTTCCAGTAGGTATAACTCTCAGATTTGTTCACTTGTAAGTCTCATTGCATCCTGCATTAAACAAATTTGCTTTTAAATATGTATAGTATTTAAAACACATTTTATCCCAAAATATACATTTTTAAATGTACTTTGATACCTTTTTTTGAGCCAACTTTATCACAACATTCAAGAAGTGCAAAAAGAAAAATGCAAGTTTTGACCCACATGTTCATTTGGGAGGTGCAGGACCTCTCTCTTCGTGTTGAACTTTGAAAAGATCAAGTTATTCAAGTATATTGATTGCCATGCCCACAGAGGGCAAGGGATGGGTTCCTGCATGTGCACATGCAAAAGAGAAAAATGTGATGCCTTTATCATGTCTGTCTTTGGCACATATGTACAGTTGTCCAATGCAACATTGTGTGGGTAACGCCCTCTTTATCTGCTTCTTGTTCATGGCCAGAGCTAACCATAGGATAAAGCTGCAGTGTAGGAGGCACTACCTGGAAGTGGAGTGCAGTGAAAACTCTCTTCCTCCAGCCCAGGCTCCTGGGATTAATTCAGCTAAAACCACAGTCCTGCAACAGTGCAACCTTTGGGTGGAATGGGCACACCTTCAATACCTTCAAGCTAGTGGCCAACCAGAAGAGGCCCAAAAAGTCTGAAGAGCCAACCACATCTCCTCATCAAGAGCTAAGGAGACTACCTATTATATTTATAAGAACTCATTCAAAGTGTAGATACCTTACTACCATTTTGTTTTTTTTAGAATGAGCATCCTGCCTTTGACAAAGCCACTTGCACAAATATATCCTCTAAGGGAAAGCCTGAATATAGCAAAAAGCAAGCATCGTATTTAGAATTCAACCACACTGATTTCAATGCTACCTTGCAAGCATTTGCCATGAGGGGAAAAAGAAAGAATGAAACCTATTTCTTTCAAGGGGCTCCTGGTTGTTGCTTAGATGTATTGATAAATGCCAAACTGTCCACTCAGCAGGTCGAATGTGCTCCCAGCAGTAAGGTCAGTTCCTATGGAAAGGACCTCGAAAAGAAGCAAGACAGAGAGCCTGTGAATGGTGTAGAATCTCTGCATGCTTCTCATCTGAGGACCAAAAGAAAAACAGTCACACAAAAACAAAGTCAGTGACTCTGATTCAAGTCTTATTTTTAGATAGCATGGGACAGAGCTATGGTGATTTTCAAATGTGCTTTGAAGTGCTCCTTTCTTCTATTGTTTCTGCCTCTGTGTGTTTTGTTTCCTGAAGACGAGCCATTCATATGAATGTGTTGAAGATCAGAAGAAATAGCACACTGGAGCCTGCTGATGTTGGCAATACCCACGAGCAGCTCTTGAAATGCCCCTGCAATCTCTGTCTATTAACTTTGTTAGAAACTTCTGTAAAAGAACAGCCTCTGAACCAAAAAAAGTGGACTATGCATTCATAGAGGTGATATATTTCTCCAAATGTACGTAGGCAGCAGAGTAGAATTGGACCACACACCATGTTAAACACACCTACCACACTCCTAGCCTCACTTACTTAGGAGTAAGCGCCATTGAATTCAGTAGAGCATACTTAGGGTTGCACTGTTGGTTTACTTGCAGGTAAGTGGGTATAGAATTGCAGCCTTAAGGGGCTAAAATCATATTTGATGCTATCCCCAAGGTTTTGCTAAGAATTCTTAATACATAGTGTAGAATCAAAATCACAAATCATGTAATACACACTACTGTCCTCTGGTAACCAGCTTCTTTCCTATGCATCATTCCCAAAGCTCGCAATGCCCCTTGACATTCCAGGAGTTTTGTGTAGACTATGGCCAGAGTACTGGTGACACAGAACTCAATTTGAGGCTGACCGAAAATTAGTTAGAGCACACAATCACACCTACCATGTGGCAATAAGTTTGGTATTTGGCAAATAAATCTTACTTCACAGCCTCTATTGCATCCATCCTCAAGAAATCACCCAGCAGAGCTTTTCTGGGTTATTCGGAATCTGATCTCACCTGCTGGTGGAGATGGGTCTCTGGAAGCAATTGTGTGACTGCTGAACCCATCATTTGGGGATAAAGTCACTTGACTCTGCCAGAATTTAAATCCCACCATTATGGTGACAGTCCCAGCTGAAGTGTCCTATGCTATGTCTTCTCTGACTTTGTGGGATCAATTTCAGTCCACGAAGCCTGATGATGTGGACAGGGTGCTTGCAGGAATTGATGTGACTTCATGCCCTCTTGATCCCTGCACATCATAAGTGGGGTTGGGGTTGATCAGGAGAGCAGGGGGGTGAATGCTTCTTTTTATGAGGAGGTGATGCCTTCCACATAAAAGGAAGAGGTGAAGCGAACCCTCTGAAAAAGCCAGCCCAGTGGATTGTAACAATTATCACCCAGTTACAAATACTTCCTTTCTGGGGAAAGTGATTGAGTGTCAGGCGTGAGGATTTCCCTCCCTCCCCCAATGGCACCAAGAAGCAAGGAGGAAACAAGAAAGTTCTTACTTATGATTTATTTCAGTATCATGGTGAAAGACAAAGAATCCAGTCATTCCTCAGTGATGGCGTTGCTCACACTGATCTGCTTCCCCTTCCCTTTTAAGAACAACATCTGCCTCTACGGTGTCCGTCCGTGGTCAACTGCCTCTGTGCCCTTTGTTCTTGCACACATAATGAACACCGCATTTTGAAATAAAGGGGGTCAGTTATGTTGTCACGTCACCTGTCAGCTAGCTGCTCTGCCTCCCCTCCTCCTCCTCCTCCTAACATCTCATACCTCTGCTGTTCACCTGTCTCTGAGCTATTATCTTCCTCAAAGCTCTGCTGTAATTTGAGACTCCCTTCCCTCTTCTCTGAGAGCTACAGGAGAAGTGTGCGGGGGAGGGGGGGCTCCACCATTCCTCCTCCTCTTCAGTCAAGTCCCTGACATTGAGAGGGTTGTGGTAGAACAACTGCAGACATTCCTGAATGAGAATAATTACAGTGTCTCCTCCAGTTAAGAACTAAATTTGTTCCAGAGGTCCGTTCTTAACCTGAAACGGTTCTTAACCTGAGGTGTGCTTTCGCTAATGGGGCCTCCCGCTGTCGCTGTGCCACTGGTGTGTGAATGTAGGAGGATCTTGGCTGAGGCCTTGGGTGTGTATCCCTCCCAACCCCCAGCCGGGAGGAACTAGGGTTCATCAGGGTAAATGGGATATGGGGGTGCTCTGAGAGACATTTTAATTCCATATAATGTTGTAAGAGTATTCCTTTCTTATGATCCCTGGGCGCTGGGGCTGTCGCCGCCTGGTCACGCAATTTCTCCTAATCAACATATTTTAGTATGCATTTTTTTCATCTATGCACCTTTTTTTGTAAAGTGTATTACCCCTTTTTGTAAAGTGTCTTTCCCTTGAAAAGATGCATTTTTGTTTGTTATTTTCACTAATATATGTATTTTTATGCACAGTTTACCTAACTGTGCATATTGTACGCAGTGCTTGGCTACAGAACTGCAATGCAAAATTCAGAGAGATTTGGATTTTGAAGGATGGCCATGTTTCATATTGTTTTGGAAAACGCGGATAAGATAGATTCGCTCTTAATTGTGAACTGAATTGAATTTCTCACACATCCCTACATAGCTTATGAGTTGGCTGATGGTCTGTTTCCTCCCTCCCTTTAAAAAGCCAAGTTCCGTGCCACTCCAAGCAACGGCAAAGTGTGACTGGCTGGCAGAGGGTGACTGGCAGCCTTGCTGCCACTGAAGACTGCTTTGAAAATTGGGGCTGTCATGTAGCATCAGTCCCAGAGTCTTTTCCGCCCCCTCCATTTTCAAAGCACATCATCGCAGCAGGTGAACTTTGCTGCTGCTTGGAATGCCTTGAAGCTTGTGTTTTTAAAGGGTGGGAGGAAAAAGAAAAATCCTTCTAAATGAGTCAGTTTTCTGTGTGCATCCTAGCTATCTCCCACCCTGATTCCTTGCTCTTGGATCAGGTGTATAGCAAGGAGTCAAACTGGCTCTGTTTAGCAGGAGAGAGCACTTCAAAGCAATTCTGTCAGTCACTCATGTCATCTCTCCATTCCTTGGAGTGCTCAGTGGGCTTTGACAGGAGTACCAACCCTACCGGCCAGAACGTCCCTCAGAGCACACAGGTTTGACAGGAGCACCAACTTGCCTAGTTGGGAATCCCTCAGAGCGCCCTGGAATTCATCAGATTTCATTAGCCAGCTCAGGGATGACTACTTTAATAGGTCTCCCACTCCTGCAAAGGGACAAGGCCGCTTTAACTTTCCACTTCATCAGTGGAAACAAGGTAATATGTGTAAAATAAGCCCCACTTTCAGACCACCCAAAGTGACAGCTTCCTATGTTTACTGGGACCCACAAGAGCAATAATGAAAAGCCCTAATTTTGCTTAGCCAGTTAATAAGTTTGTAATGCAATAGTACAGGCAGCTTTTATGAAGCTACATTGGTCAGCAGCTCTTGCATTATGAGCAACAAGAAGCAATTGTTGGCTACAGTGCAGAATAGTGCAAGCTCTCTCTAATGTCTTCTACTGGATTTCACTCCTCAGAAAATTGTATGCCCGAATACCCACAGATTATTTTGCTATAAAAAGGCTGCATAGTCAGAAGTAGCACTTGGAAAAAGCTACATTTGCCAGGATTAAATCTCAAGCAGGGTTTGCATGTTAATTTTGCTTTTCAAATGGGGAGGTGTTTTTTTATATATTCACAACAGCATGAGCTTCCAAATTCCAGTCTGGATTTTAAAATAGGCTCTTCTTGCCATGCCTCAGGACTGTTGAAATCTATTTCAACTTGTTTTCATAATCCTGTATCAAAAGGTTATATTTAAAGCTGCCCTGGTGCAATAACCTGAACCTATTTTTTTTTTGGGGGGGGGAGAGAGATATCATTAAAATTTAATCTCAAGCAAACTACTGGGGGCTTCACAAAAGCAGATTTTTTGTTCCTTGTTTTTCTTGCATCATGGTTGATTTATTACAGCTCCTGTTTAGTTTACAAGTGCTGTACATTACCCCATTCTGCACTGAGAAAGTGCAGGGGCAATGGTGTACCTGGGAGGCTTAGAATCCCAGCTATAAGGGTTGGATATTCTACGTAAGTAGAAAGCGAGTTCAATTATAATCACAGGTGGCTCCCTTTGAAGAGATTTCATGCCAGTTTGGTTTCACCTCACCCTTCTATATACTTCACTGCAATGAAAAACTTTTCCATTAGTATGTCCTGACCTTCTGCTATCTGTCCTCATTAACGGATTCCAGCTGTTTTTCCATAATGCCTGCTTTCTCATCACATCCACAGGTCTACTTGGCTGTGAGATGTGAACCACAGTGATCACAGTATGGTTGCCATATTTAGATGCAGGAATGAACTTGTTTCTAGTTAAAGGAGGAAGAGGTTGTTTGGACTACAAAGGAAAATAAAAAGTGATAGATGAGAACTTGTAATAGTTCCCCCCCCCCAAGAAAAAAAAACCATACACAAGGAATTTGAGCAAAATATATGTAGATCAGAGTCCTGTCTGAATTACAAGGAGAATTATTTGGTGAATTAAAAAAATTAGTTAGGACACAGTCGTTCCAGCACGTTCCTTGAATAAGCAGGTGCTCAACTGAACATCCCCTCCCTCCCCAAATATATAGTGGTGTGTGAATGCATAGAACAGGCATCCCCAAACTTCGGCCCTCGAGATGTTTTGGACTACAATTCCCATCTTCCCTGACCACTGGTCCTGTTAGCTAGGGATCATGGGAGTTGTAGGCCAAAACATCTGGAGGGCCACAGTTTGGGGATGCCTGGCATAGAATCACAGACACAAAGGACCGTCCCCATTTATGTCTAACCACCTTTATTCCATACTCTCAGCACAATAAGTATGGTTTAGTGTTATCTGATTATGATGATTAAGCAATTGTTTCAATAATTGTTCTTTTATATATCACACATATGGTAAAATTGCTTCTAATTGGTTTATAATTATAAAACTAAAACATAATTAAAATACACAATAAGAATTCTATTGGTCACTAAACCATCCTCAATTAAAATATACAATGTGGCATGCAATTAAGAAGCATGATGGTTGAAACAGAGTTAAAACAATAAAATCAGAAGGTCACTTCAGCAGTATGCTGTATGTGCAGTAAGCAGTAAGCAAGTGTGTCTTCAGAAGCCAGCAGAATGACAACACTGGTGTCACCAGTAGAAAAGCACACCTCTGGGCTACCACAACTAAATAAGGATCAAGCCTTAGTTACCATGTTTATATGAGTTCTGTGAATGTGAAAACCCAAAGGGATGGGACTTTGGTTCTAGTGAGCATATTCTCCCACTTTAGGGAGCAATGTGGCTATAAACAAGAGGAGAGAGTCAATAGATTTCCATCCTGCAAATTCCATCCTGTCACTCCCTCCCACTGGTGATGAAGCCCCTTCATTGTGGGGACATTTGGATAAAATTTATTATTGAGGTCAGGGTTATGATGAGGACATGTGCAGCATTAGGTGATGGCTATATTATGACTGGGACGTGGGTGGCGCTGTGGTCTAAACCACAGAGCCTAGAGCTTGCTAATCAGAAGGTCAGTGATTTGAATCCCAGTGATGGGGTGAGCTCCCGTTGCTCGGTCCCTGCTCCTGCCAACCTAGCAGTTCGAAAGCACATCAAAGTGCAAGTAGATAAATAGGTACTGCTCTGGGGGGAAGGTAAATGGCATTTCTGTGCACTGCTCTGGTTCACCAGAAGCAGCTTAGTTATGCTGGCCACATGACCCGGAAGCTGTCTGTGGACAAACACCAGTTCCCTCGGCCAGTAAAGCGAGATGAGCACCGCAACCCCAGAGTCATCTGCGACTAGACTTAATGGTCAGGGGTCCCTTTACCTTTTTTCACCTTATATTATGACTATCTTAACCAATTTGGGTGGCTGTTTTAAACTGGAACATTTTTCATTTAATTGACTCATTTAAAAATAGAATAGATAAGTATATAAACAGTTCCACTAGGGTTTTCACTTGAATCAAACTATTGTAAAAATCATTTTGCACATTTAGAATGTATCAATAACTGAAAAACAAAACACATATGCTTTCTTGCTTGATCATCTAAATATGTTTTACTAAACTCAGCCCATACACAGTGGGCAATTATAACAACATAGTCTCTGATGTTCAGTTTGTGGCAAAGTAGCATCCAGGAATGGAGGAGAGGTGGCCTGTGATGATTCACAGACTGGTCCATCCCCAAAGCCATTTTATCTGGTTCCTATTCCATTCTAATTAAGGCACCATTATTTTAAAAAAAGTTCAAAATTGTGAGGAGGAGTGTACATAGGCAGAAAAGGCTCCCTGCTTCAGAAGTTATTCATCAGCATTTGAGAAGCTGGGAGGAGAACAAGGGCCTTGCAGGCAACTTTAAAGGCATCCTCCATGTCCTTCAGATTGTTCTTGCTGAATGGTTTCATATCCTCTTTTCTCCCTCTATTCAAAAAGATTACTTTTGCCGTCACTGCTGTAAAGTAACCCTGTCCTTGGGACTTGTAAAACAGAGGCCTATATTTACCCTTCAATCTGTGTGTAAAGAGTGCTTCAGATATCTGTGGAAGCAAAGTGAACAATATTTGCCTTCCTAAATTGTTTTGGTATTCTGCATAGAGATATCATGGATAGCCGTGATTTTTATTTCCTGCACACCTGAACTGTTCTGACTCAGTTTTTTAAATAAAATGCTCCCCTCGCAAATACACACTGCAGAAATCCCCTCAACTGCCATAAGTAACTCTGTGTTCTGATGATGAATAGGACGCTTATAGCAGTTGCGGGTAGAAATGATGTGCTTTCCCTGTGTTTACTTGTATTTCGTTAAATATCCTTCCATGGCACTATAACTGCCAAGTGGTTTATATGGTAATAAATAAACTTCAAGGCAGTCAATATATTTAGTGTACTGTATCAGAAATTGGAGCACTTCCTTGCCTGCATGGTGAATGCCACAGTTACCTGTTTTGTTAGTGTTTACCTACACAAAGAAAGCACTCTTAACAAGTTTGTGCTAATGTAACCCATGTTTCTGTCCCTTTAAGTTATCTGCCTATTCAGTTGTTTGTTTGTTTTTGATAGATTTGGGAAATGATTCAAACCACTCCAGATACTGGGAACAAGGAAGTAATGAAATACATGAGGGGAGCATTGCTTCTGATCCTGGAACATTTTTGCAAAGCAATTTCCCCAGCATTTTTGTGTGTTCACTAAGATGCACATTTTTGCGTGTTTAGACCTTTAAACCTACCCCTTAAATAAATTCAGACAAGATTCAAATTTTGGTTTGGTTTTTGGCAGAATTTAGGCTACAACTTTATTGATTACAGCAAGTGAGTGATGGCATAGGCTCTGGTTCAACTAGCTCCCTGCACCGTTGCAGGTAGTGCTGACCCAGGGCACCAGCATAGGTCAGCCTAGGGCGAACACCTGGAATGGCGGAAAGCCGGGGACATGCTATCTCCACCACCCAGATGTCCCCCTGGACTCAGGCATGGGCACAACCCCTCGCAGGATAGACCAAACCATTGAGTCCCTGGATTCCTTTAACGGAATACCCTTCACATAGGGATGGTGAGAGCGCTCCCCCATCCCTATCACCTGAACCAGAGCCTATCTGCAACCTTACAAGTTGTGATGATTTGCTACGCGGCAGGCGAAACCCAAATGCCACCAGCCAATCAGCCATGTGGGGAAAATTCCTGCCGTGCCCCTGTCCCAACGACAGCCGACACACGACAGCATAGCAAGGTCAAGCGTGCAAGCCCTAAATATAGTGAGAGGTGGGCGGGTGTTCCAATGCACTGACCCAGAGAGAAAGCTCAAGGTCACATGCATAGGCATATATCCCTTGATCCATTTTGGCTAGCGTCCCATTGGTCATATTGAACCCAGCATCAAGGGACCTACCAATAGGGTGTTGTGGCTGTCCAATCATACCCACCCACAACACAAGGGTTTGGTTGCCAGGTCTCACCACAACATGTGACCTCTTTGAGGGAGGACACGATTTATGCATACTTTCCCCTAACCTATACATTTTTGTACACATTACTTGACTGAAGAACTACATCACAAAATTTGGATAAGTGCGAATTTTGAAATTTTGCATTGTGTATTGTTTCAGAAAGTGCAAATTACACAGGTCCACCTTTAAATGCAAACTGAATCACATTTCTTCCCTATCCCGACATAGAGTTCTTTGGGATTATTGGAAAGCTGCCATTTGGAAGCTAGTGGGGCACATTGCTTCACATACCCCAGATCAAAGCAAACAAATGTTTTCAGTGTGGGGAATGACTTCTGTGGGGCAAGTGCAGAAATATGAATAGCAGCCTGCTGCTTGTTCATGTGCAGAGGAAGTAATTGTGAAGGTGTCATGATTCATTATTCTTCCTGCCCGCCTCGCCTTTAAATGACTAACCATGACTTTGACTTCCTTGCCCTGCTGACAGGAGAGATAGCTTGATTTCATTACTTACTCAGGATGGAGTAAATGTATCCCACTGCTTGTGTGTGCACAGCATTCTCAACACTCCTGCTGTTTGAGAGCCCTTTAAATCACTGGGGTGTTTCATTGAGTTTTCCCCCTTCCCTCCAGAGCCTTCACGGAACCAAGGATATGATGCAGAGACTCCCAGTTGCCCACACTGCAAATCCCTGCAGTGGGCATTGGCAACTGAAACACAGAACTCTGTGGAATACATTGATGTCTGGAGGGAACAAAATATCTTGACGGCAGGAATGTAAAAAATACTTAAGGCTTGGAATCGGCAAAACCTGACAGCTTCCATTTAGCCCGAGTACATCTAGAGTCCCACGGTGACAGAAATAACTATCATCTCTGTTTTTCACATCTCCTTTAGCTTTGCATCCACTGAAATGTTAGGAAAGGATGCAGGGAAACAGTGTCAGGGGACAGCAGTGATTTTTATTTTTTAAACCGTTTATCTCCGTAACGCCTCGTTGCGATTACAATACTACTGCACCATAACGGAGAATGCATTTTAATTACACAAAAGCAATGTTGCTTGCAATGTAAATAGTATCACACTGCAGCTTGTTGGCTTGTCAGGAGCTTTTAAATCTGACTTTCATATCATTCAGGTTCCACATTTGCATATCAAATAGCCCAAAGATTTGACTCCATGTAGCTTCAGGTATGCGGCGATCAGATCCCCAAGTGTGCCACTGGCAAGACTGCAAATCACAAGTTTCTGAATTGAAAGCAGCCATGGCCTCTACAAGACGCTTCTTTCCTCAGCAAGTTCTGCCAGCAGGAACGAAATTTGCCTCCTATCATGTTTCCTGCCTTTGTTTCTGCTGGCTGATTATGGTTAATGCTTGGAATTAGAGAACAGGTTGGCAACTTCACATTAGGCATTAGTGGCGCTGGACTGGTACGTTCAGGGACAGGGATTAGGAGGAAAGGGGGGGGGATGAAAGCTCGACCACTTTCAGTTGCACTTAACCTTTTCTCCACAATATTGTGCCTTAGTTTTCTTTAAGGTGTGTTGGCAAGGGGACTCCCCGCCTTTGCTCCCACCTTGCACATCCCATACACTCCCCTAATCTGCTCCGCTAGGAGGAAGAGACAGAGGGAATATTCCATTCTGAAAGCAGAAATCCATGGACTGGAAAAACAACAACAATTGTCTTAGTGCTGCATTCATTCTTCCCAATGTGTGTGTGAAAGAGTGGGGAGGGGAACTGGGAAAAAAATGTATGAAACTCCTCTAAATATAGAGGAAAAGAGGAATAGAATCATAGGGACATAGAATCATAGAGTTGGAAGAGACCACAAGGGCCATCCAGTCCAACCTCCTGCCAAGCAGGAAACAAGTCCACAGGGTGCATTGATTAACAGTGTTATTCAATCCCATTTAAACTGTTAAATTAGCTTATTTGTATTGTTTTATATAATGCTGAGGGGACACAGGTGGCACTATGGTCTAAACCACAGACCCTAGGGCTTGCCGATCAGAAGGTCAGCAGTTTGAATCCCCACGATGGGGTGAGCTCCCGTTGCTCTGTCCCAGCTCCTGCCAACCTAGCAGTTCGAAAGCACGTCAAAGTGCAAGTGGATAAATAGGTACCGCTCTGGTGGGAAGGTAAACGGTGTTTCCGTGCGTTGCTCTGGTTTGCCAGAAGCGGCTTAGTCATGCTGGCCACATGACCTGGAAGCTGTATGCCGGCTCCCTCGGCCAGTAAAGCGAGATGAGCGCCGCAACCCCAGAGTCGTCCAAGACTGGACCTAATGGTCAGGGGTCCCTTCACCCTTTATATAATGCTGAGGACTTATTGACATCATTATCCTCCTCATCATCATCATTTTAATTAAATCAATCTAATTTAATTTAATAATTAAATATGATTTATTTTTTAATTGTTATATCTATTGTTGTTCATTTGATACATTGTGAGCTGCTTTGGGTCCTTTTTTTGGGGGGGGGGAGTGGCATACAAATGAACAGATGATGGTGTCTGAGCAAAGTGTTAAGCTCTGATTAGTTAAAGCCTCACCCAAAATCTCTCTTAGTTCGAAACTTTTAGCAGAAACTGTTAACTCATTTTCAGCTGTTTCTCCTCCTTGTTCATCAGTTGGAAACAAACTTTTATCTGTCTGCCAAATGAACTGGGTTATGATTAGTAAGAATTAGAGCCCTCCTTTGGTGACTTAATTTGATCGGTTGATTTGGGAGAAAATGCAAGAAATTTTTAAAACCACCCCTATCCCAAAGTTAAGTAAAATGGAGGATTAATACACTTCTTTAAATGTTGGCAGTATGGACCGAATCTGAACAGCAGCTGTAACATCCAAATTCATATTCAGCTTAACTACCACACACGTCGAGAAAAAAAATGCAAAAAGAATTTACTTTAATTCACTTTCCCTAACCCACATGTCAACCCTAAGCTCAGGGATGGGGTAAATAGCAAACAAAATGAGCCCAGTTAGAATTCAAATTTGTGAAAGATAGTTGTCAACTCAAATATTTATCTAGAGAACTGGGAGGCTGTAATTTAATTCAGATCTACCATTGAGTGGTTTTTGTGATGGGAACACATTGTAATTACATTTAATTATAGATATACCACTAGCAGTAGTACAACTGTAATTAATGGATTGCCAGCGTGTCAGCAAACCTCCATTTTAGCAATTTATAACTGCACTTACAAAGAAGAACTTACGTGCACTTAAGGAATTGGGGGGAATGGTTGTCCAGATTTCTGGCATGTTTAACAATTATTTCTGTGATTGCAGGCTGATGCGGAATACGGAGTGACTGATTTGTGGTTGAAGGGCCTGATCCATCCTATTTTCATGTTCTTTTCTATAACACACAAGTGTACCAGCACTGTCTGAACATGGGTACATCCCTCCAACAGCTGGGGGCCAGGCAGTTGTTCAGACCAGTCACAAAATCTGCAGACCAGAAATGGGGAGATGCTTGCCAAACTCTTGTGGTGGCAGTCTCTGACTTCTAAACTATCTTGGCATTTGTTAGTTGACAACCTCTTTCCAATCTGATACATAGCCAAGTTCATAGTCTTGGTAATAGCATATCTGGTTCTGTACAACTGGAGATCAGGTTACACGAGATATTTGATCTTTGGTTCATGGGTGGGTGGTCTTGTTTCCTAAATGTTTCTTGTTAACGGGCTGAATCATAGGATTTTCAGTTGTCGTTGAGACCTCTGAATCTGAATTCCCAAGTCTTTGCTGCAGTGCCACAACTCAGCAACTTATTCTCACAATAGGCATTCTCACAGTACATGAGTGCAACAGTGCTCTACTGTATTCCCCATCAATTGGCATTCAGAGACATACCAGTAAAAAGGTAAAGGTAAAGGGACCCCTAACCATTAGGTCCAGTCGTGACCGACTCTGGGGTTGCAGCGCTCACCTCACATTATTGGCCGAGGGAGCTGGCATACAGCTTCCAGGTCATGTGGCCAGCATGACAAAGCCGCTTCTGGCGAACCAGAGCAGCACATGGAAACACCATTTATCTTCCCGTTGTAGCAGTACCTATTTATCTACTTGCACTTTGACATGCTTTCAAACTGTTAGGTTGGCAGGAGCTGGGACCAATCAACGGGAGCTCACCCTGTCGCAGGGATTCGAACCGCCGACCTTCTGATCGGCAAGCTCTAGGCTCTGTGGTTTAACCCACAGCGAATACACAGCTATTATGACTAGCTGGGACCAAGAGGAGAGAGCCATACATCTGACAGAAAAAGAAATGCTAGCTCAGTTCAGTGCACTTAAATTCTATAGTAATGAATTGAAATGCATTGCATTCCTAGATTCCCCTCCTTGCTAACCATCTGGCCCATCGAGACATAACTCTGTACATGAGAGGTGGGTGCAGATGCATAAGGGATCTAGGAAATTTGTCCTTTCTGGTACCACAGCAGAACAGAAAATGGTCTTCAGTTTTCTAAAATAATCCAGTGCTATTTTGCTGAATTATTTCTTTGTATTGTATGCGCGATCAGTGGCCTCAACTCTTGGAGTTCATAGTATGCCATAATGAAATCAATCCACATTTGCTTTAGCTTGTTTTTATTTTGAAACCCACAGCGACAAGCAAATTGCAAAGTCCAGCAATTACTCTGCAGTCTTTTCTACCAGTGACAACAGGAGTCTGTAATAGAATGCCATCATATTTCTCTCATGATAGTATGAAAACTCATCTCATGTCAGGAGCTGGAGAGAAAGAAATGACTGCAGGTGGGAGGAGAGAAAGTGTAATTGTTGTCTTATTTAGGGGTGAAATCAAAGGAAGTCAAAGATGAAAATTGGGCTTCTCCCTCAAGTGTGAATTTACTCTACACACTGCTAAGATGTCTCTGGTCTGCCCACTTGATGGGAATTTACTGAGAAACTCAAATGTATGCAACATTGTGACCCTTCACCATTTAGTGTATGTCAATTACCTAAGCTTTGCCAGTGGTTTTATATACATATCCAGCCAAGTATCAGGTTTGTTTAGCACGACACCACCTATGTGCATTTAGAAAGTGGTCAACAAACTACCACTTTGTTCACTTGGACCAAGGCTCCTCTTTTCAGATAAATTCTGCCTTGGTTATCTTCTGCATCTAAATTAGACTCCTGTGTTTTGCCCCCAAGGGCTTACATAGTCTTGCTGCATCTTACATCTCATCCCTTGCTTCCAGCTACTCTCAGTTCTAATGAGATTCCTCACCTTCACCCTGATTCAGTCTCTTTCATTTATCTCCTCCTGCAAGCAGTGCCTCGTCTACTTTCCCCTGCCTTTTAGCCAGAAAATTTCCTTTCTGATCTTTCTTGCAGTATAGTCTCCCTTCCAATTCTGCCCACCAATCACCCAGACTTGTTATAGTTCTATTCATGTGTATGAGAGAGGTGGGAGAACCCTTAAATAATGTAGAAATTATCCCATTTCACTGATATTCAGGCAGTGGTGACTTTGCCCCATCCCCTACTGCAGGAAGCCTTGTGATACTTCCTTTCAGGGAAGTTCATTCTGATTGGACAGTTCTGGCCAATAGGTTATGACATAGCTCCCCTTTATAAGAGTGGTTCTGCCCTTGAAACTTCCCCTTTCATTTAGCACAGCATCTGTGTCATGCTGTGGTACAGCCCAGATGGTGACTAGTCTGACAGGCTCTGGAGGAATCAGTAGCCATTTGTCTGCCTTCCCACACTTTGTACTGGTGAGGAGGTTAATTTTTAGGCCTGCTCCAACACCACTTCCTTTTGGATACATTTAGCATGATGGGGATTGACCTGCCTAGGCATCCTCTGAAGATAGAATCACCTTGTCTGGAAGACAGCTTTATGTATTAGCCCCACCATCAGGCAGCACCTCAAGACAATTACGTTATGGGGACTTCATCTCCATTTGGTATGGTCTGAAATACTTGGAAGGGGATTCTAGAAAGGGGCTGTGCATCCCAAGAAGGTGGACAGATCCATACACGAGGTCAACAAGGATAACTGATTTTGACTTGTGATGGGAGTAAACTCCATGTTTAACTCTTTAGGAGTCCACCTTTCTACTCAGGAGTGTAGCGTGTTCACTGAGGACTTCTAGTGGAGTTTGTTTGACCTTTAGGAAGGTCAAACAAACTCCACTAGATGTGAGGAAGCCAAGCCAACCTTGTTCCCTCTGGTGGGATGTAATAGGACTAGGGAGGGAAAATAGCTTTGAGATGCTAAGTGAGCACTCAGAAGCATCATTGGGTGGAGGATACTTGACTAGCAGCTCCATTGCTGACCAGCTCACAAGTGCCCCTCAGCTCATCTTTACATTGAGTTAGCACTGAAAGACCTCCCACCAATCAAATGATTGATGCTGTGCCTCAAATCAGGGAATTGGATGGTGCAGATGCAACAATAAAACTGATAGCACACCTGCAAAGTTAAGCAGGGTCCAGTATGGTTTCAGATTGGATGGAGGACTGTGTTTGAGAATCCTGCAATGCAGAGAGTTGGATTAGATGACTCTTGCGGTCATTTCCAACTCTGCAATTCTATGTGGATAGGGAGGTGTGAAAACTGGTATGAATACTGTTAAATGCATTGGTTTTAAAAGACGAAAGGAAAGGAAAACACAGTCCAGCAAGTGTTAGCTATGACTCAATCCCATTTAAATCAATGATGTTTAAACTATATCCTCTGGCTCTTGCTATTTCATTGAGGCTACATCACAACTAACTTGCCCTGGATTGTGCCCAAGGTTTACAAACATATTAACAATTTATTTTGTAGTGTATTGCATCAAAGGGATTATTGATCTAGAGGTTACAAAATTCCAAAGCTAATTCAAGTTCCAAAAGTCTGTTGTGTGGGCCTTGTAAGAAAAAGAACAAAAGCAGAATTTTACACTCCAGCAGAACCTTCATTAAAGTGGCACAACAGCAGGTCAATAGATATGTGTCATTTAGAGTCAATAAGAAACTTCCAAAACTCTCATTTCCCAAGAGCCTCATTTCATATGCCATGTTGCCATCCCATTGAGTGAGCTGAGATGGAAATTATGTAAAATCTCTCTATCTCTGAGGATCAATTTATGATGGAAAATGTATAAATATTACAGTCTTTGAGCAATTATGGAGCAATTATGATGTAATTCATTATAGAGTGTGTACACATGTAATAACAGTAAACATTTTTCATATTTATGCATGTTTCTATAGTTATTGAATATGACAAAACTGAATCATTTACTCCAATAATCTTTATTTCCCACCATAAATTGCTTGTACATCATCTACTTAATTCATGCAATTATTCATCATGTTCTGTTCATGGATATATATTTTTAAAATGAACTGGTACTTTATGAGAACAGTTGGTACAGTCTTAGCTTTGCAGTAAGAAATGGGGGCTGGAGGCTTTTGTCCCACCATTATTTCAAATGATGTCTATTGCCATGGCTTGGATGCATTGCAGAGAATACAAATGTTTATTTAAAAGAGCAGATGTTACTCAAATTTACTACTGGTATCATGGATTTGGTCCTTCCAATGCAAAAATTGCATATGCCACCCAGAGAAGTTTGAACATATTGCCATCAGATTCTGAAAACAACCCTAAGCAGTTTGATTTAAAATACGAAGGCAATATTTTGTTGTTTAGTCATTTAGTCGTGTCTGACTCTTCGTGGCCCCATAGACCAGAGCACGCCAGGCACTCCTGTCTTGCACTGCCTCCTGCAGTTTGGTCAGACTCATGTTCGTAGCTTCGAGAACACTGTCCAGCCATCTTGTCCTCTGTCGTCCCCTTCTCCTTGTGCCCTCCATCTTTCCCAACATCAGGGTCTTTTCCAGGGAGTTTTCTCTTCTCATAAGGTGGCCAAAGTATTGGAGCCTCAGCTTCACGATCTGTCCTTCTAGTGAGCACTCAGGGCTGATTTCCTTCAGAATGGATAGGTTTGATCTTCTTGGAGTCCATGGGACTCTCAAGAGTCTCCTCCAGCACCATAATTCAAAAGCATCAATTCTTTGGCGACCAGCCTTCTTTATGGTCCAGCTCTCACTTCCATACATCACTACTGGGAAAACCAGTAGAAAACCAGTAGAAGGCAA
Source organism: Zootoca vivipara (assembly GCF_963506605.1). Taxonomy (NCBI): domain Eukaryota; kingdom Metazoa; phylum Chordata; class Lepidosauria; order Squamata; family Lacertidae; genus Zootoca; species Zootoca vivipara. The sequence continues at coordinate 54,623,892 of NC_083276.1, read as the reverse complement.
TATTAGTACAGTGCATATTTGTTTTTGGAGATACAGGTCTCAAATATGTGGGGATTAGAAATCTGTAGAGATTAAGGTGAAGATTTTTTGGGTTTAAGCAACCACATATGCCTCCAGTCAGTAGAGGGCAGGGTTGAGACTAACAAATAGTAGGGAAAATACACTTTGTGGTTTCCCACCAAACAACTAAGCTCCACTGCTTCTTCCTGCCTGCTCTCTCTCTATTCTCCCTCTTTCTTGTACAAGGATGCCATAAAACTACCTGCAACCATGTAGTGTAGAATCTGAAGACATCCTTGTGAAAATGAAGTAACTGAAAGTGGAGAAGTTTTCCTTTTCTTTACCAGTGGTGTTCTAGAAGACAGAAAACAGAACACCACTGTCACTTACAGGTTTCATCAAAAATCTGATAAACATATCAAAAAAAGTTCCGAAAATGCGTATATATAACATATAAAAAGATATATATAAAAACGTTCTAAAAATGCTTTGTTTTGAAGTGTTTTTTAAAATATATATATATTGAATTTTCCATAAGGCTCACCATCGCCATCTAGTGTCACATTGTATATTGCACTTAAAACACACTTAAAATATCTTATTTGCAGCTGCATAGCTGAGTCCAAGGACAGAAGGACCAGTTCCCAACTTTGTCACTGTGACATAGTAGAGCTTCCAGCAAACGTTGAGTACACACCTTTCTACTCTGGCTTTTGATACATCAGGTATGTAATTTTTAGGACCCACCTTATTTGTATGATTGTAAGCTGTTTGAAACTGTTTTTAATATTTTATATGAATGGCGCAACCTGCCCTGGGACCTTCAGATGAAGGGCAGGTAAGTAATAATAATAATAATAATACTGCCACTATACCTGCAGCTATTAATAATAATAATAATAATAATAATAATAATAATAATAATAATAACAAGAAGAACAACAACAACATCATCATCACCCACAATATCAGGGCTTCATTTAGCTGCTCATCTTCCAATGATGTATGTCATAATTTGCTAGCAATGCTCTTGCACATCCAGGCAAGAGAAGCAGGGCAGTCTCTGTGCAAAAGAATACAGGGACACAAATCTGTTGCCATCAACAGCAATACTTAAAAAAGAAAGAAAAAGCAATCCATACAGTGGGGGGCATTTCAGCCTTCAGCAACACTCTGAAACAATGTAGAGTTGCCATCCTCGAATTAAAGAACCTTAAAGGGAGACTGCAACATGAAACCACTGAATTGCAATACATCAAGAGGTTCAGTGTTATAACCTGAGGCTTGAATCAAGAGAAAGATTTGTGGGTTTTTTTAAAATAATAATAATCTCACTACATGATTTAATTAGCTTTCCAATACCAGGATGTCTGTGTTTATCAGTGGAAAGCCTCTATTAATAACTGAAGTATCACTTTCTGTATTTAATTTCCCTCTGACCCCAGTGTTTACAACCCACCCACCCCACAGCCATATAGAGAGCTGCAACACTTTGTGCATGGCATAGATTGAAACTGGCCATGAAAGCTTTTGTCATAATGAACCTGTTAGTACTGTCCCGGGATTCTTTGTGCCAGTTACCAAGTTGCTTATGAATCGAGTTGAGGGGTGTCCTCCTATCACTGGTTTTAATTGTTTCTCAACTCCAACCAAATTTAAAAACCAACTCGCAAGTGTGACAAGAAAAGGGGAGGAAGACAAAATAACATCCCCCCACAGCCCCTTTTTACGGGGCTCTGGGCATGGGATTGTGATGAACCATTTCCCTTAAGGCTCTTTTTCTTTGCAATGCTGTTTACTCTGGTGATAAAAAGCACAACTTTGGTAGGACAGGAAAGTGTGTCCAAAGCAGTAGCTGCTTCTGATGCCCTTTTCACAAAAGGGGCCTTTTTTGCCCTTACAAAATAAATCAGGCCTCCAAATTCTCTGCCATGAGATCTCTCTTTTTGACAGTCAATTACTTGTTATGTAAATGCATAGCTGATGCAGTGAAAAATGGCTGTGTGTCTTTGGGCAGAAATGTTAACCTTCTCACCTCCTGCATTATTTCCCAACAGAGCAGCAAAACATATTGTAAGAGCTACGGCCATACATTTTTATATTGCTCATGTATGTATTTGTTATGCTAACCTCATATGATGTGCCCCATTTGAATTGTATTTTAATATACGTGAGCGCTGTGGACTTGAAAAAGAATACACTCAAGGCAAGTTTGCCACTTGAGTTTCACCTTGACCACCTGTCCGAGTAACTCTGCCTTCCGTCTATTATTATTTCAAATTTTTGACAAGCGAGTATAGAAATGAAAAGATGAAGGCTGATGGACTCAATTTCTTTCAAGCCTACTGTCTGAGAGCGTGAGATGACAAAGGCACTCTAATAAATTGTACTTGAGATGCTCAGCTCATATACATGAGACATCTATTCTATGCTTCTTTACAGATGGGCCAAGAATGTAAAGGGGAAAAAATAATTTTCATTATTGTAGTATCTTTTTAAAGTCTAGTTTCTGGGGGGGGGGGGGAAATGGCTAAAGGTAAAGGGACCCCTGACCATTAGGTCCAGTCGTGACCGACTCTGGGGTTGCACGCTCATCTCGCATTATTGGCCGAGGGAGCCGGCGTACAACTTCCAGGTCATGTGGCCAGCATGACAAAGCCGCTTCTGGCAAACCAGAGCAGCACATGGAAACGCCGTTTACCTTCCCGCTGTAGCGGTTCCTATTTATCTACTTGCATTTTGACGTGCTTTCGAACTGCTAGGTTGGCAGGAGCTGGGACCAAGCTACGGGAGCTCACCCCATCACAGGGATTTGAACCGCCGACCTTCTGATCAGCAAGCCCTAGGCTCAGTGGTTTAACCACAGCGCCACCTGGGTCCCTATGGGAACCTGGGTCCCTATGGGAAATGGCTATGGGAACCCAAAAACCCCACCAGGAATCTGTCTGTCTATATCTATCTATCTATCTATCTATCTATCTATCTATCTATCTATCTATCTATCTATCTATCTAGGTCTGCTCTACCATGAGACAGAGTGAGGCAATTGCCTCAGACTTCTGATTTTTAGTACAGTGGAACCTCGGTTTATGAACACCTCGGTTGTTTACGAATTTTCGGTTTACGAACGCCGTGGACCCATCTGGAACGGATTAATTCACTTTCAGTTTATGAACGCTTCAGTTTATGAACAGACTTCTGGAACCAATTACACCCATGCTTCAGATTAAGTACGCTTCAAGTTGAGTACTCTGCGGACCCGTCTGGAATGGATTAATCCACTTTCCATTACTCTCAATGGGAAAGTTTGCTTCAGTTTATGAACGCTTCAGTTTATGAACAGACTTCCGGAACCAATTGTGTTCATAAACCGAGGTACCACTGTATCATGAAAGAGCAGCAAATTGTTAGTATCATCATCATCAACAACAACAACATTATCATTATCCACAAGTGGTGCTTGTGGCTTTTCTCCCTCAGGAGCCAAAATAACTTGGCCAGTCTTAGGTCCTATGCATCTTGCTTTGAAGAGTGGGGCTACATTTATTGCTCTGCTTCACGCAGCAAAATGTGTTTGGACAGCCCTGCTGTCTTATCTATCATTACCCACAGTTCTAACACAAGAAAAGGAAGAGGCCAACTGTTAGGGAAAACCCAAACAAAAACATTACTCACCACTGTGCCCATGAAGATGATGCTGGATAATGAAACAGATATAGTACTACCTCAAGGGACCCCTCCCATCTAGGGCCGATTCTTTAAGACGTGTTGTCTCCCATTTAGGCACTAGTTCCACTACAAGAGGTTTCAGGTTAGAAGCGGTCAGCCTCCATCTTCTGGAGGGTGACAGGGGATGGAGCTAGCATATTTGTTCCCAGTCTTGAATTCTAGTTACTCATGAGTAAAACACAAGAATGTGGCTACAGTTTCAAAAGTGGAATATTCTTATTTTCCTGAACACTCTAAAAACTATAATGGATTAAGAAAGACCCTCCCTTTGATCACTTTGGTTTTGACTGTAACTTTGCCAACGCTCTCTAAGCCCCTTTCAGTTGTTTATTCCAGGTAGAATTTATACATGAATTAGGACATTGCTTATAGTTGGGGATGGGGATTGCTGGGGGAATCAGAAATATTTATGCAGGGGTTCTATAGAATATTTATTATTAGGCATTTTCTTAAATTTATATCCCACCTTTCTTCCATCATGGAAGCCAACAGCTGCATACATGCGATTTCAAAATGGCACAACCATCCAAGCACTGTCTAAACCAAGACCTTCTTAGTTTTTGCAAAGCGGTGGCCTCATGTACCTTGAGGTCATACCCTGGATCTATAGATATCTATATAATACCTTAGTTCTTGGGAGTCCAATTCCCACCAGCCTCCATCCGCATGACCAATGCAAAGATGATGGGTGTTGATGATCTGAGCGGAAACAGGTATCCCATCCCTGCTCTATAATACCCACTCTTTTTTAGTGTGGTATGCTAATCAAATATTTAAATAAATCAAAGTAAAGTTTGTGCTTCTGCAAAGTGTGCTGGGCTCAGTGACAAACCTATCAGTTTCTTATCTGCATATGTTAAGGTTGCAAGCCCATGCACCATTACCTGGAAGAAACTTCCATGCATAGGGCTGCACTTTAACTCTTGCTAAATGCATTGGAAACATCCTTTGACCTACCTTGAGGCTGCAATTAGAAAAATAATTATCAGAGCACACTTTGAATTCACATTTTGACTTGCAATGCAAAGCAGAACTTCTTGGCACAGAATCCCAGAGCATAGTTTGGATTATGCTATAGGATTGCTGTCTTCATCAATAAAACAACACCCTTAAGACATTTGATTAAAACACTAAATGGCAGTGTAGAGTAGACAATTTGATCCCAATGCTTAAAATACTTTTTTACTTTACACATATAACATTTATCTTATCTACTATAAACAACAACATAAAAACCCCTGTTACTTCAAGATACATTTGCCACTTGAGTTTCAGTTGTCTTGGATGCCTAGTTGAGAAGTCAGGTGAAGTAAAGTGATCTGACCTGAAATTCACCTTTGCAGGGCAAAACATGCAACCCTTATCAAAGACACGAGATTAGTGCATCCCACACTTTTAACTGCTGGCAGGGGAATTTCAGAGAAAGAAACCAGGCTTTATTTTACTTTTAGTCTGTTTCAGATTTGAAGGTTTTGCAATCTGTGTGTGCAGCCACAGATTTCATAATGTTGAACTCCTGTTAAGGCTCCTGGTTTTTACAGTTAGCTTCAGAAATCTACCCACATACCCTGACACTCAATTTCTTGCCAACTTGTCTGTTCCACAAAGCCTTCTGTCAGTTTGCAAAATCTTCTCAGGATCTTTTTATTCTGTAAGGCAGGAACAGAAACCATAGATATGGGCATGAAGAAAGGACCTGAAGAACATACACACTATATATGTATATTTTAGAAAGTGGAAAGCAAAATATTGCTAATACTTAAATATTTCTTATTATGCTTAGAACATCTTGCTGAACTTTGATGAACCTATTGATTAAGATTCATATAATAGGATAATTCGGGCATTTAGTCATCTCTCTCGCTCTCTCTCTGTTTGTTTGTTTGTGTGTGTGTGTGTGTGTGTGTGTGTGTGTGAAAGCTACAAGGAATTGTTTGCAGTCATTTGAGGGGCATGCCAGGGGAATAAGGAAGCTTAGAATCCTGTGGGTACATGGTCTCCCCTAACATAATCCCATAATGCTCATAATGTTTCAGCCTCCACTTTGGGATGATGTTTCCATCTGCAATACAGCAATGGTGGCAGAGCTTACCACCACAATACCAAATCACTTTCACTGGTGGATTTCCACCCCTACATGCAGACCCCCCCTCTCTAAGAGCTCCTTAGCCACCTGTCAGAAGCTGGGCAGAGGAGGAGGAATGGTGGAGACCACCTCCCCATCCTGACCCTTCCAGGGAGGAGGAGGAGGAGGAGGAAGAAGGCAGTATAGATTTACAACAGTGGTTTGTGGGAGGTCACAGCTCAGAGGCAGATGAGGGGGAAAGTTGGGAAATAATGGGAGAGGAGGAGCAGGTAGAGCCAGAACAGGAGCTAGAAAGCATTCCAGATCCACTATCTTCTGGAACCTGGAGAGCCTTAAAAGTAAGAGAACAAAGAGCTCGAAGAAGAAGACACTTAATGGCACGCATGAAGGAGGTGATGATGATGACAAATGAGGAAGTGGGAGAGATAGGGGTGGTAATTCACTCAGGACAACACCATTATCCAAGAGGCTGGGTTCTATAGCCTCTCTCTGTAAAGTTTGAAATAATAAAGGACTGTAAGAAACTTTTCCTCATCTTTATACTTTCCTGGGCAACCTGGAAACTTGGTGTCCTGACACTTGGCCACCTTTTCCAGGAGTGTAGGATTGTTCTGTTTGTAAGGTAATATAAGGTAATATAACCAGCATCTGTTACTCCATGCCACAGCACTGTAGTTTCTATCTGTGCAGGGGTAGGGTATGTGTGTAGAGTTTGCAGCTGGATTAATGTGATAGATATTTTATTACAAAGAAGCTTAACAGTACTGAGCATTGTAAAAAAAAGATACCATTTTTGTGTTGTTTGCGAATCTTTTCTGAGCCACTTTCCTTTTCTTAATGGCTGACCATGGGATGCATCTTCCTCACACACTCTCCTCCAATTTTTGTGTATACAAGGATGCTCCTGAATTTTCATAGCCAAGGAGGATTTCACAGTCAGTGAATATTGTAGTTGAATATATATTTCACATAATTTCAGAGTTAATCCAGCCAAGTGCTTTTTGAGTGAAAGCATGTTCTGGATACTCAACCAAAACATACTGCTCCCCTTCAACCTTAGTTTGCAGAGATTATGGTTCAGGATAAAAAATAAAAAAATAAAATAAAAAAGGATGGGGGTTCTTGCAAGCACACACACACAAACAAACAAACACAAACACACAAAATATTTTAAACTGTTTGCTCTCTTGGCTCTGTTCAGTCATCAAAGTACTTCTATGGTGTTCAAAAGACATGTTTGGTATATACAAAATATAAATATTCACACTTTGGGCTGAAAGATTCTGAGCTATAATTTTCTGCTTCATGACAACTAGCAGTGGCTGAATGACAGTAGAGCAAATGTTGGCTGGGAGGTGGACACCAACTTTAGCACCCCAGACCTTCTTTGCCACACCTGGTCTTGGTGAATGTTTGGGACTTAGAGAAGTCCCCTTTAGAGAAAGGTCAGGTAAGAGGCAACGGGATAGAAGTACAGTGGTACCTTGGGTTACATACAAACACTTTGGGTTACAAACACTTTGGGTTACAGACTCTCTAACCTGAAAGTAGTACCTCAGGTTAAGAACTTTACCTCAGGATGAGAACAGAAATTGTGCGGTGGCGGCATGGTGGCAGCGGGAGGCCCCATTAGCTAAAGTGGTACCTCAGGTTAAGAACGGTTTCAGGTTAAGAATGGACCTCCAGAACGAATTAACTTCGTAACTGTATTAAAAAATATGCATGAGTGGGTCAAGAAAAGGTTTTCTCCCTCTCTTATAACGCTTGAACTCATGGCCATCCAATGAAGCTGAGTGCTGGAATGTTCAGCACAACCTGCTCTCTCAGCAGCCAGTGGTGGCCACCAACTTGGATGCCTTTTAAAAGAGGATTAGGACTGTCAATGCTATTGACCACAATGGCTATGCTCTGCATTCTACAGTTGGAGGTGGCAATACCAGTTGCTGGAAACCAGAGGAGGGGAGAGTGCTCTTGTGCTCAAATTCTGATTGCTGGATTCCCCCAGGCACCTGGTTGGCTGCTGTAAGAAAAGGATGCAGGACTGGATGGCCCATTGGCCTGATCCATCAGGCTCTTCTTAAGTTCTTATGTTTAAAAGCTGTATACCTACGGGCAGGTGTAAGAGAATGGAAGGAAATGAAATCAAATGTTAAATAACCATGCCAATGTCTGACAGATGGGCATTAGGCAAGTAAGATCACTGATTATTAAATGTCCCTGTCCAGAATATTAAGAAGCCATGATTGAGTTCTGACCCATAAAAGCAATAGTGCTATTGTGAAAATAGCTCCCATGACTTCTCTTTCAGATGACAAAAGCCTTTTACAAAGATGGTGTGTCTTCAAATTCCATTCCTGACAAGGACAAATCTATTACTGTGCCGAGTGCAGTTATTTGGAAATGTGGGCACTATGACACTTTGCAGTCAAAATATTCCTAGGAAAGTCCAGCAGAGAACAGCTTTCCCCCCGAAAAACTTTAATTATCTTTGCTGAATCTCCTTTATTCCAAATGGAGAACTGTCATTAGTGAGTCAAGGGGAAAATGGCATTCGAGCCAAAATGCTTGCAAGTGTTAACTAATCCCCTCACTGATAATTATATCAGAGTAAAAGAGTGCATAATGAATAAGTGATTGATTAAAATTTAGTCTCTTCTCTTGCTTGGAGGACATTATCAAGCAGATTGTGGTTTCTTCAAGTTTAACTCATAGTTTTGAAATTATTTCAAATAAGTTTTACCAAATCGTTTTACTGAGCTGCATGACACTATTAAACACAGTTTTCTGTGAGCTGTCATAATCCTTTCTTGCTGATACAGAGCTATGTGATATTCGCTGAGGTCTACATCCCCATTAATTTAACAGTAGGAAGGAGACTCATGCATATAACAGAATACACATGATTTTACTTTATTTTATTTTATATTTCCTCTCTGTAAATGGATGGTGATAGCTCATTGGTAAAGCAGGGAATTTTTATGGACTCGTTAGTTCTGTACACATTTGTGTTTCCACAATACCTCATTGTTTTTGCTCATGTGCAAGCTGGCATCATGTTGGCACTGGGCAAACACCATTTTATTTGCCTAGCTTTCTAAACAAAAAAAGAAAAGAAAGAATTTTTTTGTTAGGTCATTCTGCTTCCCCTTCTTGTTGCAATTTTGTATTTATACTGTTATTTAAATTTGATAAGTTTTATTGAAGGGCATGATATAAGTTTATAAAGAGACAAAAGTTATCCTGGAACTTTCCTATCATTTCTAAGAATTTTTCTGATCAATCTTCACTGATTTTCAACTTCCTTTGGCTGGTGATGATGATGAAAATTGTCCAGAGCTTGAAATATCCCAACCTCTTGACTTTAGGTCATTTAAACCACTTGAACCATTTGACCATCCAGTATCACTGATTATCTTTATAAGTGTTCTTTTTATTATTATTTAAAATTAGAGAACCTTTGCTAAACATTTTAATAATGAGTTTCATTCTCTCCTTTCCTTCTTTCTTAAGCCTTTGACGACTTTTTTTTCTTAAAAAGAATAATGACTAATATGTATTTTGTTGGTAGTGGAAAACTTTATTTTTCCTTTTGTGAAGGGAAACTGCAGTGTGCCTATCTAAGATTCCTTTCATCTGAATTCACAGAGCTGTCGCTGCTTCAATATTTGAATCCTTCAGTATGATGCAAAACAAAACCAAGGAGATGGTGACTCGTGGGACTCGAGCAGTTTAGCAAAAAGTGCTCCGAGTCCCATAGCTTGTGCTACGAGCCATGCTTGGCACACTAATTTTACAGCTCCATCTGCCCCTCTGCTACACAGATCACCTTCTTGGGATTCTGGGGAAATTGTGCAGAAAAGTACAGACATAAAAGCAGAATTGGTTCCCCAGATATGCCAAGGTTGGTAAGATGGAGGAAGCATGCACATCTTATTTCATTATTCCTTCATTAGTCTTGTGGTTTTCCTTTCAGAAAGGAGTGTTAGTATACAGACACATGTTAGTATACAGACCCTGCAATGGATGTTCACAATTTTAGAGACTGGTTGAATTTCCCTTTACCTAGGGTTCTCTAAGTGGGAGCCTAAGAAAACCAAACAGTCACTATGAGGAAGATATATTCCTCACTCAGATTTATCTCTCCGAAGTCTCAGGTGGATAATGCTTATTATAAAAAGTAGGCAAGGGAAGGCAGATAATTTTCAGAGGTGAATCTGGTTGCAGGCACTTCAAATCGCTTGCTCCACAGAAAACGAAAATTTATTTCACTGGATTGCACCTCTAAATCTTTCATGCAATCAAAATGGGCATGTGTAGTGTTGAGCAGGACTGAGCACATTAGCCATATCCCTGTTCGTGTAGAAGGAAGCTACAGACTGTCTTGCATGAGGCTGAAGGGAGATCCAGTACTTGGAGTTTCTGATGATGGGGAATCTTCTGTCTTAGCAAAGTTCCTAGTCAATGCACAGTGGTTACACATGGAGCTGATTTGTGCAGGGAGATTGGGGACAAGTCCTTCACATGCACCTTTGCACCTTTCCCCATTTTAAGCCCCCAGGTCTAACACTTGTATTCATACAGTTGTATTTATGAGAATTATTTCCCATGAAAGAATTGCAAGAATTAACTGCTTTCTGGTGACATTTCGTGTTGCCCATATTTATATCTGGGAATACTTAAAGCAATTTGTTCCTGAGTTGGGGAAGGTTCACTGTGATGAAGCCTACTATTCCTGATAAGATACTAAGTCTGATACATAATTTTACATGAAGTCCAGTCCATGCTTCATTGGGTGGAAAGTTGTCTTGTCAAATTTAGCAATTTCAGCATTTTATCAGGTAAGCTTTTTCCATGATATTGTCAGTGCTCTTCAGTCCCTCACTCCTGCTTCCAGCACTTTAGGGGAAGGGCTGTAGCTCAGTGGAGATCTGCTTTGCATGCATGACATTCAAGGTCCAATCTTCGACATCTCGAGAGAGGACTGGAAGAGATCCCTGTCTGGAGAATCACTGCCAGTCAGTGTAGACAGTACTGAGATAGATGGACCAAGGGCCTGCACAGGGCCAGCTCTAGGGGTAGGCTGGGTGGCGCGGGGCACCCTGGCGCCAGGCTGGCAGGGGGGCGCCGGAGCGATGTCCGCACCACGGCACCAGGGCGCACGACATGCTTGAGACGGTCCTGGGTCTGCAGTCAGTTTGTGTCTGTGTTCTTCCATTCCTCTGTCTCTCACATGGCCGCGCTCTCCTGCACATCAAGCCACAGCTGGATAGAGTTCCTTTCTCTACAAGCACTTTTTCATTGGAAAGCTATACGTCAAAATCCAGCTGTGACTGCACTGAGAAATGAGTGACTTTCCATCATGTGCCACTTTTAGTAGACACTTGATCAGAAACCAGGTGACATTTCATTTAAATTAAACCTCCGTGTGTTTCCTTAGCTTTCAAGATCTAGACAAACCTTTGGCATCATTCTTTTGCTATTTTTGTTTTTGCCCTTGAAACCCTGAACTCAATTTTGGAGGAATCCATTGGCTACAGAGTTTATGGCTTCCTTGCTTTATAACTCCCATTTCATATTCTTTAGCAGCTTTTGAGCTATGTCATCATTCAGTAGAGTTTAGGGGTATCATGGCATGGTGGCTCACATGGAGAGATATTCAAAGTACTGCCATGGTAATTCTTCCATCAGTGCAAGCTTTTTAGCTTGCCTGATGGACGGATCTTCGCTCTCCTCCCTTGTCTGCTCTACTGAGGGTTTTCCTGAGCCCCCCCATCCCTGAGCCAATTTCAGGGTGTATTTTTAATTGTTGTGAGCCACTCTAAGACCTCAGGATGAGGGGCAGGTAAGTCATCATCATCACCATCTGTTTGTCAGAATTTGCTGGGCCCAGAGATCACTGCATGTACAAATGAGCTTAATTGAGTTCAGTTCTGTTTTGAGGGAGGAGGGGAGGAGAGATAAACATGATTTGTGAATGTTGACTTTAAGCTCAAAAATATCCCCCCCCCATAGGTACATTGATTGTATGGTGGGATCTGGTGTCTTCATTTGATTACACTGAATTCTTTATTCTTTGTGTAAAGAACAGACAACAGTAGTAGTCCATGAGGTGGGATGTTTTCAAGGACCTGTTCATCCATAAATTAACCTGTCTGGCCCATGTGATGTGGAGTTGTTGTTTTTATTCCCATTTTCGCCCCTTTCCTGAGCAAACCAAGTCATAATCATAATCTCTTTACTCTTGATCTTCTCTTTATCTCCACATCATTTTAAAATAATTTCTCCATCTTTATTTATCAGTGTTATGAGGCCTTTATTTAGAACAGGATGGTATTATTATTTAGTTTTTCATTGTGATCAGGTGTACAAGTTTACAAAATGTGAACTTGACAGATATAAGAACCATGCAGCTTGTGTCAAACCATCACTCATATAGAAAGCCGCATGTATGATCGCGCTTCGGACATGACTTCTCATGTACCAACCAATAACCACTTCACAATTACCCACCTCCCATGAACACAGAGATTAATTCACAAAGGAATTTATTCCACACAAAAAGTGATGTTAAATGTATGCTTCATTTTAGAGGTATCTGCACTTAGAGGTGTTTTAATCTATGCCTGTAACAACATTTGATGTGAGCTTGGAAGTGTCTTCTCAGGCAAAACGTTCAAGGAATTTTGATTGAAGTAAAAAAAAAAAAGGCAACATTGCTCAGAGGGGTTCCTCGCACTTCCAAAGTACATGCATCAGCAACATTACCACTTCTGAAATTTAAAGAGACAATGGACTGGGGGTTGGGAGGTACTGAGCTTCCAGCCTGCGAATCTTACACTTGCAGTCAGGCCCTTCTCTCATTTTGTACTGCCCCCAGCAGGGTTCTGATCTTAGAAGCTATCCTAGCTGGAGGAAAGATTAAAGGCACGTGTGGTGTGGGCAAGACAGTATTCAATATTCCCTGCCCACATATCCAGTTGTCCCTTTAATTGCATCTCTCCCTCAATCTACATGTGAATGAATAAAGACACATGTTTACATTCACAGACCTGCCTCTGTCTCTTTGTTTGTCACAAAAGACTGGGTTGCATGTTGACACTAAAAGACTGAACTTTGAGCTTCCATGTCTCTGTTTCAGAAATTGCATTAGCTTTGAATTCACAAGCTGGCCTTAGCCAAACCACTGTTCCTTATCTTGAGTTTCCATCTTTGCTATATGGGCCTGATCTTACCGACCTACCTTACTGGCTCATTGCAATGAATCCTGAGATAATGTATGGAAAGTGATTTGTGCTACTATATCTATACCTACACCTATACCTATCTCCTCCTCTGTTGTTTTACCCATGTAGAATTTTAGATTGTAAACTTCTCAGAACATGGGCTTGTCCTCTGTTATTATTACTATTATTATTATTTGTGGAATTTCATGGTGTTGCCATTGACAATGGAAGTGCTACTTAATTCTAGCATCTAAAAGGGACACTAAGTGGCTGAATAAAATGGCAAGTGTGATTTGCACACCAATCAAATGAAATATCCATTTGAATGAGCCTTTTCAAACATTTGATCACAATCCGGCAGCATTTACAGTGGAAGGGGATGGCAGTCATTTGCCGTTTGACAGGCAGAACATATTCCTTTCTCTTCCTTTTCTGCTTCGCTTGCCCTAAGGAATCAGAACATGACATTAGGTACAATTCTGTGAGCAACTCATCTGAAAGGAAGACTTGAGTGGATAAGGGAAGTCATCTGAAAGCTTTTATAGGGGTGCCATATTGCATCGTCTGCAGTGGCTCAGAGTGACTTCTTCAGTCTAAAGTGTTTGCACTTTTAGTATTTCAAAAGTGTAAATTGCCCCATGTTATATTTGGGGATTTCAATATATACTGTGAACGAGAGAGCATTTTAAATGTCCATAGAACTCTCTCAGGTTTGTTCAGTGATGAGGACTGACCTTGTCTAAAAAGCAATACATAGCAGGCTGGAGTCATTTTTTATTTCTTCAATATTACCTTTTGGTCAATGATTAGGTGTGCGTTTATGGTGAACTGAAAATATAAAACAGGCTTCCGCAACACAATCACTGCTATATCACAGTTCAGCATTGGCCCAGGTTTCAGGGTTCATCTGCAAGTTAGTGCATAGGAATAAAATGCTAAGATTTAGCTAATCTTTGTTTTGTTTGTCTGCAAAAGAAACACATGGATTGTGCATGAGGCATTGCTAGGAATATGCCAAATTGTATCCTTCTTTTAGCACTTGGTAAGGAGCACTTGGTAAGGGACCCAGGTGGCGCTGTGGTTAAACCACTGAGCCTAGGGCTTGCTGATCAGAAGGTCGGCGGTTCGAATCCCTGTGACGGGGTGAGCTCCCGTTGCTTGGTCCCAGCTCCTGCCAACCTAGCAGTTCGAAAGCACGTCAAAAATGCAAGTAGATAAATAGGAACCGCTACAGCGGGAAGGTAAACGGCGTTTCCATGTGCTGCTCTGGTTTGCCAGAAGCAGCTTTGTCATGCTGGCCACATGACCTGGAAGCTATACGCTGGCTCCCTCGGCCAATAATGCGAGATGAGCGCGCAACCCCAGAGTCGGTCACGACTGGACCTAATGGTCAGGGGTCCCTTTACCTTTACCTAAGGAGCAATCCTATGGCCCCTGTTAAAATGTTGGATCTTCTTTGAGTTCTGCAAAGAATACATATAGCCGATTTGCTTAATCAGTGTTTTCATATGGGAGGACAAATTTCAGTGGCTAATTTTCCATCAAGGAGAAAGCTATAATTTTTGTTGAATAGAACCATTTTTTATCTGCCACATGGTAATCCTGTTGAAATAATAGTCTAAATTCTGAAAAACTAAATATTAATGGCTGAAAGGTTTGTCCTTTGAGTCTACAGAAAACACAGAAATGATGTAACAGAGCTGTAGAGGTTTGGGGTTTTTTTCTATTTGAGGAAGCAAACAAATGGCCTCTTCACCTTTTATTATTTCTCTGCCACAAACTATTTTTCTTTATCATTTTTAGGCTCTTGCATCAATGTGTCAGCCTGTGATATTTCAACAGTCCTAGTAGTGCAGTAAAGTATACACAACCTTCCCTGTAGTGAATCAAAGCTGTACTAATGGAACTGCTTTCTTGTAGAAAAAACAGGGTGCCCTCCCCCTCAGAACTGAACTACATCTTTATAATCTCAAATATAACCTTTGCTCGGGGCTGATGCTACTGGACACCAATACCTGAAGGTCAGTTGCTTGTTGCCGTTTTAAGGATAAAACCAAGACTGCCTGAACAAAACATCATCATCATGGGTCTGGTATACCAACATTTCAGCATGGTTTACATATACCTCTGGTTTACATATACAGTACATGAACTCAATATGTGTATCATATTTTGGCCTTGTAATGAAGTTTGCACTGAAGGGAGCAACTTCTGCAAGACATGGATATTTTTGAGGCTCATTTGAGGGGAGTGACTCTTAGCTTTAAAGCCATGTAGTTCCCATGCAAAACCAAAATATACACATGCCCAACTGAGTCCCATGGTGCCATTTGGAATGGACAGAAAACCTCACCCATCTTGCAAATAAATGCGCTTTGGTTTGTATTAAAGCCTAACTTGAACTTTTGCTTTCTTCCCATTTCATTTCAGGGTCTCAACATTGGTCCTCATAATTTGGGGTGGGGAGTATAATATATGCCTGTGCTGGTTTCTTTACTTATGTATTTGCACTGCTTTTCAATGAGAACATCATTTCAGCTATTGTCAGGCTTCGGGGAATTGGCTTCCTCCCCATGTGGCAGCAGATAAGTAGATCAAATGAAAGAAACATTTTACCAGTTAGAATCTTTAATAACCAGAGTGAGAGAACAAAGAACACATCTCTTAGAAATGGGGGTGCTCCCAATTAAGGGTCCCTCCCCCTCCATCCCTATTAATCTACATAAATCCTACGTCTTGTAATTTGAGCTTCTACCCTCTGCGCTTTCTGTTCTAATGCTCTCTGAACTCTCCTTGTCCTTGGGGATGGGACGGGAATGCTATCCAGAGATTGTGACTCTGTTAACTCTCTTTCTTCTAGTGTTTCTTCTGCTAGCTGTTCCCTATTCAGTATTTCCCAGCTTGCCTTCTGAACTATGTCCCTCTGCAAACCACTGTTCCAAATCTATGCTGTCCTCCTGGGAAGATTCAGGATCAGGATCAGGAGGAGGGGGTGGCTCCCACCATTCTTCCTTGGTGCAGCCCTCTTCAGCACAGTCCCTGACAGCTATTTAGACTTCCTTCAAATATTCTCATATGTTTCTTCTGTTACTACTACTACTACTACTACTACTACTACTAATAATTTCTAAATTTTGTTTTAGCTCAAATCCAGTGACCACTGTGAGTAGTATTGCAAGTCTTTCTGAAACTCTTTTAAAACCCCATGACCATCTTTAGTTGTTTGTCCCGAGAAGAAGGCTTAAGATCAGGCATCCCCAAACTCGGCCCTCCAGATGTTTTGGGACTACAACTCCCATCATCCCTAGCTAACAGGACCAAGGGTCAGGGATGATGGGAATTGTAGTCCCAAAACATCTGGAGGGCTGAGTTTGGGGATGCCTGCTTAAGATGTTCATCTGAACTGATCAAAAGGTTTGGGCTTAACACATATTAGTTGTTGCTGTTGTTTTCAACACAGGGGGAATTTATTTCTGATTTCACCCTTCAGCGCCATCACAAGTTTTCATACACATGTTTCTGAGGGCCATCAAAGATTAGGAAAACCGAATCCGAGATTTGTGAAAGACAATTTAAAAATAAAACTCTCAAGAGACCTCTGTACGCGGTTCTTCATATTCAGTCTGTATGGCTCCAATCCAGAGCCTACTAAACTTTTAGTAAGTCTTCTTAAATTCAGTGGGGCTTACTTCTGAGTTGACGTGTATAGGATTGCACTGCTTGATCCTATTCATTTGTGGTCCCTGCTCCTATATGGACCTGCCCTCCACATGTTGCTTCAGTAACATATGAGGCTTGTGCTTTCTTGTATTACTTGTATAACTATTAATCATGTACAAATTACCAGTGCCACCTGTCAGTTTTCACAAACGTGACAGAAACATCTAACCCACAAAATACAATTAACTGAACGTAACATTGAAGAAAGGTCCCCACGATGCCAATGCTTTGGTGGGGGTGCCAAAGTTCAGCAACACCTCCTTCTCACTAAAGTTATTTGTGATTAAGCCCCGCTAAAAACAATTAGGCTTAATTGAAAACAATTAGGCATAAGCTTGTTCTACTAGTCTATGTAGCACAAATCGGTGCATGTTTACTCAGATGTAAGTCTCATAGTATTCAGTGGGGATTAAGTCTATGCAGGGATGACACAGAATTCTGACAAAAACAGAAACGGGAACAGAAATTGTTTTGTGACCATGACCAAAATGGAAATAAATCCAGCAATAGGGGTTGAAATTCATTGTTGATGTTGTCTTCAGTCTGCAAATGATTCATAATGACACACACACACCCATCTGCATTGTGTTTCCTTTGCATGCAAATGAATGGGGTAGAATAATAACATAATGTAATTTGCCTAATATATGTAATTAGGCAAGTTGCATAATTTCACCACAATGGAATGCAAGTTGAATAATGTAGGTTTTGGTGGAAGATGAACCACAGTGTTATGGAAACAGCGCTGCAGGCAACAAAACTGGTGCAAGGGAAGATGATTCCTTCTTACATCCCTACTTCTATGTAAGGGAGCATAGGATTTCAGTCGTGTTCACAATGGACTTTAGCTCAGTTTGAGCCTCTCTGCCCAAAGGCTTGTGTCTGGCAGAACGGGTTCTCCATTCATGGAGAGCACGAGTTGCGGAAGGGAAACAGGACACCCCCGGGGTTTGCTGGGAAGGTTAGGCAAGATGGCCACCGGGTGACCGGGCATATTTTCTGTTGCAGGGGGGAAAGTCATGTTGCAATTTTGATTGACAGCCATAGCCTTTATAAGCTCAAGCATACTGGGTCTGGTTTCACTTTTGCCAGAGCAACGGATCTCCCGCTCGCCCGCCCTCTTTGAGGGCTTCTTGCGTTTGACATTGCTATGCCTATCATGGGGTTGTCTGCTTTGGGGCAGGGGCCTGGTAGGAATTTTGTCCATTTGGCTGATTGGCTGTTGCCATTTGGTTTTTGCCTACTGCGTAGCAAATCATCACAACTTGTAAAGTTGGCGGTTAGGCATTGGTTAAAATTGGTTGGTGGAGGGGTATGGTAAGGCGGCGCCTACCCCTCAAAAATTGTGGCATATAGAGGTATTCCATTAAAGGAATCCTGGGGCTCGGCGGGCTCTTGTCAGTATCCCTGAAGGGAATTGGCCCACACAAAGAGCAAAGAGCCTCAGGGAACATTCGGGGAGAGGTTGAAGGGCATGTAGCTCCCTGCCCCGTCCTCTCTTAGGGAGTGTTTACCAACTGACTTCCCTGGATGGCCAGCCAATGCTTAAGCAACCACTCACTATTGGTTGTATTTTAAATAAAGTTGTGGCCAAAATAATGCCAAAAACCTTAAACTTAAATTTGATGTGATGTGTGAATTTCTTGGGGGGGGGGGGTGTACCGTAGCCTCGACACGCAACAGTTGGCATTCTGAGCTTCCAAAATAAACATCAGGCACCATGGATATTTTTTGGTGGGCCTCAAGTTGGCTGACACTTTGCTTCAAAAGGAGACATTGAAGGGACAAGTCAGCAATAAAACAAAAACACAAAGCAGAATTGGCAGCTTTCTCCCAATGATGAAATGAGATGGAAAAATTCATTTCACAATATAAAGGGCCAGTATTGATGTGAAGCCAGACTCCATGGGTTCTCATGTCTAAATGAGCTTACTAAATTCCATTAGATCTGCCCAGAATTTTCATCTAGGTGAACAAAACAAAAGAGAAAAGAAAAGCTGGGAGCAGAGAGAAAAAGAAATGAGATATGGATTTTAATCACCCGTGAAAAAGCTGCACCCTTGGGGAAAAAAAGTTCTATCATCTTTCAATAGTATTTTTTTTAAAAAAAATGCTACAAAATGGGGGAGGGGATAGAAATCTTCAGGTGAGAAGCATTTGGATATTTGAGCCCAACATCAATTTGCTTGTGACACTTTTTGGGGTCAAATTACTGAAATATGCCGAAATATGCCATTTACCTAGGAAAATGCAGAAAGGAAAATGGCTGCTTAGTCTTCCACAGAGTGAGCTAGGAATCCCAATGTGACTGAAAGGAATGTTTAATGACTGTAAAGACATAGTCGAAACAAAATAAAAAAAATCCTTCCAGCAGCACCTTAAAGACCAACTAGGTTGCATGCCCACGAAAGCTCATACCAAAATAAAAACTTAGTTGGTCTTTAAGGTGCTGCTGGAAGGAATTTTTTTATTTTGTTTCGACTACGTCAGACCAACACGGCTACCTACCTGTATGTAAAGACATATTTACTGGCAGTCTGTAGGTAAGCTGTGACAGTTGACAGGACTTGATTGTTTTCTGTGGTAGAGTCCAGAGATGGAGATGGGAACTTCAAAGGAAGAGAATAAACATTTCTGAATATGAGCACAGGAAGCTGTTTTATACAGAGTCAGACCATCACTACATCTAGTTTCAATGACTGGCTGTAGGTCTCCATGGTTTCAGACTGAACCTGGAACCTTCTGCAGGCAAAGCAAGAACTCCACCTGTGAGCTACAGCCCTTCCCTCTATCTCTGTGGTTTTGAACAGGCCCTCTCTGCTGCCGGTTCCTCCTCTGAGTTTGCTCTGAAGTTAAGTTAAGCATTTGTGCCGAAGATATCAAGCTACAGGTTTTTTTCCCCACTAGCTTTTTGCAGGCACTAAAAGTCACTCTACAAAGAAAATGTATGTTAATTATAGCATGCAGTAGACCAGAACAGCACTAAATGTACAGTACAGCTGAGTGTATGTTTAGGATATGAATTATGTATGTTCCAGATAGAACAATCAAATCTTTCTTTACGGATATAATGTGTGGTTGTCTTATCTTGTACTTTCTTTGTCTCTCTCTTTTCCCCCTCCACTCCATCTTTAAAGGCCAAGAAAACAATTTGTATAAGGGAACAGAAATAGCTACAATTTATTAAATAAATAAACGTCAAAAACCCAGTTTTTGAAGGCTGAACATGTTTTTCAATAGCCTAGTTTTTTGTTTTGTTTTATATAAAGGTAGAAAAGAAATTGTTGTGCAATATTTAGATTTTGAAAATGAGATGAAGGACTGTGCAATGATTCTCTCTCACTGAGAGACAGCCAACTAAGGCCTCATCTGTACTCAGGGGTGTCTTAGCCATAGAGGCTACTGGCGCAAGGTGCCACGGCGCCAAGTTCTGGAGGGCGCTTTGGAGGGCGCCTCCACCATGCCTTGCCGTGCCCAGAGCCTCCTCCCTGCAGGAGGAGCCACCCCCAAGCTCTGCCGGCAGCGCCACCCTTGCCCGCCTCTTCTCGGGCTGCGGGCACTGTTGTGGGGAAGTCGGCCACAAGCCTCCTGTCGGCGCGGCAGCCAGGGCTCCCTGGGCAGCAGCGCCACACAGCCGCTTTGGCCGAGCAGGCGGAGGCGGAGGCAGAGCACAGCTGGCAGCGCCCCTGCCTCCCTGCCTGCCTTTGTGCCGCTGCCACCACGGCCATTGCCGCCTCTGGCTGGGTGATCTTCATAAAGCGGGGGGTGAAGGAGCCACGGGAGGAGGAGCAGTGCAGTGGCCCTGTTGGCGCTCTGGGCCAGGTAACCTCTCCAAGGAACGTGTGGGGGCTCCCCAAAGCGGGTGCACAAGCCCGCCTTTGGGACCGGAGGAAAGAGACGGGGGCCGGATTCCCAGGCTGGGGACCTCCTGTTGCACTCCGTCGAGGCGGTGGAAGGGAGGGAAGGTGGGGGGCACCTGACGGATCCCTGCAGCATGGCGCCAGATAGGCTTAAGACAGCCCTGTCTGTACTATACCTTTAAAGCAGTATCCTTAAACAGATGTGGCTTCCCCAATAGCATCCTGGGAACTGTAGTTTGCTAAGTGCGCCTGAAAGTTGCTAGCGAACTCCTATCCCCCTCACAGATCTACAATTTTCAGAGCGTTTTAACCAGCAACCCAGGGAGCACTCTGCAGGATCAGGTCTTAGGAGAGCTACTGGAGTCAATGGGCGGGCGGCCGGTCGCCCTGGCAGCTTGCGCCACCCAGCCTGGCCGTATGACTGGCCCTGCAGACAATGCAAGATTAGACCATGCCCACCACCTGTCAGCTGATGTCATTAGTGAATGGCTTCATAGGCCAATATAGACCCACTGATGGGCCAACATTGGCTCAAGTGGTAGAAGTTCCCCACCCCTGCTGTAGAACAAAATTATTTCTTCAAATAAAAATACTCAGGTGTTGTGATATGAAAAGTATTGGGCCATATTCTTTAAAGCATGTTAAATGGCCCTATGCATAAGTGGCATTTATGGGAAGGTACAGAGATAACCTGTTGGGCAGTGATCAGATAAGACACGTGTCAGGGAGCCAACAAGGAGAACAGGTCATTTGCAAATCAGTGGAAGAAAGTGAAAGCTCATTAACCCCTATAGGGAATAATGAGTGTTGTGGAAGGGCCCAGCAGAAAAGCCTGTGTGTGTGTTAAGGGGTGGGTCTAAAAGTAAGGGAGGCAAGGTGATTGGAGGGCTGAGTGTTGCTGGGGTAAAATGCATGTAGCAATACTTTGATTGACAGGGCGAGTGCTTAAATCTCAGCGTCTTAGCTTCCAGCCTTACTCTTGCTTTGTGATTGAATCTCCCTCCCGCCCACCTCCTTTTTCCTTTGCAGGTTTAGAGTGACCTTGCTTTGCCTTATGGGGTCGCCTGTATTCAGGGGCCCAGTAGGAATTTTGCCATCTGGCTGATTGGCTGTTGCCATTTGGTTTTTGCCTACTGCTTAGCAAATTGTCACAACTTGTTAGGTTGGTGGTTAGGCTTTGGTTGATAAATTTGGGAGGGGTATCACTTGGAGGTGCATGCCCCTCAGGGATGCTCTTATAGATGTATTCCGTTAAAGGAATCCTGGGGCTCCGGGGCTCTCATCCTTACACCCCCACAATGGTGTGGGGGTGGGGCCAATATAGAGCACGAGTGCCTTGGGGAACATCTCTGGTTGAGGGGAGATGGCCTGGACACAGCTATCTCCTCCCCATGGGGTGTTTACTTGACTTTCCTACCATAGGAAAGTCGGAGCTGGTCCTGTCCCACCATGGGGCAGAAGATTAACCAAAGCCTAAGGCCAACACTCAATTTAAAATTGTAATTTAAATAAAGTTGTGGCCAAAACCATGCCCAAAATCAAAAAAATGAAGTGTCTGTCTGAGTTATTGGGGGGAATTTTCTGGGGGCCACGGCAGGCAAAAT
Source organism: Zootoca vivipara (assembly GCF_963506605.1). Taxonomy (NCBI): domain Eukaryota; kingdom Metazoa; phylum Chordata; class Lepidosauria; order Squamata; family Lacertidae; genus Zootoca; species Zootoca vivipara. The sequence goes on along the minus strand of NC_083276.1, from coordinate 54,601,670 downwards.
GTGTTTGGACAGCCCTGCTGTATTATCTATCATTACCCACAGTTCTAACACAAGAAAAGGAAGAAGCCAACTGTTCGGAAAAACCTAAACAAAAACAGTACTCACCACTGCCCATGAAGATGATGCTGGATAATGAGACAGATATAGTACTACCTCAAGGGACCCCTACCATCTAGGGCCAATTCTTTAATTGGTGTTGTCTCCCATTTAGGCACCAAAAGTTGTGGCCAAAATTATGCCAAAAAACAAAACCTAAAATGAAGTGTCTGTCTGAGTTATTGGGGGGGAATTTTCTGGGCGCCTCAGCACGCAAACACCAGTTAACTTACAACTCGTTTATTTATTGAGGTAGCAGAACAGAGAACACACAGAGACTCCTGTCTAAATGAAACAGTTGCTCAGACTGGCTTGTACCTTCCACTTCACCCCTTTCCCTCTGTATCAGGCCCCAATCTCTGTACTCTGTATACACTACAGCGAGCCCCAAGGGACCCTCTCTGTTTCTGTCTGGCTCTCTGCTCAGTAACATGCAATGGGGGTCCAAATCTTCTCCCTCTGTTCTTTCCCTGGGGGGATCTTGGTCAGACGGCTTCCACCACTCCTCCTCATCCAGCCAGTCCCTGACAATTAGATGCACTATAACATGTTATATCATTCTGTGTGATTATCCCATTCCCAACTGTGTGTGCAAAAGTTCAGCTGTGCTAGGAATGGCTAAATTTAGACCACCCAAATCCATGTGTTTGAAAGCACCTCAGAAATGGCAGATTTGGATGCAGTGTTATCTACCCCAAGAAAACAAGAAACTCACTTCATTATCACCATTGCAGTGAATCATTAAAGAAAATGCTATCACATTGACACATATTTGCAAAACATTATTAAAACTTAAATGTTATCAAAAATCTAATCTGGAAGTGTGACCGCACCTGAATTGTGTTCCTTTGTTATGCAAAGCAACAACAACTCCTTTGAGAGCAAATTAAGGGAGTGTGTTTCTACATATCAGCTCCTTTCTCTTAATTTATGGCAAACTATTATCTCACTAGCTCTGCATTACAAGCTAATGACTTCATGGCTGTAACAAAACTCCGTTTCTCTCCTTCACATGATCTGCAGCTAATTGCTCCCTGCAGTTCCAAGACCAAAAACGTTGGATTGGACGAGCAGATACTATAGCTCTGTCCATCCTCGTGTTGACATGGGGCACAGTGATGTTTGCTACCATATTGTATCACCTACTCTTACTGATAAGAATGAAATGAAAACTATCAGTATCTAGATCCTTAAAAACAACAACCAACAACTGAAAAACCAACCCCATTCCTATATGTGCTACACAGAAACATTGCTACTCAGTACACTTGTTCCTAGCCCACATCCTCCTTCCGCTGCTTCTGTTTGTTATCTATGGACTAGTGAGTATATAACAACACCCTAGGAAGTTAGTGTCTTGTGGGAGTGATGCAGCACAGCATTGACACTCATGTTTCTAGCTGTGCATTGTGGAAGCCAACTGCTGGTTGTGGTTTGCATGAGACTCTCGTGATTTTGAGTTAATGGTCATGTTCTGCAATATCAGCATTACACCATTGTAAGGCTGTTTTGCCCATAGCTTGCACCCACTACACTTGATAGGATTGTGCTTATGACTCTACTGTCTTGATCCCTCTCTTCCAAAAACTCTAATTAAAGGCTAAAAATGTTCAGCTTTCACGTTCAAGATTTCATCGTGATATTTAAATACCCTTAGAAACTTGTGCCTGAAAACACAAATTTCAGAACTTCAGTTTTGTAGCCATTAATTATGAAGTTGTCATATTATGAGTCAGACTATGCATCTTCAGCAAAAGTCCTTGCTCTTCCTGATACATGAGAGATCCTTTTAACTCAAAATGCTAAGGAATTAATCTAGAATTGTCAACATGAAATCCATGTACTTTACCACTGAACTATGCTTGTTTTCTGTATGGATTTCATGGCACAACCCAGGATCTGTATGATCTGTATGATTCGTAATCATTTGTAATCACTCTCTGTTGTATCTGATTATTACAAAGGTAGATATTTTATGAAATGATCTCCAGTAACATGCGTAACGGAACTGTAAGATCACAGCATTTTTGAGTAAAGAGATTATAGTGGTTGCACAATAGGAAATTTTCCCATGCTCCCTTTCTTTTCATTCACTACCCTTTGCCACAGGCATCGGCCTCACAACACGCTACTGAAATCAAAGTCCTTTTCTCACACAATTTGACTGATGGGTTTTTGCAAACCATAAATTGCTGCTTTGTCACCCAGCTGACTGACAGCCACCCCTATACTGAGATACAGTATCCCGTTTTTAAAAACTGACAGTATATTATTCTCTGGTGTCAGCAACTCCCGATTGATTTTGGTTGTAAATTAAATGCCCTGATGATAGTAATATGGTGATTTATCACTGGAGTCAGGGGAGGCTTTTGTAATCCAAAACATGCACACGAAAAAGTCCCCACCATTCCTGAGGGTCACGTACAGAGTGTGACTGTTCCATAATTTTCAGGGAAGCCAAAGGACAAGGTTTGCCCAACAGAGAGTTCCAAGGAAATGAAGTTTTGAAAGCAGAAACCATCAATAATGTGGAGAAAAGGCAAACCCCTGTTGCTAACTGCACTTCATATATTGAATGTAGTATGTGCACCTTGAATAGTTCCTCTAAAACAGAGACAACAGAAGCAGGTGTTATGTTTCATTTGTTTTGTTTCAGAAATGTCAGATAACTAACACAGCACAAGGCTAAGAACCTCGTATCCTCTGTTCTGGAAGGTCTTGTCTCTAATTCTAGGTATGGTTGAACAGACTGATATTTCAGTCATGTGGCAAAATACATACCACTTTCCCACATGCCTTCCAGAGTTCATCCCTGGTGTTAAGCTCACTCATAGAAAGAAACTGTTCCCTTTTTTTAATGCTCAAGTGCCATTAAAAATGTAACAGAGTTGGGGGGGGGGAATCAACATTTGTAGACCAGTTCATCATATCTAGACTCATTTCTAAGTCTAGTAATAATAATAATAATAATAATTTATTATTTATACCCCGCCCATCTGGCCGGGTTCCCCCAGCCACTCTGGGCGGCTTCCAAAAAAAAACAACAGAAATTCTAAAATACAGAAATCCATCAAACATTAAAAGCTTCCCTAAACAGGGCTGCCTTGAGATGCCTTCTAAAGGTCTGGTAATTGTTCTCTTTGACCTCTAGTGGGAGGGCATTCCACAGGGTGGGTGCCACTACCGAGAAGGCCCTCTGCCTGGTTCCCTGTAACTTGGCTTCTCGTACTGAGGGAACCGCCAGAAGGCCCTCGGAGCTGGACCTCAGTGTCCGGGCAGAACGATGGGGGTGGAGACGCTCCTTCAGGTATACCGGACCGAGGCCGTTTAGGGCTTTAAAGGTCAACACCAACACTTTGAATTGTGCTCGGAAACGTACTGGGAGCCAATGTAGGTCTTTTAGGACCGGTGTTATGTGATCTCGGCGGCCGCTCCCAGTCACCAGTCTAGCTGCCGCATTCTGGATTAGTTGTAGTTTCCGGGTCACCTTCAAAGGTAGCCCCACGTAGAGCGCATTGCAGTAGTCCAAGCGAGAGATAACTAGAGCATGCACCACTCTGGAGAGACAGTCAGTGGGCAGGTAGGGACTCAGCCTGCGTACCAGATGGAGCTGATAAACAGCTGCCCTGGACACGGAGTTGACCTGTGCCTCCATGGACAGCTGTGAGTCTAAAATGACTCCCAGGCTGCGCACCTGGTCTTTCAGGGGCACAGTTACCCCATTCAGGACCAGAGAGTCCTCCACACCCGCCCGCCTCCTGTCCCCCACAAACAGTACTTCTGTCTTGTCAGGATTCAATCTCAATCTGTTAGCCGCCATCCATCCTCCAACCGCCTCCAAGCACTCACACAGGACCTTCACCGCCTTCACTGGTTCTGATTTAAAAGAGAGGTAGAGCTGGGTATCATCAGCATACTGATGGACACCCAGCCCAAACCCCCTGATGATCTCTCCCAGTGGCTGCATATAGATGTTAAAAAGCATGGGGGAGAGGACAGAACCCTGAGGCACCCCACAAGTGAGCGCCCAGGGGTCTGAACACTCATCCCCCACCACCACTTTCTGAACACGGCCCAGGAGGAAGGAGCGGAACCACTGCATGACAGTGCCCCCAGCTCCCAAGCCCTCTAGACGGTCCAGAAGGATGTTATGGTCGATGGTGTCAAAAGCCGCTGAGAGATCCAGCAGAACAAGGAAACAGCTCTTACCTTTGTCCCTAGCCCGCCGGAGATCATCGACCAGTGCGACCAAGGCAGTTTCAGTCCCATGATGAGGCCTGAATCCTGACTGGAAGGGATCCAAATGGTCCGCTTCTTCCAGGCGTGCCTGGAGTTGTTCCGCAACCACTCGCTCAATCACCTTGCCCAAGAATGGAAGATTTGAGACTGGGCGATAGTTGGCCATATTGGCCGGATCTAAAGATGGTTTTTTAAGAAGCGGTTTAATAACCGCCTCTTTCAGCGGGTCTGGGAAGGCTCCCTCATGGAGAGAAGCATTTACCAACCCGCGAAGCCCATCGCCCAGCCCTTCCTGGCTAGCTTTTATAAGCCAGGATGGGCAAGGATCAAGGAGACAGGTGGTTGGTTTCATTCGTCTAAGCAGCCTGTCCACATCCTCGGAGGTAACAGATTGAAATTGATCCCACAAAACTTGACTAGACAGGACTCTAGCACTCCCCCGCCCCGGCCCTGCTCCCACGGTGGAGTCTACCTCTTCCCGAATCTGAGCGACTTTATCTGCAAAAAACTTTGCAAAATCATTGCAGGAGATCATGTGGCCCGTACTGGGCCCGGATGGAGCAGGTGGTTCCGCTAAATTGCGAACCACCTGGAAGAGTCTCCTGCTGCTGTTTTCTGCAGATGCGATGGAGACGGTGAAGAAGGTCCTCTTCGCCGTCGCCATTGCCACTTGGTAGGCTCGAAGTTGAGCTCTAGCCCGTGTCCGGTCTGATTCAAAATGAGTTTTCCGCCACCGGCGCTCTAGCCGTCTCAACGACTGTTTCATTGCCCTCAGCGCCGGGGAAAACCACGGGGCTGTCCGGGCTCCATGCAATCTGAGAGGGCGCTTCGGAGCCAGACAGTCAATAGCGCTGGTTAACTCCGCATTCCAGCGGGCCACCAGGGAATCAGCTGAAAGGCCATCGACATGGGATAAAACATCCCCTACCACTCTTTGGAAGCCACTTGGATCCATTAAGTAGCGGGGGCGGACCATCCGAATCGGTCCCACCTCCCTGCAGAGGGAAAGGGTTGCGGAGAAGTCCAGTTGCACCAGAAAGTGATCTGACCATGGCACTTCTTTTGTTTCGCTTTTACTTAATGTCAGATCACCAACATCCATAGAGGTAAACACCAAGTCCAAGGCATGTCCGCGGCTATGAGTTGGGCCAGACTTATTCAGGGACAGCCCCATGGTGGCCATGCTTTCCACGAAGTCCCGAGCGGCTCCTTGTAAGGTCGTGTCGGCATGGATGTTAAAATCCCCTAAGACAACCAAGCTAGGTTTCTCCAGGAGCACATCCGACACGACCTGAAGCAGCTCGGGCAGGGAATCCTTGGTGCAGCGGGGAGGTCGGTACACCAAAAGGAATCCTGTACTGCCTCTATTGCCCAACTTCCAGAACATGCACTCAGAGAACTGGGTCTTCCCAATAGGACGCCTGGTGCAAACTAATGACTTCCTAAAAATCACTGCAACCCCCCCTCCCCGCCCAGATGGCCTGGGTTGCTGTGCATAAGAGAAACCTGGTGGGCAAGCAGCGCCAAGAACGGGCCCATCGGCTTCCTCCAACCAGGTCTCTGTCACACATGCCAGGTCAAATCCTCCATCCACAATCAGGTCGTGAATGGCGGTGGTCTTATTCATCATCGACCTGGCATTGCACAGCAGCACCTTCAGGTCATGTGGGTATCCCTTGCTGATTCCAATATCCGTCCGGTCAGGACCAGACCTGGAGGCAGGGATAGTCCTCAGACAACGACTAAGTCTGCCTCCTCGGTAATGACATGGTCTGGTCTTAGCGTAACTCCTCCTCCTACCCGTGACCACTGAGATCGGTTGTTCCAGTGCACACACCCCTGTGGAATCTGCCCCAGCCATTTTGCTTGCTGGGACCCCCTCCCGGGCAGCCCTGACCCCTCCCCTTAAAAACAAAATAAAACCTCTGTAAAAAACAGCAAAGAACTCAACAAAAGTAGAACACAAAAAAGACAATAAAACAATAAAACCAAAAACAATAAAAATTACAAATACACTAAAATTTAACAGATTCCCACCCCCAACTAAAAATCCCTCCCACCTACCACCCCAAACACAATAAAACAATAAAACCAAAAACAATAAAAATTACAAATACACTAAAATTTAACAGATTCCCACACCCAACTAAAAATCCCTCCCACCTACCACCCCAAAGAAGATAAAAACATTAAAAATTCTTTAAAAAGCATTTTAAAAAGGACTCTGTGCTGTTTCAAGTTCCCCTGGGCAGCACCAGCAGCAGAGCGGCGGCAGCAGTCCTTTATGAGGCCTTCCAGGCCCCGCCCTAAACCAGGTGGAAGGAGGCAGGGACAGGGCCTGTGGGCACTCACAGCAGGAGAGAGTCCTGGGCAGCACCAGCAGCAGAGCAGCGGCAGCAGTCCTTTATGAGGCCTTCCAGGCCCCGCCCTAGACCAGGTGGAAGGAGGCAGGGACAGGGCCTGTGGGCACTCACAGCAGGAGAGAGTCCTGGGCAGCACCAGCAGCAGAGCAGCGGCAGCAGTCCTTTATGAGGCCTTCCAGGCCCCGCCCTAGACCAGGTGGAAGGAGGCAGGGACAGGGCCTGTGGGCACTCACAGCAGGAGAGAGTCCTGGGCAGCACCAGCAGCAGAGCAGCGGCAGCAGTCCTTTATGAGGCCTTCCAGGCCCCGCCCTAGACCAGGTGGAAGGAGGCAGGGACAGGGCCTGTGGGCACTCACAGCAGGAGAGAGTCCTGGGCAGCACCAGCAGCAGAGCAGCGGCAGCAGTCCTTTATGAGGCCTTCCAGGCCCCGCCCTAGACCAGGTGGAGAGAGGTAGGGACAGGGCCTGTGGGCACTCACAGCAGGAGAGAGTCCTGGGCAGCACCAGCAGCAGAGCAGCGGCAGCAGTCCTTTATGAGGCCTTCCAGGCCCCGCCCTAGACCAGGTGGAAGGAGGCAGGGACAGGGCCTGTGGGCACTCACAGCAGGAGAGAGTCCTGGGCAGCATCAGCAGCAGAGCAGCGGCAGCAGTCCTTTATGAGGCCTTCCAGGCCCCGCCCTAGACCAGGTGGAAGGAGGCAGGGACAGGGCCTGTGGGCACTCACAGCAGGAGAGAGTCCTGGGCAGCACCAGCAGCAGAGCAGCGGCAGCAGTCCTTTATGAGGCCTTCCAGGCCCCGCCCTAGACCAGGTGGAAGGAGGCAGGGACAGGGCCTGTGGGCACTCACAGCAGGAGAGAGTCCTGGGCAGCACCAGCAGCAGAGCAGCGGCAGCAGTCCTTTATGAGGCCTTCCAGGCCCCGCCCTAGACCAGGTGGAAGGAGGCAGGGACAGGGCCTGTGGGCACTCACAGCAGGAGAGAGTCCTGGGCAGCACCAGCCTTAAAAATGATATATGTCTAGACATTTCTTTCTAGACTTCTGACAGTCACTTAAAAATGATATATGTACTATTACTTGGGTTCTTTTCCAGCTTGAATTTTGATTGTACAGGAGGAAAAACAACAACACTTTCCTCCCTTTTCCCTTCTTATTGGTCTAGTCTCTGGCAGAAAAGAAGGGAAACTAGGATCTTTCTTTCTTTCTTTCCCTTATCCCCCCCCCCCGCCCCGTTTTATTTATATCTGCTCATCCTCCCTGAGCTTGTCACATGGCATGCTGGGAAACTCCTTGATAACATCATGGGAACTGTAAATGTTGCAGTTGGGTGGCCACTGGCATATCACCAGGTAAAAAAGACAAAAGAAGGCACAGGTTTGCATAAAATGTGCACATCCTAATTTATAAGTACAGAGGCACATCTAGAAATTACTGAAAATTAAATAGAACTATATCTCACCAAGTGCATCTCACCGTTGTGGGGGACCTGAGACCATGTGACCTGTGTGCCTGTTCACTCTGATGTCCATGTGTTAACTGTAGATGGGCAACTTAGAGACCCCTGCACGTCTAGCAATTATTATTCCAATATTCAAGAAGGGAAACAGAACCGAGCCGGCTAACTACAGGCCAATCAGTCTTTTAAGTATTATTAGCAAACTGTACGCCGCCCATTTACGTGACAAATTAGTTGAGTGGATGGAACGAGATCACATCCTATCAGAAGTACAAGCCGGTTTCAGAGCAAAGCGGTCAACTATAGACCAAGCCCTGATCCTTCAACATCTGGCGGAAAAATACTCAAGAAAAGGGGGCTCCTTATATGCAGCTTTTATAGATTTTAAATCTGCCTTCGATCTAATACCAAGGGATAGACTTTGGGAAAAGCTTGGGACCACAAGTATTGATAGACACTTATTGCACCTTATCCGTAGTCTATATGAAAATACCATATGTGATCGAGAGGGACACTTAACTAAAGAAATTCAAACTTATCACAGGGTCAAACAAGGGGGCGACCTTGCGCCAACATTATTTAATTTCTATATTAATTCTTTAGCAGAAAATATGGCAAAAGCAAATGCCCATCCACCCAAATTAGCAGGTATGCCCCTCCCGGTTCTCTTGTATGCGGACGACACAGTCCTACTTTCTTTTTCCTGTGTTGGTTTAAGGAAACTTTTGAGATTACTTGCTAATTATTGCCAAGCTGAACAATTATTCCAATTGGAAAGACACTTTGTATGAAAAGTTAAGAAGTTTGGGGTTTTCTCCGCAGACTTTGATAGTGGCAGGATATGAGAGAGCTAGAAACCAAGTGCACCAGTGTATCTGGGACGTGGAGCTGCAATGTCATATGGGCATTCTGCACTCTCTTCACAAGGGGTCTTTATTGTTGAACCAGTTATCGTTTCAAATAGAGGACTGTCATCGGACAGCCCTCCAAATAGGGCAGGCACCCCCAAACTTCAGCCCTCCAGATGTTTTGGACTACAATTCCCATCATCCCTGACCACTGGTCCTGCTAGCTAGGGATCATGGGAGTTGTAGGTCAAAACATCTGGAGGGCCGCAGTTTGGGGATGCCTGAAATAGGGGATACATGGTCACTGTGTTTTGCTGCCTCATTCCAGTTACGATGGTGTAGTCAATAGCCACTGTTACCTTTTAGTATACTTTGAAAAAGTAGGGGAGATGTTGGATTCCAAAATTATCCTCATCAAGGTAATTAATCCTTGGTATAATCACAGTCTAGTTAAATGGAACTAATGTTCAGAGTCAATTGCAAGAGCTTACCGTTATTAAAGTTGGCAAATGTAAATAGCAGTAATCTGTTTCCTCCCTTGTTTCATTTCTGTTCAGGTATGGGTGGATTTATCTATTAATAAAGCAGTCTGAAATCGAATCTTGTTTCTTTTCTTAATCAGGCTCTAGTATTAAATACAGCTGAACCAACATGTTTCTGTTTAGTTTTTACAATCATGTTACAATAATGTAAACGAGCCAATATGACATTGGAATTAAATTCTGAACAACAAATGATCAAGCTATCCATTGCCTACTAGCAGAAGCTATCCAGCAGGGAGTTGATTTTGTTTGAGAATCTATGTTAATATATGTCTATTTCTTTTGAAGAAAAAGGCACCTGTGCAATACATGTGACACAAATTCACATTGCTAGGAATTGTAATATGAAAGGGAGATCACCAGTTGAATGGGCAGTGGCAAGTAAATTGATTCTTATTAATATATGATATAGGTGCCCCCCAAAAAAATCTCACTTGAGCTGAATGCTAAATTATTTTCATACAACTATCTATGGGGTGACTATGCAGGCTGGGTGGCCTGGCAAAATTATGCAAATGGCTGTTGCAATTAAAATACTGATGTTCCCTTGGATGTACCAATGAAGGTCCATGTGCTCTCAAACTCAGAGATTTAAAAAGCAATATTATTTCCCTTTAAATGTGTACTACATCAAGTGTTATGACACTGCACCCACCCCACCTAGAAGACTTGTGAAACCAAACTTCGGGATAAGGTTATATTTATTTTTTAAAAAATCTAACAGCTGCAAATTAACCAAATTAACTTAATTCAAAAAGAATGGGCGGAAACTGAGTAATGCATAAATTCTTTGTGTGCTCTCTCTCACACATGTGTGCTAAACATATAGGGAAATAAGCTGCCCCTATCTGCTGGTCAGTGAACTGGTATCTTCTTTCTCCTCCATCAAATCACACCTTATGCAGGATTTATTAGTCAGAAATAGCGCAAGACAATCAAATTATGTCCAGGATGCTCTAGCTGTCAGAAAACCAACCAGCTGCGATTGATTAATAGCAGAATCCATCTAATAGTGACGGGAAAACACCCTTCCCCCAACCACCGTTGTTTAATATGTTTCTGTCAGCAAAATCTGCTCAGCTGACAATCTTTATAGAACAGCCATCTGTTTCCAAGGATTAAAAATACTTTATCAAAATATTTATGACACGTTTCTCCTGAAAGATGGTATCTTCTCCTTTTGCGATAGATTAATGTCTGAGGGGGTAACTGCAAAAGCTAAGCATACACAAGGAAAATAAAATTTGAGATTTATCTAATTCACCAGCAAGTGACATAGCCTGTAGCCCATGTCCATTTATAACTGTCATTTGGGATATTAAACTAGCATCAACACAAGCAGAGCTGCTGTCATTTTAATAACAGATTTAAAGATCAAGTTGAATAAAAAAAAGTTGAATTTAAAATGGTTAATTTGAGATTAGAGCTTCCTCGTCCCCAATTCCTTTGCTCTTACAAAAACATTGTAGGCCTTTCTTAGGTAGGCTACAAGAAATGTTCACAGTGTATATACAGAAGAATTAGAGGGCACCTTATCTTTGACATTCATCTTGGATACGGAGTGAAGCTTCAAAACTCAGAACAAGCTCAACTGTTCTTAGGAAGCATTTGTAGGAAAAGAAAGCACCCTGTGATTATCTAGCATGATCTAATCAATTCTATGTTATGCCATTATTTTAGAAGCAATCGTGAAATTGTCAGTCCAGCCTGCATATCATTGCACTGAGATAATACCCAAGCATTCCTCCCCCCCCCCTTATCCAATGTAGGAAAAGGAAGCACCCTGTCATTATCTAACATGATCTAATCAGTTGTATGTTTTTGACCAAATAGGTTCTAATCAATTGAGGTCAAGGTAGATTTTCCTTAAAATGAACATCAAAGCTCAGTTTATGGAGATGCATCACCAGCATGATTCATGTCGCATAAATTGCAACCAAATGGGGTACAAAATATAGTAGGCTCCTTCTCATAGTAAGGAAGTCATTTTCATGGACAGTATCATGGGAAGTGGTGTTATATTAGATCCCTGGATCTTGACTGAGGCTTTAATTAGAACCCTACTTACCTGGGAGTAAGCTCCACTGATTTATTTCTGAATAAACATGTTTTAGGATTACACTGTAACCCAGGCATCCCCAAACTGTGGCCCTCCAGATGTTTTGGCCTACAACTCCCATGATCCCTAGCTAACAGGACCAGTGGTTGGGGAAGATGGGAATTGTAGTCCAAAACATCTGGAGGGCCGAAGTTTGGGGATGCCTGCTGTAACCCATTGTTTCATTGTGGTGGCTCTTGGTACATTTGGTCAAACAATTATTCTAATAAACATTTTAGCTTTAATGATTCATATTCAGGAAATTCTGCGAAGTGTGACTATGAGGTTGGGTTCAGGGTTTTGGTTTGTTTGTTTTGCAAAGAGACTTTTCTTATTTTACCAAATAAAATAAATGGTAATATTGTTCTGGAGGAAGTTATTCTCCTTGCAAAATGCTCTGAGGTCTCTTGAGAAGGTAGCTGTTTGTTGCAATCCTCAGTAAGATTTTATTATCCTGTATGACGAATCAATTAAATACAAAGGTATCCCACCGGGCTAGCAAGGAGCATTAAAAAGTGCCTTAAGAGAAGCATACAATTAATTTTGGCTATTGATTGCTTGACTTCTGCCTTGGTGGGCTGACACAGGGGTATTCTTTAGGGTTGAGTTTATGGGTTAATCAATACATGTTTAAAGTGTTATTCTAAGGTCAGTATATTCGTTTACAATTTAGTGCTTCCACTTTTTCTAACAGTCAAAGGTTGTGTCAGAGAGATGAGGTTACAGAGATTCCCCTATGACTGTTAGCTTAATCAGAGATTCAGTGTGAAGGGGTTCTATCCTAAAAGGGAAGATATATATGGAAATGGGCTAAGGATGCAGAAGCTGAGATTTCCAAAGGGGTTTAAGAGGAATTAGATATTTCTCCTTTTCATGTACCACTTTTAACATTTCAGCTGTGCAATAACAGGACATACATCTATACAGTACAGTGGTACCTTGGGTTACAGACGCTTCAGGTTACAGACGCTTCAGGTTACAGACTCTGCTAACCCAGAAATAGTACCTCGGGTTAAGAACTTTGCTTCAGGATGAGAACAGAGATCGCATGGTGGCAGTGCGGCGGCAGCAGGAGGCCCCTTAGCTAAAGTGGTACCTCAGGTTAAGAACAGTTTCAGGTTAAGAATGGACCTCCAGAACGAATTAAGTTCTTATCCCAAGGTACCACTGTATAGACTTTGGGACTGAGTATTGATGCCTAGTTCTGTACTTTGTGAACATCTTTTTCTGCATAGGAACTCAAGTCCTAACAGTGAGTCATATTCTAGATTTATATTAAAAGACCATCGCGCCCCCAGCCTCCCAACCAAAAAAGGAATGAGGAGGACCACATGACAACCCTCTTCCCAGAACCTGCCAGCTTCATCTCTGAACTTTGTGTACTGAGTAGAAAGGAACATTGCACTGGGATGGGTATTATTTAGGCCTTGGTGCTTGGGCAAGACTTAGTTCTGGAGTTGCATTTCTGTTTGCTTTTAATCTGGGTTATGTTTTTGTGGTTTTGTAGCCAGACACCATTTTACAAATTATCAATGAATAGTTTCATTTCATTGTATATTTGTCCATATGAAACGTTTCATTAGTTCGTTGTTTATATGATTAATTACATTTTGTTACGTCTTGCAGTTATTAGTGAATCAGGTAATATGATTTGATGTTGTGAGCGGGTGGTATACAAATAAAGGACGGTGATATACCTTTATCCCACATTGCAAGAGAACGTCACAAAATGTGGCAAATGTAATAAACTAAATAGCGTACAATCCCAAAACAAAACTCACCACAGTCAAACATGAAAACACCAAACCGTTAAAACAGTCGGTGCAGAATAGCCCAGTATAATTGTCCTAAAAGCCAACCTCCTTCTGACCTTGTTCCAATGTACAAAGATCTGAGCCTGTAGTTGGTAAGCTAGTGTGTGTGACTCTGCTCCTCTTTCCATGCATACTCTGCGTAGAGTTTAAGAAAATTGGAATGGAAACCCAGAATTCAAGATAGCAAGCTAATATGCTCTATGCTGTCTTACCATCAACCAAAAATAGTGTCAATTTCTTGCCTCCCAAAGTTCTGACTAATCAGTAGATAAGTTCCTTAGTATGATGATGGGGCAGGCCCTTCTGAGCACTGGTGAAAGAAGAGGAGTGCAGGGGGAGCGCACCGCCCCCCCGGCATCGTGATCCCGGCGGGGTGCCATCGTGGCTGCCCCCCCACCCATGCTGGGCGCCACACCCCTGCAGGTGGCATGCCACACTCCCAGGATGTGCGCCATGCTCCTGCAGGCGTAGTGCCATGCCCTGGAATGTGCACCAGCCCCGCCCCCACCTGCTCTCCGTCCCCCAGTGCCAGAGCATGAAGCTCCGCCACTGCTTCCGGGCAGGTGGCTGATCCTGACTTGAGAAAAGGAACACAGCAGGGTTGCAAATTAAGATGAGAGAAATAATTTTGTTGGCTTTCAGTATATGATGTGAATAATATTCATGACTGAGGAAAGCAGATAAAGAATTGTTTTAGATATACAGACATGGAGGCTGGATTTATGGTCACATTTTATCTGCAATTAGGGACTAATTAGGAACTAAAGGGATTACATGAAACCATTAGAAGATTTCTATCAACTGTTATATATATATAAAACTGCTGAAATATGTTTCATATATGAAACTAATTCTACTTTTGATTTAAATCTACAATATAAGCTGGTATATTGAGAATAGTTTAGTAGTGCCACATGAAAACCTTACCATTAACTCTGGCAGCAGCAATGCAAATGGGTTTAATGGCCGTTGAGAGTGGTCATCTTCTTAGGAAAGGATATTCGACAACATGTAAACATGTTTGCCAATGACATCAAGCATGACAATGAACCTTTAGGAAACACTAGAAGCCTGTAGTCTAAGAAATGACTGGCTGATTTATATCAAAATGTGCAATCCAGCATTTCTGGACACCTTTTCACTTCCATTACCCACTTAGAGTTGACAATTCACAGTGCAGCAGTTGCAAAAGAAGCCAGAGTTGATCTTTCTCAGGGTGTACACATGGGGCGGGGGACACCTATGACCCTTAAGATGCTGCAACCACTCCCATGAGCCCCAGCCAGCATGGTTAGTGGGCAGATATATGGGAGTTAAAATTTTGCAGTATTTGCATGGCGATAGGTCCCCCAGCCTTGCTCTAAATCAGGCATCCCCAAACTCAGCCCTCCAGATGTTTTGGGACTACAACTCCCATCATCCCTAGCTAACAGGGCCAGTGGTCAGGGATGACGGGAATTGTAGTCCCAAAACATCTGGAGGGCCGAATTTGGGGGTGCCTGCTCTAAATGCAACAGGACTATGTGCCATTGAATTCATACCTCTATAGTTGCCTCAACACAAAATATCAACAAGTTTGCCCCCCCCCCACACACACACACCAAAAGGAAAGTTTAACAACTTTTGTGTCCTGATTTTCACATTTTGAAATATGGCAACCCTAAGCAGATGTAGATCATATCTGTGGTCAACAGTGCTAGGTGTAGAGGTTCTGTGATGTTCACCAAGTACTGTGGTCACTGTTTCACACTGGTCAACTGGAGAAAGAAAAGAAAACACAACAACTGAGGAATGGACCTTGTTACAAATACAGTTTTAGCTGTAGTAACACAGGACATTATATTGGTTTATAGAATGTTGTGAGTGAGTGTGTGGGAGTGAATGGAGAGACATTATTTCATTGCTTCTAATGTTTTGTTTTTACAATTTCTGTAAAATCTGATTCTATACTTTGACAGCAACTGCACTAGAGAAGAAAAAGCCCACTTTTACTCACACTTTTGACGTATTACAAATCATGCTAGAAACTGCTTCAGCGCTGCCCTGCTCAAACAAAAATTAATACTTCATCACAGAAGCCTGAATAGAGCTCATAAATTTGTGTTTAAGAATGTGAAACATCTTGCAATTCTATGGAGACAACCATATTCTTGCACATTTCTAACTACAGAGTTGTTTTTAATGGTTTGGGCTGGATTCAACTATCGGGTCCCATTAGTAGAGATCCGTGCAAGAACTAATGATAGCACAATGGAGTTCCCCCCTCATCTTCAATACACTCCCTGTGCCCCCAAATTAGCTCACGGGGTCAGGAGAACTCCCAGAACAGTGTGGTGGTGGTGGTGGTGGTGGGGAGATCATCCCATCTGGCAAACAGAAATATTTGCTCTGATGCAGCCATCTCTTTAGCGCTATGGACTGTTTTTATACAGGAATTTTTTTCCCAGAACTTTTTGTTTTTGTTTTTTACATTTTCCTTATTTCTGGTTGCAATTCCTTTATTTTTATACTTGCATATTTTATTGTTATAACCTACCCTGGGAACTAAAGAAATGTAATAAATAAATAAATAAATAAGGAAGTAAGAATTCTTGCATGGTTTACAACACTGGCAAAGAAAATGGTGTTGCCGTTGATACTGCAAAACTGGGGACAATATTTTCTCCTTTTGCTACAATTACTGCACATCACCTAACTGTTGAGGCTGCTTTAGTAAGAAGGAGGAGGAGGGATGATTCATGTGGTACCCGAGTACTTTAAGAGCAAATTATGCCTAAACCGTGGATCAACAGCTAGCTGGGTGACTGACATATAGGCCAGCTATCAAAAATGTGTTTTAAGAATAGACACTTTCTCTGGAAATGTAGCTTATTACCCCATCTTACCTAGGGATGCCTCAACGTGACTCAGTCACTTCCAACATTCATTTACACTTCCAAGTGTTATTTTCTATTCTGCTGGAATTGGCTCATTTTGCACAAGTCTTCCTTCTGTTTTGTCCTCCCTTGATGCAGAAATACGCACGTTTTTATGTCTCTCATAGTGCAGAAGAGGCACGCATATGTCAGCCATCAACAGATATTTACAAACCAATTAGCTTCTCTGTGTGTTCCCTTTCAAAGTTAATGAATTTCCAGAGGGGTAGCCCTATTAGTCTTTCACAGCAAAAATAGCAGAGTTTTGTGGCCCTTAAAGGCAAAGTTAATGAAGTGGCTAATGGCCCATCACAAAGGCAGCTATAGTTGCAATTCTAACCATGTCTACTCAGAAGTAAGTCCTATTGAATGTGATTGTATAAATGACACCTTTATCCAGTAGTAATGCTATTAACCGCCTATGTCTTTTTTTAAAGTGTCGCTCATGTGAGTCAACAGTGTGATCCAGCAAAATAAATTAAAAACTTAATGGAGGCATCCTTGGTCAAACCACTGGCACCTCTTAGACTATGTTATTGTCCGTACTAAAGACTGCCGTGATGTGCTCCTTACCAGAGCTATGACGAGTGCCAACGACTGCTGGACAGATCACCAACTAATATGCTTCACGATGCCTATCAAGATTATACCTCAATGCAGGCTTCAAGGAAGGAAACCAAGGCTCAAAATGAACACTCAAGCCCTTCAAGATCCCATTAAGCGGGATTGCTTCCAAACGTCTCTTAAGGACCATCTGCTTTCAGAATTCCCTGATAACATCAAGGAACACTGGACCAAGCTAAAAATAGCCTGTTGTTTTGCAGCCTGTGAACAAACTATTGGATACCAAACCAAAAAACACCAGGACTGGTTTGATGAGAATGACAGTGAGATTGCATGAAAAAAACCTATGCCAACGCTAAGGCTGAGGTTCAAAGAAGAACCAGAGAACTAAAAAAACACCTGGTGGATAAAAAAAGAAGCTCAAGAGATCAAGCACTTAGCCGACACTCATGATGCACAGAGTTTCTTTAAAGCCACAAAGACCATCTATGGGCCAATAAATCATGGCATATGCCTCCTACACTCAGCAGATGGTAACACACTTCTAAAAGATAAAGAAGCTATCACACTGCACTGGAAAGAACATTACCAACATCTCCTTAACTGCAACTCCCCCGTAGCTGCTGAGGTCCTCTCACAAATTCCGCAAAAACAAGTTAGAGATGAGCTTGCAGTATCTCCAAATATGGGAGAGCTGTGTACAGCTATTAACCAAATGAAAAACAACAAAGCCTGGACCTGATGGGATACCTGCCAAAATCTTCAAAGTGGGCGGAATTGAACTTACACAACAACTTCACAAGCTCATCGAAAAAATCTGGGAAAGAGAAGAAATCCCAGCAGGCTTTAGGGATGCCAAAAATATCAATCTCTTTTAAAAAGGTGACAGAACTGATTGTGGAAACTATCAAGGCATCTCTCTATTAGCTGCGGCCGGCAAAATTCTTGCAAGGCTCTTAGCAAACCGTCTCGTAACAATATCCGAGGTGACCCTTCCTGAATCCCAAAATGGTTTCTGACCTTCTAGGGGGACAGTGGACATGATTTTCACCACTCAACATCTTCAAGAAAAATGCAGAGAGCAAAATCACCCTCTGTATATGGCGTTTATTGACCTGACTAAGGCTTTCGACACTGTAAATCGTAATGCCCTGTGGACTGTCCTTCTGAAAATTGGCTGCCCAGATAAATTTGTAAACATCATTTGGCTCCTCCATGATAATATGACAGCAACAATTGCAGATAACAATGGCTCTCAAAGTGAACCATTCACAGTGGGATCAGGTGTTAAGGCGCTTTATATCATATAATATAAAGCGGATTGTGGTAGGGCTGTTAAGAAATTTAGCTTAGGGTTTGGTTTGTGTAAGGCCACAGCTCATGCTGAGTAATGGGGGGCATGCGTATGCAAATTCCTTGGATCTGATTGGTTGTTGGGGCCCCTCTTAAAGCTGCGTCCACCATTTTCTGGTCACATTTTTGCCTGGCGTTTGAACCCCTCCCACCCGCCCTTTCTTTCTTGCAGGTTAGCACGACATTGCACTTCTTCTTCTTCTGACCTCCAAACCATCCTAAATATCTTTGCAGAAGCTTATGAAAAGCTTGGCCTATCACCCAACAACCAAAAAACCAAATTGCTGCACCAACAAGTACAAAATAACCCCTCTGCAGCACCACAAATCCAACTCAATGGTGTAACGTTGTAAAATGTCACTCACTTCTCCTACCTAGGCAGTTACCTTTCCACAAGGTCCAACATTGATGCTGAAATCCAGCATCACCTGAGCTCTGCGAGTGCGGCTTTCTCCCGATTGAAGTGCAGAGTGTTTGAGGACCGGGACATTCTCAGGGAAACCAAAATGCTTGTTTACAAAGCTATTGTACTACCAACCTTACTATATGCCTGTGAAACATGGATCACATATAAATGCCATCTCTAACTTCTCGAAAGATTCCATCAATGATGTCTCTGAAAAAATTTATAGATTACTTGGGAAGACAGGCGAACTAATATCAGTGTAGAAGCAAAGACCACCAGTGTTGAAGCAATGATTCTTCAACATCAACTTCGTTGGACTGGTCATGTTGTGCGGATGCCTGATGATCGTCTTCCAAAGCAACTACTCTATTCCGAATTTAAAAATGGAATGTGTAATGCTGGTGGTCAACAAAAGAGGTTAAAAGACTTTCTCAAGGCAAATCTTTAAAAATGTAGTATAAACACTGACAACTGGGAAACACTGGCCTGCTAGAGCTCCAGTTGGAGAACAGCCTTTACCAAAGGTGTCATGAGCCTTGAAGACTCTTGAACTCAGGACGCAAGGGAGAAACGTGCTAAGAGGAAGGCATGCTTGGCAAATCCACATCATGATCAACTTCCACCCAGAAACCAATGTCCCCAGTGTGGAAGGACGTGTGGATCCAGAATTGGCCTCCACAGTCACTTACGGACTCACTGTTAAAACCGTGTTTATGGAGGACAATCTTACTCGGCTATGAGTTATCGAAGAAGAAGAAGAAGAAGAAGAAGAAGAAGAAGAAGAAGAAGAAGAAGAAGAAGTGCTAATGCTATTCTAGGCTGGATCAACAGAAGTATAGTGCACCAACTGAGATAAGTAATAGTACCACTCTATTCTACCTTGGTCAAACCACACTTGGAGTACTTTGTCCAGTTCCGAGCACCACCATTTAAGAAGGATATTGACAAGCTGGAACGTGTGCAGAGGAGGGCAACCAGGATGATCAAGGGTCTGGAAACCAACCCTATGAAGAACAGTTGAGGAAGTTGGGTATGTTTAGCCTGGAAAAAAGGAGACTGGGAGGAGATATGCCAGTCATCTTTGAATACCTCAAGGTCTGTCACATGGAAGATGAAGAAAGCTTGTTTTCTCCTGCTCTGGAGGATAGGACCTGAATCAATGGCTTTAAGATACAAGAAAGGTTTTTCTGACTAAGCATCAGGAAGAAATTTGTCGTGGTAAAAGCTGTTTGACAACAGAACGGACTCCCTTGGAAGGCAGTGGCCTCTCCTTCCTTAGAGATTTTAAAACAGAGGTTGGATGACCATCTGTCATTGATACTTTTCCTGACATTCCTGCATTGCAGGTGTTGGACTAGATAACTCTTGGGGTCCCTATCAACTTTCCAATTCTCTGATTCACTAGTCTACCTAACTCCATATAGTCTACTATTAGGGACAGTGGTTCTCCAGAGTTTCAGACAGGAGATTTTCCCAACCCTAGCTGGTAAGAGCAACAATTGAATCTGGGGTCTTCTACATGCAAGGCAGATGATCTACCACTGAACTATCATTTCCGTAGCTTCTTTGGAACATGGGCAAAGGAAATAGAAGAAGCACTCCCAAGACTTTGGTGCAATATCCTTTATAGCTTGAGATGCTACTAAAAGTCCCAGTCCCAGAACCCCAAATGCCACTATGCATGTCATTTCTTCTGAGTGGACATTCTTGAACAGGAAAAGGCCCTCTGCTGGACCCTAGGGGGTGCCCATTTTGCCTGATTCTTTCTTTACAATGTAAAGCTTACCCGCTCCAAAGTAAATTTAAGGGCCTTGGGAGAAGGGAGGCAGTAGTTCACAAGATCAATGCAAAATCAAGCAGGGGTGCTTGATTTAGTGAATGTCCTAATTTACTCGAACACTTGCAAGACACCTGAAACTGTTTATAGCATATATTAAACTTTTAATATATACTTTGCTATTTCCTTTTTCTTATCTGCTGCAGTGTTAGGTGCTGAAGAATAATGGGTGCATGATAAACTATAAATAATTACTACAATCTAGCAAGAAATCCTTCTAAAAGAGCACTCAATTCTTATGCTCTGAGTTTATTGACAATAAGATTTATAAAGGAATCAGGTAGCACTGTATATAAATGTGGAACTGCGGCAGCACCATGGAGAGACAAATTGCTGTTGTGAATGATACAGAAATACATACAATTGTGATTGAGTCATTGTAGTTTGCTAGTGATGGTTCTTCTACCCTCGCTAGTGGTAGAAGTATGAACACATAAACCTAGCATAGATCATCTTAGAAAATCTCTCTCAAAGCTTTGATTGCTGATACTCCATCAGTAGATTCACATTTCAGTAAAAGCAAAGAACCTAGATTTGAACTACACGTGAGCATAAATATGAGTTTTTTATGTTTTAACCCTGTTCCTCTGGTAATGGTAATGTGATTTTGTGGTGGACAAATCATGCTGCAAACCCTTAGCCAGTCATGGCAAGGAAGAAATATGTCCAATGAGGATGGGGATGGTAAAAAGAAGAATTTGACCATTAAGTGGCACATTGGACTTGGCTAGGGAAGTAGCTAGGGGTGCTTAAAGGCAGAATAAACTGGTTTAATTTCCACAGTTGTGATAGCCAAGGTAAAAAAACAAACCCCAGTCATGTTGCCCCACTTCTATCTTCACTGAGGGAGTTTGCCACAGATAGTCCCATCACAAACACAAAGCTGATTCATATGTTATCATACTATCATGGTAGGAAAGATGTCTCTTGTCCTGTCTTACATTACTGAAAGAGCAGGAGGTCTGTACTACATAAGAATAGGACCAGATACAACGATTACGGTGTACTGGAATCTGGATTATTTGTGGTGCTTGCTTTCCAATGTGTAATTAAACTAGAATATTTCCTGTCACAAAAACATAAGGGCCGGCAAGAACAGACCTATGGCCCATCTAGTCCAGCATACTATTCTCACAGTCATCAATTCGATGCCCACATGCAACTGGTATTCCGAAGTATAGTGCATCCAACAGTGGAGGAAAGTTCAGCCATCAGGGTTAGTGGTCACTGACAGCCTCATCCTCCATGAATTTGTTTAACCTTCTTTCAAAGGCATTCAGATTGGTGGCCATCACTCCCATCTCATGGGAGGGAATTCCACAGTGTAAGCAGGTACTGTCCCTTCCAGCTTTAGGATTCCATCAGCCTCGCTTGCATGCCAAGATCATCTGACTACTTAGCAAGTCATAATGGTGCTCAAAGCCATATAGTGTATGCTAAGGTATGTAGAAAGGTTACTTGCAGCTGCACAATGTGGCACCACACTGTCAGCCACCCTGGGCCACCTGGGAAAGAAAGATCAGGCTACCACAGCGTGTACACCTCCAACTTCCCATCCTTTCCCTGTTTAGGAACTCACTGGCACCAGATAAATGTATTCCCCTCCTACAAGATTGCCCTTTATCATTTAGTCTAAAAAAAATAGACTCCCTATAGCCTCACATGGTACAACAGTTTATGGCTCCGAGGCAGGGGTTCTTAAACAAAGTCCATTTCATACATACACAACCTTTTGGGACTTTCCCCCAGCAAAATAAATTGATAAGGAACTCAAGAAGGGGAAATGAGGAAGTCCGAAATATTCGGATTAGAAATGGGAGAATATGATAATGTTTTATGCCTTTTTATTTTTAATTTGGGTCTTCCCCCCCCCTATCTTTCCTTCACATTCCTATATACAATGAATAAGAATGATTTAAGAATAAGGTTATGAATTGTGATATAAAATGTAACTTTATGATATTTAGATGAGATTTGGTAAGAGTAAATTATAAACAAGGATTGTAAGAAGGGGAAGTGAAGATGTTGGAAGAAGTAAGAGGGGATATACATTGTCTTTTTTGCATCTTGTATTTTTGTATCTTTTTTAAAAAAATCTTTTTCTTCTGTTTTTCTTTTTCTTCTTTTTTCTCTATGTAAAATTCAATAACATTATTTTATTTTTATTTTTTAAAAAGGAAAAAGCAGGGTGGAAATATTATAAATAATTTGACAAATATTCCAAGGCTGATATGCATTCAATTAAAATTCCTTCTTTCCGAAAAAAAGCAAAATAAAAACTATACTTGAACAATTCCTGTTGCATAATTCTGTGATTGCCGTTTCATAGTTTTGTGAAAACTATGTCAACAAGTAGCTGAAATTAATTGTCATAAATTTCCATGTGGGCACAAAAGTCTCTCCAGTCCTTAAAATGGAAAGGTATTTTATTCCTTCCATGCACTGCAGGTGTTCCAGTTGCTAATATCTCTTGTGTGCAGAGTAAGGGGAATCAAAACACCAGACATTTTTTGTTGAGTGGTATCCGACTAAATCATAGAGCAGATAATTGAAATCAATGGAAAATTTCGTTTCTGCAGTGGCTCCCTGCTTGTGGAATGCACGCTCTAGGGAGACTTGCTTGGCACCTTCAGCAGAAATATTCAGATGCCATTCCTATTCTCCCAGGCTTTTTTGGCTACTTAATCAATCTATGACCATTTAAACTGTGTATGGTTGAGGAGGTAGTGTTTTGTTTGTAGCTATGGTATGTATTTTTGTGTTTTTATATTGTAAACTGCCCTGTGATCCTTGGATGAAGGATGATATGGAAACAACAACAACAACAACAACAACAACAACAACAACAACAACAACAACTGAAGTCCATTGATTCATGCTGCTCTGAGTATGGCTTAGTTGGATGCCATCCATTGGTTTAATTATCCATTTGCAACAAGGATAATTGTTATTAATAGATGGACTTATTGTTAGATAGCTCTTCTTGCAGGCAGATGTACATATCTGCAATCATACTGCAAGCTTTCCCTTAATAATCTAAATAATTATATAGCATTCTCAGAAGCTGAGCAATATGATGTCTATGATTCTAATAAATTACTTACATTATGTTATGATGGCTATAAGACTGTAGAGAATATTTACTCAATCAAGAAATACAGGTGGGAAATGTAATTACCTCCGGTAGATGATGAGATCTGGATTCAGGTCTCACTGTCCCATGGTGCTGCATTTAATATTTACAGATATATTAAAAATCGACAATGTGTTGACTGATACAGAATCACTCCTGCCTTCTGAGACAAGCAATTGGCATAGCAATAGTAGAAATGAATTGACAGCTCATATCTTTCTTTCCCTTTTTATCTGCTTAGAAAAACAAAGATTGTTTGTGTGAACAATAAAAACCAATTACAGAGGACACAGAGCTGCGTAATTCTATTACACATTTATTTGCCTACCCCCAAAGATGTTGAAAGCTTTTCTCTAGAGTGATATGATTTATTATCTACATCACACACTGTCAGAGAAGGACTAGATTTACAGGGCCATATTGCCGGCTAAGAAACCTTCAAGCAATGTTGGTCACACAGCTGCACACACACCTATTGGATGCATAGCGCAGAATGGTCCTATTATGTCAATTTTCTCAGAATTGCTTTGCAAAATCTTGTCAGAGATGGATAGAAAAAATAAATTCTGGGGTCTAAGAACAAGCGCCAAAGTCACATAACTGCTCTATCTTCCAAGCTTCCCATATCACAACACAAACTCTTATTTTTGACATTCTTTGTCTGAGGAATGTAGTTCATAGGTTTCATATGTTCGTTATTGCTGGTCACAATCAGACAAATATTCTCCTCCCTTCCTCCCCCCTCTTCTAGAATGCTACTCCCAAATGGCTGTTTACAGGGCATGACTTTCTCTAGCAAAAAATGTAACATCAATGTTGCATCATGATATTAAAACAGTAACATCATGTTTCATACTTGAATGCAAAGATCCTTGTTTCTTATGTATTTATGTGAACTTTTTTATGCAATTAGTGTGGTGTGTGACGTAGGGTTTTGTTTTTTAAAAAAAGAAAATGTCAGGAACAGAAGGGTGAAGATAGGAACAGTTGAGTCAAACTGACCATAGAAATCATGGTGATTAATCTTCTCCCAATTTGAGGAGCTAATGGAACGACTTGAGCCCTCTGCAAATTTTACCTGAGTTTATCCTGTTCTGGTAGTTTTTGTTTGTTTGTTTTTTAATGCACTGTGTGTACCTTATTGGTTCTCACATGATTGTCACTTCAGAAAACAAAAAGAGAGCCAACGCAACTAGCCTTTTCATTGCCAATTACCGTATATTCCGGCGTATAAGACGACTGGGCGTATAAGACGACCCGCAGCTTTTCCAGTTAAAATATAGAGTTTGGGATATAATCAGAAAGATGAACTAGCGTATAAGAAAGATGAACTAGCGTATAAGACGACCCCCGACTTTTGAGAAGATTTTCCTGGGTTAAAAAGTAGTCTTATATGCAGGAATATACAGTACTTGTTCCAGACCCAAGACTATGGAAATGTTGAAACTAGGGAAATATTTCATTCCCTCTATTAAATAAAAAAAATAAAAAAATCCCATCTCTCATTTCATGGCTTTTGCAAAGGCTTAGGGGTGACACAGAGTTCCACTTAGGGATGTGTGGGTCTTTCAGCATACTAAAAGCTGTAGTTTCAGGGCAAAGCTAGCATACGAGTTCATGCTAGCAGCTAGGCCTTGCCTTAATTGGCTAAAGACTTTCAGCATGCAAAATGCCTTGCCCATGCCAACTAAGCCAAGTGGTACACGCCCAGAGTTGTTTGTAGAATCTATTAGGAATGCCCTCTCCTTTCTACTGTTTGCCTGGACTGGACTGGATTCATTTTGCTCTCTGTCAGAACCTGCTGATCCCACTCATCTATACGAAGGTTGTAACCTTCACCTCCCTGCCAAACTCTCACTCAGCTCCCCTCAAATGACTGGGTGTTAGGTTACTATTTAAATATGCATAAGTTAATCATAATTACATCAATTATAATTATATCACCACAGGCATATAAACCACAAATAAATAATTATCTGGGACTGAAGCAATCAATCTAATCAGCAGTTCTCCAGTCGAGGCTTTGTTGTCTCTTTTTAAATACACTCCCCCCCCCCACACACACACAAATCACATTTTCCTCCAGAGATTACCTATGAAACCCCATGCCAACATTACCTTTAATGCTATTCTGAACAGCAATGTCAGAGTGGCTGTGTCTTAGCCAGGGGCCCAATCAGACATTCCTTTCCGCAATATAGGCTTCTTGAATTACTGTATGTCCCACTGAATTCTAGGGTTGCCATCCTATCCATTCACAGTGTCCCTTTTGCCTTTATTTAAATAATTATGCAGTCAAATCTCACTGGGTCTCTCCTGCTATGACACCATCCCATTCATCACCATCCCATTCATCACAGACCATCCATCCCATTCATCAACCATGTGACTAGTCCAGAAAAAGACAAAGAAGGGCATTCAACAGGGCCAATCAAGATCCAAAAGCAAATGAATATTTGCACAAAGCTAGAAAATATTTAATGCAGCTCTATGATCAAATAAATGGAAGAACATTAAGTGTGGTGCCCTTGAATTATTAAAAGGATAATAGTGAAATTAGCATTATTCAGCTTCAGAAAATAGAGGGAAGAGATGTTATGCTAATTTAATTTTATCCTATATTATTGAGCTGATAATAAAATAAAATAAGGAATGCTCTTTGTTGCAATATAGATCACACACCTTTCATCATTTGGATGGCATTCTTCTTCATTTTTATTTCCAAGGATGTTATCGCCACTGTTCCTAAATGCCTCTAAAAGTACTTTTCACAGTGATTTTTAATAATAATAATAATAATAATAATAATAATAATAATAATAATAATACAGCAAAGTTAGGAAAGTACTACCCTAACATCTGGTAAACTTCTCTTTGTTCACATCCAGCCTGTTGCTTCAACTCCATCCCTAAATCAACCTCTCTGATGTTTTTACATGTCAGATGCTTGTTGAAACCTCTCAAGTGTCTTCTTAATAACATTTATCTGTACTTAGTCACTTCTAAGCCAGATGGTGGAATATTTAGCCCCCTCCATCTTTCTTTTTTAAAAAAAGAGATCACTTTATTTCTCTTCCCTTTGCTGTTTTAGTAAATGGGTCATAATTATATTATGGGAGCACAAACTGATAGTTTATGAGATACAATTTCTGACTTCAGTTACTGCTTTATATCCCCAGGGCACCTAATGGACTCTTGAACCCATTTATTACTGCATAGATTGTCCTGCTCTACATTATAAATATATATGGTCTTCCATTTGGCGTCACATGTTCACAAAGATATAAAAAATACAATGCATTCCAATGGTGAAAGAAAGCTCAGAGGTAGTACAACTGTTTGCATCCAGAAGATATCAGATTCAATCCATCCCGAGGCAGAGTTGGGAAAGTCTCCTTTCTCGAACCCTGGAGAGCCACACTACTAGTGTAGACAGTTCTGAGCTAGACAAACCAACGGTCAGATTCAATATAGGGCAGCTTCCTTTGTTCCTTAAGTTCCCTACAGAAACTTGACATGAGAAACATTATTCACATCTGAAACCAGGTTAAGACCAGAGACACAACAGCAGCAGCAAATCAAACTAAGAACCAACCCTTAATTGAACTATTATCCTGGGGACAGAGCTTTTGATACTGTTTGGTTATGTTCCTAATAAAATTTCCTCAAGAGTATTTTAAAGCATTGTTTCAATCAAGGCGCCTGAGATGGGGTGGGATGTCCCTAACAGGAAGTCTTCAAGCAGAGGCTAAACTGTCACGTGATGAGGATGCTGCTGGGCTTCAGGGAATCTGATTCCACTCCCTCATGGCTGGCAGCCAGAAATGCAAAAACAAGTTCTTACCGTGGTATTTTATTTAATATTCACAGAGATGGATGATGCCGACTCTCAGATAATGGCGTTGCTCCGAATACAGTTTCACCCCCTCTGTCTCTCCTATTCTATGTTGTCCCTGCACCAGCTGATCTGTGCTTTCTGCCTCTGAGCTCTCTGTTCTACTAGTCTCAATGCATGCTGAGTCCTGGGAGGGGGGGTTAGGAATGCTTTCCAAAGACACTGAGTCTGTCAGCTGTCTCTCCCCTGGTGCTTCTTCCTGCTGCTCTCCCAATATTTCCCACCTTCTCCCCTCTGCAGCCTCTGAACTATGACATTCTGCAAACCACTGTTCTAAATCGATACTGTCCTCCTCTTCTTGGCAAGGTTCAGGGGGGGGCAGTCCCCACAGTCCACTCCTTAGTCCAGTCCCTGACAGGTGCCCTAGTTCCCAGTTTTCAGTATCGGGCAGGAGGTAGATGACTTTTAAATATCCTTTTGAACCCTGTGATTCTGTTAGCTTGCCTTCGGAACCTAAAATACTCTCAAAAGGGTTCATAGTATAATAATGATAATGATAATAAACCATTAACAACCAGAACAAGAACTGACACCAGAAATGATAATATAACGTCTCATTTGCCAAGGGGAAATAGTATTCTAAAAGACATCAAGAAGCAGGTATAGTAGGCTCCTCTGAGTTCCACAGGGAGGATGTGACTACTGAGAGGACCGTACATTCACTGAGGAAGACAATAGGAGCCAAACACATTTGGAAGTTCTCAACACACAAAACTTGGCAGATACTGATAACACAATGATTGCAGTAAATAGATACAGATGTCAAAGGTCTTGTCTTGTGTCCCTGAAGAGATGCTTAATTAAGATATTGGACTGTCTCCCACAATAGATAGCCTGGTTTTCAGAGAAGCCACATTACATGAGTGCATATCCCTCATGCAAATAACATTCATGTGGGGAATGACATTTTTGTACAGTGGTACCTTAAACCGAAACCGTTCTTAAACCGAAACCATTCTTAAACCGAGGCGCACTTTCCCTAATGAGGCCTCATGCCGCCGGTGCCCTTCAACCATTCAACTTCCATTCTTAGACCGAGGTAAAGTTTGCAAACTGGGATACTCTTTCCAGTTTTGCGGAGTTCGTAAAATGAATCGTTCTTAAACAGGACTGTTCTTAAACCGAGGTACCACTGTACATGTATTTGGGGTGACACAATTCCAATTGTGTGTTATCACTCCATAGCACAAATGTGTATTTTCTACCTTTAAAAGATAGAGAATTGGGGGCAAAAGTCCATTCAATTTTGCCCTTCTTAGAATTTACTTCTTATATTTTACTTCTTAAAATTTGGCTAGAGTACTCACACTCTGGGGACCTGTTAAACAAGCTTATTTCGGTGAAATCTTAACTGCATGCTGAACTGCCTCCTTATGCCATCTACTGCTGAGGAATAAAAGCATTTGTTTGTTTGTTATTCCATTTACCTACCTCCTTACCATCAAGGAGCTCAAAGTGGCAATATAGTTCTCCCTGTTCCTTTATCCTCACCACAATCCTTTGAATTAGATTTGGCTGAGACAGACAGAGTGATTGGCCCACGGCCACCCTGTGAGCTTCATGGTTGAGCAGGGATCTGAACAATTGTCTCCCCAGTCCCAGTCCAACGCTCTAACCACTATGCCACTCTGGCTGTCATTTATAGACTTTGGAATGAGCCTCATGCTGCGGACCTCTTTTGAGGGACATTAAAATGATCACCAGCTACGATTTTAAGGGACATTAAAATGATCACCAGCTACGATCTGAAGGAAAACATTTATAAAATGCAATTTAGGTGGTATCTAACCCCGGTGCGTTTGGCAAAGATATACAAAGGAAACAATAATACATGTTGGAGGTGTGGGGAGGAGATCGGAACATTTATACATGTCTGGTGGTGGTGGGACGAGGTATATAAGGAGCTAAAAAAGATAGTTAAAACATCATTTAAGAAAGAACCGGAGATATTTCTTTTGAGTATGGTAAGCGAGGAAATTAAGGCCAAAGACAGATGCATGGTAATGTATAGCACTATAGCCGCCAGAACTCTTATCGCACAAAATTGGAAAAGTGACAAAATTCCAAATATTAAAGATTGGCTGATGAAATTAGTGGGATATAAAAATTTGGCTATTCGAAATGGGACATCAAATGGATTGGGTAGGGAAAAAGCGGGTAAAAATTGGGAATCTTTTGAATCATATATGAAAAACAAGGCAAAATGAGCGAATCTTGAGGCAGAGATATGAAGGGCAAGGAAATTAAAGGGCAGGAGAAAATTGTATTAAGTATGCATCAGAATAAAGAAAGATAATCAACATATAGGAATGACTGGAAGTCACCAGGGTGGAGGGCGAGGAGGAGGGTAATTAAGCCTTTTTAACAGAATCAATGGTCAAGATGAATTGGACTAGAGTCCAAAAAATTAGGGGGTTGAGCATGAACAATTGTCTGAAGAGAAATTTGATCCGTTTATTCCTTATTTGTTTCTATTCTAAATTTCCTTATCTTCTGTTTGATGATTAAGATTCCTATGTTAGAATTCTTGTTATAATTATGATTTGGATATATTACAAATATTATTTGGATTATGTTATGTTATTAACTTTACTTTGTTTAAGTTATTGTTTTCAAGTATAAGGTTCTTTTCTTTTTCCTTTTTCTTATTTCAGTTCTGTTCTTTTTTACTTTAACGCTATACGTGTATGTGTATGTTTGTGAGTGTGTTTATTTAAACAATTCCAAATAAAGTTTGTTTTTTTAAAAAAATTAAAAAAAGAGAAGTGTCAGTGCAATGCACTTCATAGCATCAGATTGTGTTCATATTTTCATGTCCATTACTTGAATAACAAGTAATGTATCAATATTTTGATTACACAGCCATGTTTACAGCATTTCATGGCAACTACTACACAGTTTAGTGATGGCTGTTACAACAACATGGTAGAATGCCTTCAATTAATTACCTGAAGATTTACCTGGAGCTCCTTGCTGCGCTGCTAAATCCCAGCTATATTTTTATATAAAATCATCTTTGTTTGAAAGCACTACTAAGAATTTGAGAGAAGTGATTTACTTTTATGCCTATGTGAAGAATTTTCCAAGTATTGTCGTTTTGTGCCTTGAATTCCTTGTTTCATTAATGGCTTCAGAGAAGCCCAGAAACATGCACTTCAGGTTGGGTTTGTTGTTGTTGTTGTTGTTTGTTTTTGGTAATTTGGTTAAAGAGTAAAAGGAGAATTTCCTGAATGCTTAGATCCAGGTTTGGGGTAAGTACACATTGCTGAGAGAGCCCCCAAAGAGATTTAGATGCACAAAACATGCAGCAAAGTAAAGCATGGCAATATAGGCTATTAGACCTTTAAAATATCCCCTCCTGGGTTCTTTCCAAAGTTTCTCAATTCCCATAGCATAGAAAGAGACCATACATTTGGCAAGTTAAAAATGGTTTACTTACAAACTCTTGAAAGGTCAGATTCATCTACTTTTCCATACAGCAGCAAGAAAAGACAGGCAGTACAACTTAGTTTTAAAATTGGTAAGTGTTTCTAAATTATCTGTATAGAAACACAAAGATGGCTTCCTAAAGCCACACAGTCTAAGCTTGGGGCATTCAGCATCCTTACTGGTTGGTTTACATGGTAGAGAAAAGAGAGAGAACAAGGAGTTTGGTAGCCCTTCCTCCCAAGGTGAGGATGTGTGACCTAGCTAAGTGGGGCAGGGCATCTAACATGGTCTTAACCCCTTCATGCACGTTGGTCATATGGGGCTGATTTATCCCACACTTGTATTGGGAAATACAATGATGAGTGAGACTGCTTGGTCATGGTGCTTTGGGCTTTCACAATTTAGACTAAACACAAGTGTTTTTCATGTTCCTGGCAGGACCTTGTAGTTCTGCCCATAGAGTCCTTTCTTGTCTTTACCCTATGGAATTTCTCTTGCCTTGGTGGCTGTACACAACAATATTTATGTATTTAATTATATGCACTTAGGGCCTGTGGAAGACATTTTGGCACCTGAGGCAAACCACAAAATGGTGCCCTTCTTCCTGCTAGGAAAGAGGGGAAGAAGGAACAAGATGGGGAGGGAAAGAGAAAAAGATCTACACCAAAATCTGATGCCCCTGTGGATCCTGCCACCTGAGGCAGCTGCTTCACTTTGCCTCATGGGTGGGCCGGCTCTGATACGCTGCCACATAACATAAGCTCTCCTGTCTCCTGTCTTCATTCCAAGGTGTGGGGGCAGCAGAAGAACCATTTACTGAATAGAGGAACTCACTTCCAAGGAATGCAATACAATTCTTGTGGAAACTGAAATAAGTACACAAGTATACTTAACTTCCATATATCTGTGTGTGGGTTTGTGTGTGTGCACACACTCAATCTCTTGAGTTGTGCAATATTCCAGGGTTTCCAGGTGCTTAAAAACCCTGAATAAGGACCTGGATTTATGTTACCAGGGAACTAGTCTGCTTAGTCCAGGAATTCGGATGCTTTGTTAGATTTTAACAGGTAGGTAGCCGTGTTGGTCTGGATCGAAGTAAAATAAAAAAAATTCCTTCAGTAGCACCTTAAAGACCAACTAAGTTTTTATTTTGGTATGAGCTTTCGTGTGCATGCACACTTCTTCAGATACAGTGAAATGGAAGTTTCCAGGCACTTATGTAGAGAAGGGGTGGGGAGGGGTGGGGATGGGGAGGGGGGATCACTCAGAAGGGTGGTGGAAATGGGTGATTGACTGACTGATAGCTGTTGATGACCGCAAACGACTGCAAAT
This sequence comes from Zootoca vivipara, assembly GCF_963506605.1. Classification (NCBI taxonomy): domain Eukaryota; kingdom Metazoa; phylum Chordata; class Lepidosauria; order Squamata; family Lacertidae; genus Zootoca; species Zootoca vivipara. The sequence goes on along the minus strand of NC_083276.1, from coordinate 54,569,357 downwards.
GGTTTTGCATGAAAAAGCAAGGGTTGAGATGGCTGAAGATCGCTTATCATGTATAATGAGATAAAAATCCGATATCTCTGTTCAAACCAGGTCCCTCCATGGTTTTGAGCTTGGTGATAAGTTGCAATTCAGCAACTTCTCTTTCCAGTCTATTTCTGAAATTTTTTTGTAGTAAGACAGCTACTTTGAGGTCTTGTATAGAATGTCCTGGGAGATTGAAGTGTTCTCCTACTGGTTTTTCTGTCTTCTGGTTCCTGATGTCAGATTTATGTCCATTTATCCTTTGGCGTAGGGTTTGGCCTGTTTGTCCAATATAGAGAGCTGAAGGGCACTGTTGGCATTTGATGGCATACACAATGTTAGAAGATGAGCAATTAAATAGTCCTGAGATGGTATGTTGGATGTTGTTGGGGCCAGTAATGGTGTTGTCTGGGTGTATGTGGCAGCAAAGTTGGCATCTGGGTTTATTGCAGGCTCTGGTACCAGTGTCCATGTTAAGTCTGGTGGTTGTATTATTGTGGGTGAGGAGTTGTTTAAGATTGGGTGGCTGTCTGTAGGCAATGAAAGGTCTTCCTCCCAGAGCTTGAGAAAGGGAGCTGTCATTGTCCAGGAGAGGCTGTAGATCTCTGATGATGCGTTGTACTGTTTTAGCTTGGGAGCTGTATGTGATGACTAGTGGTGTTCTGTTATTTTCTTTTTTGGGTCTGTCTTGCAGCAGGTTCTCTCTAGGTATCTGTCTGGCTCTGTTGATCTGTTGTTTAACTTCATCAGGTGGATATTTTAGTTCTAAAAAGGTTTGCTGTAGATCTCTTAGGTGAGATTCTCTGTCTGTAGAGTTGGAACAGATGCGGTTGTAACGTAAGGCCTGGCTGTATACGATGGATTGTTTGGTATGTTTGGGATGGTAGCTAGAAGCATGTAGATATGTTTGTCGGTCAGTTGGTTTTCTGTATAAGGTGGTGTCTATATGTCCATCCTGTATTTTTATAGTAGTGTCCAAAAAATGTATTTCTTGCATAGATTGGTTCATTGTTAGGTTGATGGTGGGGTGAAAGTCATTGAATGTCTGGTGGAAGGTTTCCAGGGTCTGTTGTCCATGTGTCCAGATAATAAAAATATCGTCAATGTATCGCAGGTACAAGAGAGGTTTGAGTGGGTAGGAGTTAAGGAAACATTGTTCTAAATCTGCCATGAAGATGTTGGCATACTGTGGGGCCATGCGGGTGCCCATGGCTGTGCCGCTGATCTGGAGGAACAGGTCATCACCAAATTTGAAGTGGTTGTGGGTAAGGACAAAGTGGCAGAGTTTGGTAGCAAAGTCCGCTGTGGTTTTATCTGAAATGGTGTTCCTTATGGCTTGTAAACCATCATTGTGTGGGATGTTGGTATATAGAGATTCCACATCCATAGTGGCTAGTATAGTATTGTTAGGAAGATTGTTCAAATATTGTATTTTCCTCAGAAAATCTGTGGTGTCACGTACGTAGCTGGGAGCACTGATAGCATATGGTTTCAGAACAGAGTCCATATAGCCGGAAACACCCACTGTAATGGTGCCAATACCTGAGATGATGGGGCGTCCTGGGTTTCCTGGTTTGTGTATTTTGGGTAGAAGATAGAAAGTTCCTGGCCGAGGTTCCGCTGGTGTGTTTGTGAGGATCTGTTCTTGGATGTGTAGGGGTAGCTCCTTAATAATCTTGTTCAGTTCTTTTTTGTATGCTTGTGTGGGGTCTGAGTCCAATTTCATGTAAAAGGCAGTATTGGAAAGTTGTCTGTGGGCCTCCTGGACAATGCCAACAGTGCCCTTCACTCTCTATATTGGACAAACAGGCCAAACCCTACGCCAAAGGATAAATGGACATAAATCTGACATCAGGAACCAGAAGACAGAAAAACCAGTAGGAGAACACTTCAATCTCCCAGGACATTCTATACAAGACCTCAAAGTAGCTGTCTTACTACAAAAGAATTTCAGAAATAGACTGGAAAGAGAAGTTGCTGAATTGCAACTTATCACCAAGCTCAAAACCATGGAGGGACCTGGTTTGAACAGAGATATCGGATTTTTATCTCATTATACATGATAAGCGATCTTCAGCCATCTCAACCCTTGCTTTTTCATGCAAAACCATTTGCAGTCGTTTGCGGTCATCAACAGCTATCAGTCAGTCAATCACCCATTTCCACCACCCTTCTGAGTGATCCCCCCTCCCCATCCCCACCCCTCCCCACCCCTTCTCTACATAAGTGCCTGGAAACTTCCATTTCACTGTATCTGAAGAAGTGTGCATGCACACGAAAGCTCATACCAAAATAAAAACTTAGTTGGTCTTTAAGGTGCTACTGAAGGAATTTTTTTTAGATTTTAACAATTACTGGATCCAGGGATTAGAAGGGTCTCAGTTTACAGCCTATGCTCCCCCCTCCAACCCCCATAATATATTCTAGGTTACTTAATTTGCATTATGAGAGGAAGGAAGAGAAATGATGATAATGATGGTGAAAATGACAAAATCTTTCACAAAACCATCCAGATCTGGCCTAGGAGGATTTTTAAAGGGAAAGACATTTCATTTCTGCTAAATGGAAAGCTTAAAATAACCAGTAATGGGTGTTTGAAAACCTCTTGTGTGTGTAAAATTGATTTAATTTGTTCTATAAACTCCAGTTTCAACTACTTAGCACTGGAGGGAAAATGAAGTCTTTAGCCTAAACTGTAGCAGGATAGCTACCAGCTGTGCTAAGTTAAGTCATTTGCTTGTTGCAGAATCTAAAGCAAATCAGACTAATATGCATTGCAACTGGAGTTGGACAAACATTTGAGTTCTGCTATTTGTTCATAATGTTTCAACAGAGTACTTTCAGTTAGACAAAATTCTATCAACTTTGCAAAAATTCAAAACTGGCATGGATTTATGTACATTGTAACCTATGTCTATTTCAGCAATCTAGTTCCTACCATGTAGCTTCAGGTACACACAGTCTGAGCAATATATTGCAGGAAATGACAGTAATTTGCTCCTTAGGCCTTCCTGAATCTGACGCCCAGCAGATGCTTTGGACTTCAACTCCCATCAACCCCAGCTTGCAGGGCCAATGGCTAGGATGATGGGAGCTGTAGTTCAAAGCATCTAGAGCAGCCTTTCTCAACCTTGGGACCCCAGATGTTTTTATACTGCAATCCTTTCATCCCTGGTCCTGCTAGTTTGGGATGATGGGAGTGTTGGAGATTCATTCCCCGTGTCTGCTGTCATGGGATTGTTGTCTATCACATGACAGCATAGCTGCCAAGTTTTCCCTTTTCTCACGAGGAAGCCTATTCAGCATAAGGGTATTTCCCTTAAAAAAGGGATAACTTGGCAGCTATGCATGACAGTATATGTTTTTCATTCCCCAGAATGGGAAGTGACGAAGACAGCATGTATGTGTTACTGTGTTCCATGAAGTGGGACTATTCTCCTTTGTTCTTTCTCTTTGCTGCCTGATGCTAGAGAGAGAGGGAGCCATGTTGCAGTGCTCCGTGTGTGTTTATATGTAAATAAATGTAGATTAGCCAAAATGCTGAGTTGTTGAAGTCTGTTGCGCAACTGCGAAGACTCTGCAGATCCCTAAGTGTGCTAATGCTTCTTGGCATCAGTCGCTGTGATGTTTGGGCTGGAGAAAGCTTTTGAAGCTCCCGAATGATCAACCAGGAGGGAGAGAACATGCCAGTCGGGCATGTGTCTCTGCCAGGGTCCTACTCAAGAGTAGGAGATCCTAACAGGGAGTTGTAGTCCAACAACATCTGGGGATTCAAGGTTGAGAAAGGTCCTCAATCGGTGTATATCCTTAAGCATATCCTGGCCTGAATCCCTGAAATATAGCAACTGTGGACCACAGACTTTTTCCTCTGTTTTTGGCAAGCTGAATTCACTACATAGCAACCCTCTCCCCTCTAAAATGCTTCGTTTTTTGCTTTTTTAGATGTGACATCCATTTTGAGTTATACCATGTCACCAAGGCAGCCATTTTGTGATTGGCGCCCATGACTCTTCTTTAGAATTCCAACTGTGCCCTGTGGCTTCAAATGACAAAACATGCAGTTCCTTCATGGGGAGTTGAAAAGGGTTAAATATATGTCTTACATCGTGTACCAGTCTCTCTTTCTCTCTCCATAGTTATGACCATAGCTGCCAAGTTATCCCTTTTTTTAAGGGATTTTCCATTATGCTGAATAGGCTTCCTCGTGAGAAAAGGGAAAACTTGGCAGCTATGGTTATGACCTGGTCTCTGAATACGAGAAGTGGAGCTAAAGCATGAAAGTGGAAAGCATCAGGTGGGTTTAAGTCAGCTGTTGTAAACTAGGTATCTTTCAGATGTTTTGGGCTACAACTTCCACCAGCACCAGTTATTATTGCTGTGTTGGCTGGAACTGAAGGGAGTTATAATCCTAAACATCTGGAACATCTGGAAACACTGCTTGATGTAGACTGTTCTGAGTTCTAGGGTCACAATGGTAGTACACACACCCCTTCTTTAATGGGGCTCAACCTGCCTCTGTGAAGCACTAAAACTTTTAAGTTTAGTTTTATTAATTTCTCTGCATTATAGTGGGAATACAGCACACCTGTGGTTTCCACAGTTTCTCCACCAATATTTGCTAACAGAGCACAGTTTTGACGCACTTACAAGACATTATTATTTCCATAAATTACTTTCAAATATGAGCTGCCAAAACAAGCTGGAATAAGTAATGAATATTGTTACTAATTCAAAATTAACTATTCTCAAATTTAATTTTCTGTCATCCTTGTTGGTTTTCAGTTTGTAGCTAGACACATGAATAGGCTGCAGCCTGTAAGACAGCATTATTGAACTCTATGGGACTTCTCCACAGTTCCACTGGTGTAAATGACTTGCAGACATCAGCAGCTATTTTCTTCTGAATTTCACCAGCACTCCATGTATCAGCATTGTGTGGTGTAGTGATTAAGAGCAGTGGACTCGTAATCTGGTGAACCGGTTTCACGTCCCCGCTCCTCTACATGCAGCTGCTGGGTGACCTTGGGCTAGTCACATTTCTTTGAAGTCTCTCAGCCTCACTCACCTCACAGAGTGTTTGTTGTGGGGGAGGAAGGGAAAGGAGATTGTTAGCCGCTATGAGACTCCTTAGGGTAGTGATAAAGCGGGATATCAAATCCAAATACTTCTACTGCTTCAATTTTGTCTACCTGCACTCCATCATAACCACCAACCTTTCAATCAATGCTGAGCTGGACAAGCATATTGGCAAGGCAGCTAAAGGAATGTCTCACCTCTCCAAAAGGGTATGGGAGAATGTGATGTTAACATCAAATATCAGGATGAATTCTACCAGTCTTGTGTATCGAGCATGCTGCTTTATGGAAGTGGGTAATGGGCAACTTAAGCCCACAAGACGTGAAACCTCAATGCCTTCCGAATGTGCTGCATCAGGAAGATTTTGGGCATCACATGTCAGGACAGAGTCTGAAACAAAGATGTGTTTTCCCTAGTTCATATTCCTCGCATATTTGCATTTCTGCCTCGGATATGTCTATGCTGGCTTGGTCATGTACATAGAATGGAAGATGGCAGGATCCTAAGGATGTGCTCTGCGAGGTGCTGGATTCAGGCTCTAGGCCTGTTGGCAAACTAACTTTGCATTACAAAGGTATCTACAAACATGACATGATGGCTGGCAACATCAATCCTACTGTGTGGAAATCCCTTGCAATGACCACAGTGCCTGGAGACAGACAGTTTGATTATGTATCCACAGCAGTGACCAGCGGAGGAATGACTACTGGGAGGAGCATAGAGAGAAGAAATTTCATGGTACACCTGTAGCAGCAAAACTGGATGCCTTCACATAAGACCAAGCTGATATTAAAAAATCTTAAAGAAAATGAAATGAAAGAAGTAACAGAAATGATAGGGATAGAAGTATATAAAAAGGTAAAATATTTGGGTGTATGGATAAAAGCAAAAAATATGAATAAATATAAATATAATTTGAAAAAAAATGTGGCATGAAGTAAAAAGAAATATGGAACAGGATGAACCTTTCTTTATTGGAAAGAATTGCAGCAATAAAAATGAATGTACTTCCTAGGATGTTGTTCCTCTTTCAGACAATTCCAGTAATAACAGGGAATGCATGCTTCAAATAATGGAAAAGAGAGATTTCAAGATTTATCTGGAGTGGGAAAAGGCCAAGGATAAAAAATAAGATTCTTACAGATGTAAAAGAGAGAGGTGGATTCTCACTTCCAGACATAGAACTGTACTATGAAGCTGCATCCCTAACATGGATCCGGGATTGGATCAAGTTAGATAAGGAGGAAATAACAAAACTGGAAGGACATGACAATAGGTTTGGATGGCATTCCTATGGAAAAGCAAAAAATACATAAAGGGTTCCATAACCACATAATAAGGAAATCACTATAAGGGCTGCCTTCAGATGTCTTCTAAAAATCTGGTAGCTGTGTTTCTCTTTGACATCTGATGGGAGGGCATTCCACAGTGCTGGCGCCACTACCGAGAAGGCCCTCTGTCTGGTTCCCTGCAACTTGGCTTCTCGCAATGAGGGAACCGCCAGAAGGCCCTTGGCACTGGACCTCAGTGTCCGGGCAGAATGATGGGGGTGGAGACGCTCCTTCAGGTATACTGGACAGAGGCCATTTAGGGCTTTAATGATCAGCACCAACACTTTGAATTGTGCTCAGAAACGTACTGGGAGCCAATGCAGGTCTTTCAAGACCGGTGTTATGTGGTCTTGGTGCCCGCTCCCAGTCACTATAAGTGTGGGGAAAATATAAAGAACTACTAGAACCTAAGACACCCTGGTGGTTATCACCTATTGAGGCACTATGACTTAAAACATTGGGGGGAAAGGGAGAGTGGCCAACATATAGAGAACTATTGGTAGAACAGGAAGGGAAACTTAATGTGAAAGAATATGAAGAAATTAAAGAGCACCTCCAAAGCTGGTTGCACCAGACAGTTAAAGGATGTTTTCAAAGAGGATAACAAAAAAGGCTTCTCATACTCGGTTTCCAAATTCCAAAGGGAAGTGATAGAAGGAAAATCCAAATTATTAAAGAAGACATATAACATCCTTTTTTAGTGGGAAACCAAGGATGAAGAAGTAAAGTCAGTGATGATAAAATAGGCGCAATATATAGGCCACAATATACAGTTTGAAGATTGGATAAAATTATGTATTTTTTTTTTAAATTTACGGATTGTAAACTGTTGAGGAAGAACTACATGAAGATGATGTATAGATGGTATGTGCCACTGGTTAAATTAGCAAAAATGTGTAAAAATGAACAGAAGAAGTGTTGGAGATGTAAGGCTGAAGGTACTTTTCATCATATGTGGTGGGAATGTAAAAGTGTAAAAACATATTGGGAAATGATATAAAACGAATTGAAAAAAATGTTGAAAATAACAGTTGTTAAATATCCAGAAGCATTCCTGTATTCTAGGCCAAGACCTGTCGAAAGAGAAGAGGACATTATTTATGTATGCTACTACGGCGGTGAGAATTTTGGTAGCACAAAACTGGAAGACTGGAGCAATTCCAACAAAAGAACAATGGCAAGCAAAATTGATGAACTATGCAAAGATGGCAAAATTGACGGACAGATTACGAGAAAAGGACAACAGAGACTTTGAAAAAGAGTGGGAACCTTTTATAATATATTTGCAGAAACAAAATAAGAATATGGACTTGATGGAAGGTCTTAAACATACACACTTTTTAAAATTGATATACAACATTTAAAACAAAGAAGAAATGATATGGTGGATTGGTTGAAACAGCAGTATTTGATAAAGGGGAAACAAACCAGAATTGGGAGTTGGGGGAAGCCCGGGAAGGAAGGGGCAAAGGTGTGTTATATGTATGTTATTGATATGAGATGTTTGTCTAAATAGAAAAGAAAGTTAATAAAAAAACAAAAAACAAAACAAAAAGCAAAAAAAACCCCGATGCCTTCATCTGCCTCAGCTGCAACAAAACATATATCTCCTGTATCAGTTTCTAGAGTCACAGCAGGCAATATAACTTTCCAACAGTTTAACTTTACGCCTGAAGGCTCACTCTTCCATTGTCTCCTGAGACAGACACATGCCAACAACTCCTGAGATTTTCTGGCTTAATTGATTTTTTCTGGAGACAACTGACGGTGCTAAACTTCACTAGATTCTACTAGATTTCTGGAAGTGGCTTTCACATTGTGTGAAAACTCTAATATAATGCAGAAATTAACAGTTAGGGAAATTGAATAAATTGCCGTGTGCAGGCATCCCAAATGTCAGTCAAATGGAAATGACTAAAGCTGATCTGTTCCTCAGGGAACAGAGATGTGTTTCCTCCAATCCTGCTCTTGAATAGACAATGTTGGTCTTCTCCAACTCACACAAAAAGTGAAAATAGTGGTGATAGCCATAATAGAATCTCCAAATGCAAAGAACTACCTTTGATTTATTTCTTTTCTGCCACTGTTCTACGAGTTAAGGATAAGCATTTGTGAAGTGTCAGATCTTCACCCTTCCCCTTCTGCCCCTTTTCCTTCTTGTAGCGGAACATCTTTGGGCTCTGTTGCCACTAACAGTAGGAGAACAAGGCTGTCAAGGTCGGTGAGGTGTTCCCCAATTAACACTTCAAATTACACTTGTGAGGGCTGAGCCTCTCTACTCTAATCTCAGCTGTCAGAACTGCTTGAAAAAGGACTGTCAAGGAAGAGCCTGTTGAGAGTTGTCCGACCTTGGGTGTCATTGATGATGTAAATGTATTTAAAGGTGTTCCGACAGGAAAGAAGCAAGAGTATTTCCCAGGCTGTGGATGTAGCCGATATCATTAAATCAGAGCATGATTCCCACCCACATCTTCTATTCTGGTTTTAACTACCTGAAACTACTCACTTTTTCTGTAGCATTACCAAAAAACGAATCCCATTTTGTGCAATTTTCTGCACTTGTTACAAAATCATTTGCTTAATTTGCTTAATTTGCCTTCATTTTCCACCGGGAAAGTCACCAAGTAGTCAATATGACTGGCTCTGTCAATACACATCTCTTCTCCCCCGCCCATGTCTACTGATGTCATCATGTTAGAGCCATGACATCACCCAAATCACTCCTAGATTCCTTACAAGCTAGCATTCTTCATTCATTCATTAAAATTAATTTAGGAGGAAAAAAGAGAAAGTAGCCAGGGGTATCAACAGCACCAGACAGTATATGCAAATGTATAAGTTATTATTTAATGTATGTTAATATTATTTTAATGTATGCATTTCATGCACATTTTAGTCTACACATTTTTGTTTGCTGTATTCAGCTGAAGAAGTACAAATGTTGAAGGATGGCTGTTTTTCAGTTCCCAAATCATTTTGGAAAGTTTCACTTAGGTAGGTTAGCCCTTAGATGTGACCTGAAACTAATTTGTCACCTATCCCTATTAGAAGGGATCTGTTCAGAAGAAAGAAGGGCTCAGAATATCTTTAAAACATGCTAAAGTATTCAAATTAGAAAGACTGCTCTAATTTTGGTCTGCTTTGGTTTTGCCAGCAGCAAGATCTGCCATGTTGAGAGATGAAGTATAACAAAAACAAAGCATTTAGCTGGCACTTAGAAATTCCATCCCAACATCTAGCAAGCCAGAATATATACATGCATGTCTACCTTGGAATATATATATATATATATATATATATATATATATATATATATATATATATATTCAAAATAGCTGCAAGGACCATTTTTTAAAGAAGTCAAAACATTGTTCAACTGAATTAAGTTATAAACCCCAGGGTTGTTGTTGTTTTTTTAAAAAAACATGGTTTTGCAGTCTATAGTTGGGTTGTATTCCATTCTTTTCAGAATATTAATTTAAGCTTAAACTGAAACCCACCGACTTCAGGTCAGAAGAAGACAATATACTAGTTGAAGCACATTTCATTTTTGGTGGGTCATTTACTGCCTACTGGCTAAGGGGAGATTGAAGTGGGAATTTGAAGGGGTCCTTGAGTAGCAATTCACAGAGGTCAATGTTCAATATTCCTGGTTTTATTAATCTCACAAAACTGATATGAAATATTGCTGGCTATCAGCTATCACCTGTCTCCCTTTCCTTTAGCAGTTCATTGTTTTTGTAGTCCATGAAGTCCAAAGAGAATAATTTGGGCAGTGGAAGTTGCCCACACAGGATGTATTGATAGACACCATTTCCTATGGCTTTAAAATAGGTAAAGGGTAAAGGGACCCCTGACCATTAGGTCCAGTCGTGACCGACTCTGGGGTTGCGCTCTCATCTCACATTATTGGCCGAGGGAGCCGGCGCATAGCTTCCAGGTAATGTGGCCAGCATGACAAAGCCGCTTCTGGCAAACCAGAGCAGCACATGGAAACGCTGTTTACCTTCCCGCTGTAGCGGTTCCTATTTATCTACTTGTATTTTGACGTGCTTTCGAACTGCTAGGTTGGCAGGAGCTGGGACCGAGCAACGGGAGCTCACCCCGTCACAGGGATTCGAACTGCCAACCTTCTGATCAGCAAGCCCTAGGCTCAGTAGTTTAAAATAATATTAGACAAATTCATGGAGGCAACGAATATGTCCTGTCTCCAGTGTTGGATACACTATGCCTCCGAACGGCAGTTGTTGGAAAACACAAGTTGGGAGAGCACTGTTGCAGTCATGACAACTTTCTTTTTTACAGGGATCTAGTTTGGCCTGATCCAGCAGTGCTGTTCTTTTGCTGTTAGTGAAAGCTATCGGTTCAATTGTCAGGGACTGGACTGAGGGGGAATGGCGGGGGCCGCCCCATTCTTCTCCTCAACCTTCCCAAGAACAGGATGCCAGTATAAATCATGGGTAGGCAAACTAAGGCCCGGGGGCTGGATCCGGCCCAATCACCTACTAAATCCGGCCTGCGGACAGTCCGGGAATCAGCGTGTTTTTACATGAGTAGAATGTGTGCTTTTATTTAAAATGCATCTCCGGGTTTATCTGCGGGGCATAGGAATTCATTCTCCTCACCCAAAAAATAATTTGACCCCCCCCCCACAAGGTCTGAGGGACAGTGGATCAGCCCCCTGCTGAAAAGGTTTGCTGAAAAGTATAGATTTAGAACAGTGTTTTGCAGAAGGGCCTAGTTTAGAGGCTGCAGAGGGGAGAAGCTAGGAAATATTGGAAGAGGAACAGCAGGAAGAAGAAACACCAGGGGGAAGAGAGCTGACAGACTCAGTGTCTTTGGTAAGCATTCCTGACACACACACACACACACTCCCAGGACCAGGCGAGCATTGAGGGTAGTCAAACAGAAGGCTCAGACGCAGAAAGTTCAGATTAGCCTACACAAGGGTGGTGTAGAATAGAAGTGACGTAGGGGGTGGGACTTTACTTGGAACAATGACATTATTTAGGGGATACTGCATTCCTCCATCTCTCACTGTGGACATTGAATAATTGGTAAGAAATTGATTAATTGGTAAGAACTTTTATTGTCTATCTGCTTATTGGCTGCCAGCGTGAGAGGGATCGGATTCCCCGAAGCCTGACATCAATTCACACTTAGAGTTATTTTCATTTTATTTATTTTAAAACACATACTGCCTTTCCAAATAAAAAACCATGCAAAACCATGCAACCATGCAAGCAGCTTATATATTCTAATAGGAATATAACAACAAAATGAAACAGCACACTCCCCCAAAACTAACAAAGAACACATTATATAAGCATAGTTCTTTTAAAAATAATAACAGCAATAAAAGATCCCCACAGCTGAATAATGTTTTCTCTGTAAAAGCTACCTGGAAAAAAATTGTATGGTGGACTTCCAAAGGTCTTATGAGTACGGAGTTCCAGAGTTGTGGGGCCACCACCAAAAAAGTCCTATATCTTATACCTGCTAACATAATTGACCTCACTGGGCGGCAAACAAGAAAGATTTATTTTGTCATTCTTAGGTGGTAGGCAGAATACTATAGGTGCAGCTTGTCCTTCCAATAGCTCAGGCCCAGATCATTTAGGAATTTAAAGTTTTAAACCAGCATCTAAAATTGGTCCTGGGAGTGCATTGGGTTAACCAGTGAAGCTTTTACAAGAATAGTGTCTGTTGTGAATGATTTGAAAATGCAATGTTTCTCTGCTCCAGCCTTTCACAACTTGGTGCCCTACAATTCCCATCAGCCTCAGCAAACACTATTCTATTCCAAAACATCTGGAGGGCACCAGGTTGGGGAAGACCACTATAATCTAATTACCAGTATGTTTTTTAAAGGCTTTAGCTTTTTTACCTAGGTTTACCTAGTCTGCTTTTAAAACATTTTCAGTTCAGGCAGGTTGATAGATTTTAAAACCTCTGGGGATAATATCTCTCTCCCATTTTATTTGGACTCTTTATCACCTCTTCATCTAGAGCAAGGTGATTTATGGTTAATATAACAGATTGGCATGGTATGGAACTTTGCTCACTGTGTCAGTCTGAAACTTGAGAGGGAGATCACCTGCTGACTGCTTCTTCAGGACAGCTCTGCTGGGTTTCAACCTACTTCTGACTGTCTTAATTAGCCTTTTGCGTGTTCAGACCCAAAAATATCCCCCCCCCAATAAATACACACTTGACTCAAATTTTGGTTTGGTTTTTGGCAGAATTTAGCACACAACTTTATTGATTACAGAAAGTGAATGGTTGCATAGGCTCTGGTTCGACTAGCTCCCTGCTCTGCAGGAAGCGCTGACCCTGGGCTCCACCATAGGTCAGCCAAGGGCGAACACCTGGATAAGCAGAAAGCTGGGCACAGGCTACCCCCACCAACCAAATGTCCCCCTGGACTCAGGCACGGGCACAACCCCCTCTCAGGGGTTGCCGAAACATCAAGTCCCTGAATTCCTTTAATGGAATACCCTTCACATCGGGATGGCGAGAGCGATCTCCCATCCCTATTACCTGAACCAGAGTCTATCCGCCACACGAGCACCCGTGCTTGCCACCAACCAATCACACCTGTAACCAATCCCTTAACCCCGCTGACACAGCGGTCAGCCATAAATCATTCCCAATCACAGACAGATGAACCCCATCAAGCTTGTAAAGTGATGTGTCATGGAAGGTAACGCCCGGGTGACAGATCACCACCCTGCCCCAAGGCAAGAACCTTCTTGGCCACCGTGCACTGGACGCGCCTCCTGGCCCTCTCCGTGGCAGCTGGGCATCGGCATCCTCGCCATACACATCACTGCAGCAGCTGCGACCAGAAAATTTTGAGTCCAGGGAGATCTGCCTTCAACTCTTCCAAGTCCTCCTGCATGCAGGTCTGCAGGCACAAGCTGGGAGCTTCCGGCAAATTGTTCTTGCCCAGCTGCACCACCATCACCGCAGGCATGCCTTCCACAGACACCTTTGCCTGCACCATTGGGAAACGCTCTTCCCAACACATTCCTCGTCTGGATATCCAGGAAAGACTGTGGGGCAACAGCCCCGAAGGGCGAAGCCGCTCCAAGGGGAAAGGGAAAGGGGGAAATGAAATTGGGGGCAAAATTAAAACAAATGGGGAAGTGAAGCCCCTCTAACGGGCAGGGAAGGGGGGGGAGGAAAAAGGGGGTGATAATACAAATTGGGAAGGAATAAGGAAAAATCAATATAAGAAAAGGGGTAACAGAAAGATATCACCAAGACGATCATCGAAGGTAAATCGCTCTCTCTCTCTCTCTTTTAAAATATATTTATTGAAAAAAATTTAAATACATAAAAGAAAAGAATAATCATTATTAACATATAATTCACAAAAAACTTCTCAGCAATAGTACAAAAACATCAAGAAAAAATAAAGAAAAAATAACATAAAAATAAAAACATACACAGCAAAAAGGAGGGAAAAAACATTAGAAAAAAGAATGCATAAAAAATAAAAAGCATAAATCCATTTTTCATTTTACTTAATCATAACTTTCTCGACTTCCCCGTCCCTCCCTTCCCGAGTCTAATTTTTTCCCACCCATAACAGCTTCCACAAAACCAAAAATCTTTACCAAATCTTATATCATAACAACTCTTAATCTTTACCTAATATTATATCTTGATTAGCTTTTAGATCACTTCTATTCCCTTTAAAAAATTTCCCTCAGCCTATAATTTCCCCCCTAAAATACACCACAATTCCCCCCCCAAATAATTATCTTCTATCATACCTAATTTAATTACATTTCAAACTGCATCAGCCCTCCCTCCCCTAGATTACAATTCCCCAGATGTCTCGACTAGCCCCTTATATACTTTCCAGTTCAGACCTTTTTAATCCGTCCTTTTCTTGTATTCCAATGCACCTTTCAACCCACACCAGCTCTAGCCCATTCCAACCCACACCACTCTCCCATTCTCCCATTCTGTTGTTGCATTTCTTTAACCCTTTCCCCACACCAGTCTTCCTTTCCCCCCATCCCCCCCAAGATGTATTGTCCATTGAATGGATTGTGCCCCCCCTCTCACTAGGGGTGCACACTTCCATGCCCAATCATCTTCTTTTACCCAAGCATAATTGTCTCTATCCGGGCTCTGTTCTCCCTCTCTCACTGGGAGAACAGAATCCCAGATGTCTTCTTTTTCTAGAGTCCATTGGTTCAAATAAATGTTCTGTGCTCCCTCTCTCACCAGTTGCACTAGATTCAAATTTTCCTGCTCCTTCCTGTTCTACTTCTTCAGATATTTTACAGTTTTTATCCTCAATGTCTCTTGCTTGTGGGTCCAAATTTTCCTTTTTTTTTTTTTAACATAATTTTTATTGGTTTTTACAAATTACAAAAGATGGTACATACATAAACACCTTTTCCACCTTCTTCCCACCCCCCTCCATGGGTCCTCCCCTGCCACAGAAGTATCCCACGCAGGTGATCAGTCAGAAGTGGTCCATTTTATGATTGGGTTTCTGTCCTCCTCCCCCTCCCCTGCCCCCCAAGCCCCCCCCTGCCACCAGGGAGCTCCAGTGAACCAGGGCAGTACGCAGGAGTTCATCCATCCAACCATCTATTGTCATACCAAAAAAAAAAGAAAATACAAAAAGAGAAAAAGAGAAAAAAGAGAAGAGGAAAAAAAAAGACAAAAAGGAAAAAAGACAAAAAAAAAATTCATCATAATTGTTAAATTCATAATTGTTAAACCATATTTTGTGGGCTTCCCCACCCTCCCACCCTTCCCCGGTTTTCCTCCCTTATTTATCATCTTCAACAGTTTCATAGTTCATATTTTATAACATACACCTTTATATCTTATACCACTTTTAAACTATTATCATTTTCGCCTATTATCCAATCACTGAGAAATCAAACTCCCATTTTTTCTTCCCGTGCCTAGTTTTTACCCCTCTATAGGCCTCCATATTTTCACCTTTTTCCAGAATCAATTCACTTTTTAAACCTATAACTATTCCCAAACTAACCTTACTCCCCCCGAGTACCTGCTCCACCCCTCCAATCCAGCAAGTTCCATAGTCAGCAGTCCAGTTATAGTCCTATTAACCCATCCTTACAATCACCACTTCACTTTCCCTTCACCCCACCCCCTGTTTGCAGTCTTTTGCCATCCAGGCCTCCATATCAGACCCCTGAGCTTCTTCTCTTCTCTGCTTAATTTTTCCTTCTTCCCTGTGGTCATTCTGGAGTTCCAGTAAATCCAGTCGTGCCCCCCTCGAAGGGGAGGCACTCCATCCAACTTTTTGTAGAGTAAAATCATCATTTTTTTCGTGATGGGCTTCATTTTGTGTTAAATCATCACAGTCGTCATCATTGTCATTCTCACATTCATCTTCTTCAGTTTCAAAAGCTTCATCTTCTAGGAAATCATATTCTGTCATCACAATCTGGAATTGTTGCTGTAACACTAGCCGTTGTGTCTCCTCTTGACATAGTTCTATTCTTGTTTCCCACATTAAGGTCAAAACAGTCCGCTGAAACTCAGGCGGGTACCTTTTTGTTGACATAGTTCAGTCCTGTCAAGGTCAAAACTTGTCACATGGGGTGGAATATGATCGCAGTCTATTTTCTCGACTCCATTTTAACAAGCTGGCTGCATTCTTAAAAATAAAGTTCGAACTCACATTTCAAAAGCATATAAACCAAAAAAAAAATTCCCAAAAAGTCCAGAGATAAAGATAGAAATAAAATTTAACTATAAATCCTGGTCAGCTCACTGGGTTTTCTGGGCTGCCGGCTCCCGAGAAAAAGAAAGGTCTTTCTTAGTCAATCACAACAGTCTCTCTCCCCTTTTACCCTGCATTTAGGGGAGATTCTCTTTGATGCCTTTGAGGAATCCTTTTAAGTTAAAATCTTCTGTTTACGGCTTCGGGTTTCTGTTTACTGTCTCTTATGTTACCGTGGGGGGGGGTGGCTTCCTCTTTTCCCCTCTCTCCCAGGTCCAAATTGTTGCCTTAATTTACATTCCAAAGAATCCAAATTACTCACAGTCTATTCATTTGCTGAATGTTCTTTGAAGAATTGGCCACCTCCACTTCCCAGACTCGCAGCTTCGCACTCTCAGAGCAGCAATGTCAGCCTGTCCGCCGCGGTTCACCTCCTCGCTCTCGGGGGCTTAAACAAAGCCGATCCGGGGAGGAGAGAGCCCGCTTTTGGCGCCGCCAGGCAAAATCTGTCCCCAAAAAGCACGATTTGGGGCTTTTAAGGAGGTTTCGTTTCGCTGGAACGATTCCCTCCACCTCTGAAGCGCCGAGGTCCGCTCCGCTGTGCGGACCCCCGTCTGAGCAAGATGGCGTGGTCAACCGGAAGCCCTGTGGGTCCAAATTTTCCATTGGGGGTAGATGTTGTTGTTCTTCTGGTCAAAAATGTATTGTAAACGTTCTTCATGTGTCTGTAGACTCAGTGCTTTGTTTGGCTCCATCCTTGTCTTCTCATATTTCAATGACTGGCATGGGTTGTTGTGCCAGAGGTGGTGCTGTTCTTTTTCCCAAAGTTCCATATATAATTTCAATCTGAACTGGGTTCTTGCTCTTATTTATTTATTTTAAAAAAGAATTCTTTCTCTTTAAATCCACAGTCTTTTGGTACTCCTGTTAATATTGTATCAAACCACTTCATACAATGTTTCAAAAGTTCAAAGTCTCAAAGCATTTAATAGTTTCCTTCCCATGATGACATAATGGCGGCTAGTCGGGGCTTCCCGGGTCCCGTCTCCAGGTCAGAGATGGGCTCTTTCTTGTTCAAAATATAGATTTGCAGAGTCCAAAATTACTAAATGACCCTCCCTTGGGTCTGCTACCAAGAGGGAAGGATTCTAGTTAGCTTTTTGAGGGAAATTAAAGACTTTGTCTTTGTTGTCGACTGAAGGCAAGTTAGCTGCGACGCAGACTTCTTCATGGGGGGGGGGGAGCAACCCCCGTTCCTTTTTCACTCCCCTCCCTTGGCCTAATTTTTCTTAAATCAATATTTGGAGATGTACTTATAGTCCAATCTCTTTTTTTGGAGGTATCTGTCACTCTGTCACCGTCGGCACAGAGCTTTGCGCCTCTGAGGTAGCAAATTGATCCAAGGCTCTGTCCTGCTCAGCCTGCTCTCGGGGCTCTAAAAAAGAGCTCGCCGGGCAGCGAACGGGACTTTACAGAGCACTGCTGAATCTCCACGACCTCAGAACGCCCAATCTGGGGGTTCTCCGGTTGGTCGTGTCGCTCACGCAGCTCACCCCTTCTTCAGAGGCGCTAGGGACCTCGGAGCCTGATGTTTCCCTCGCCTATTGTGATGGCGGCAGACCGGAGGTCCGGTAAATCACTCTCTCTTTTGGCTCGCTGAGGACATGCTGTTGGTGTTCCGAATGCACGCGCCAAAAGAGGAAGCTCTGGGTCACGTACATGGGAATAAATAGGTCCCTTGAGCTGTTTAGACTGTGTCCCATTGGCCAGATTACACCCAGGTACGAGGGACCTCCAATTGGGTGTTGTGGCTATCCAATAGAACCCGCCTACAACACAGGGGTGTCAGATTCTAGGTCTCACCGCAATACATGCCCTTTTTAAGGGAGGACCCGATCTCCAGAAGTATACTTTAAAAGGCACGTTTTTCTGCAAGCAAGATTGTTTGGGAACTGACTCCTGTCAGAGGATATGGAAATCAGAATAGACTTAAAACAAAATAAGTGGCATGGAATAAAAAGGATTTATATAACTTCAAACATGAAACTAGATAGTAGTATTTATAAGCCTATAAATTTTAAAGCTCCCAGCCTAATTTAAAAGCAGTTTAGTGATGCTACCGAAAGGAGACAGCGTAAACAGAAGGTTCCTTTGATTATCAGAATGTTTACTCCTGAAAATTAGAGCACAGTCATTTATCAGGTTTTGTCTGTAGGCTATAATCAGTTCAAGATATTCAAAAGCCAAGGTAATTTAGTATGCCGAATGTCAATCAAGCCTGGGCAAAACACAAGGCAATGTGTTAATGTAAATGTGAAATATGCATATGCTAAGGTGATGCTACGTGTGGGCAACAAATAATCATCCATCCAATGCATAACAGCCCTTTAAACACAACAGCTAGGCACATGCAAGGTGTAAACCCCAGGCATGTACCTGCAATTTGTTGTCTGAGGATTAATAGAAGTTGGACTGCAAGTTTTAATGACTTTGAGATGTTAAATATAAGTGAAAGTCTTACAGTAAGGCATTAATTCAAATAGTCTCAGTGTTAATTCAAATAGTAAAAAGAAGAGGAAGAAAAAGGAGCCATGGGCCCTGCTGATTTTTTTTTTTTTTTTTTTTAGGTTGCAAAGCAATAGTCATTGCAGTTCTTACAACAACCCTCTGAAGCAGACCAGTATTAGGAACCTGGCATTCCAGGATAAGTGGCAGTAGATTGTCTAAGGTAGGCATCCCCAAACTTCGGCCCTCCAGATGTTTTGGACTACATTTCCCATCTTCCCCAACCACTGGTCCTGTTAGCTAGGGATCATGGGAGTTGTAGGCCAAAACATCTGGAGGGCCGCAGTTTGGGGATGCCTGGTCTAAGGGCACCTAGTGAGTTCATCATAGAAATTGCCTTTGAACCCAAACTTACTGGTCAAAATATTTCATGGCTGTTGTGGTAGATTCCCATTATTTTATTTGGATTGTGCCCACTTGCAATGGGAGATGTCCAATGTACATCGAAAATATTATTCTGCTTACATGACTCTGGAAAAAAAAACACACACACAAGATGCTTGAAGCACTGTATTCAAAATGTGTGTCTCCCTCTTCCATTTGAGAAAAATGAAGGGAAAACATCTAGTACGAGTATAAGTTGCTTAGAGGTTTTCCTTCAAGCAAAGGTAAAGGTAAAGGGACCCCTGACAGTTAAGTCCAGTCGTGAACGACTCTGGGGTTGCAGTGCTCATCTCGCTTTGCAGGCTGAGGGAGCCACCATTTGTCTGCTCCACAGACAGTTTTTCTGGGTCATGTGGCCAGCATGACTAAGCCGCTTCTGGCGCAACGGAACCCTGACACCAAAGCAGTCCACAGGAACGCCATTTACCTTCCCACCAGAGCGGTACCTATTAATCTACTTACACTTTTGGCGTGATTTCGAACTGCTAGGTTGGCAGGAGCTGGGACCGAGCAATGGGAGCTCACCCCATTGTGGGGATTCGAACCACTGACCTTTTGATCAGCAAACCCAAGGCTCAGTGGTTTAGACTACAGCACCACCCATGTCCCTGATCCTGCAAGCAAAAAGCATACCAATGTTGATTAATAAGCAAGTAAATAAAAGAAGATTTACTGGGACATCCTTTGATAAACCATTCACAATTACGTAAATACCCATAAAGAGTTAAGACACTGCACTGGATTTATATAGCACTGTGAAAGGCCAGTTGCCCTTTCTGGACATGGTTGCAATCCCTCTGAAAGAATAACTTGGTAATTTTAGGATTCTCCTGGATCCACATCAATACTGGAGGCTCAAGTAGCTTAAGTGGTTAGGAGTGCCTTTTACCAGCCATGGTTTGTATACTAGTAAAAGGCATTTGAATTATGGTGCTGGAGGAGACTCAAGAGTCCCATGGACTGCAAGAAGATCAAACTTATCCATTCTGAAGGAAATCAGCCCTGAGTGCTCACTGGAAGGACAGATCCTGAAGCTGAGGCTCCAATACTTTGGCCACCTCATGAGAAGAGAAGACTCCCTGGAAAAGTCCCTTATGTTGGGAAAGATTGAGGGCACTAGGAGAAGGGGACAACAACGGACGAGATGGTTGGACAGTGTTCTCAAAGCTACCAACATGAGTTTGACCAACATATCAACCCTTTAGGGTTGATATCTAATCCTGACATCCAATGAAATGTGAGTATGTTTAAGTATGTGATTTCAGTAGGAGAGGCTGGGGCAGTGCAGACAGGAGGAGCACTGATATGTGCATTGTGGATTTAGAAGACATTTATTCAACCTTTTGTGGGCACCGTTGAAAGTACTGGGAGACACTCCAATACCCATTGGTGCCTTGTTGGCAACCCCCTGCTTAGCTGAGTTTACAAACTGGTAGTGTGTGAAAGATTGTAGCACTAAGGTTGCTGTGCATAGCAATGTACAAACTGTGTCCTCTGGTTAAGTAGTCGGGTTGCCATATTTCAAAAAGTAAAAAACCAGGACACCCCAAAAGTTGTTGAGCTTTCTTTAGGAAACCCACAGAAACACCAATCAACTTTTCGATTGACTTGCCTAAGATCTAGGGCAAAGTGCCACCTTTCGGGAATTCCTCACAGACGTCAATTCCGCCTTTGAAATCCCAGACCAGACGTATGGCAGCCCTAGACACACCAGGCTTCCAACAGAATGCAAGTACTAATGAAACTGGAACATACTGAACATGTTAGTTTTTTTTTATATGGAAGCAATCCAAGCTGAAGGGATTCTTTGACCACCCCAATCCCTTGTAAACCCTGTTCACTAGCTCTATGCCCTGAGTGAAGTTTACAAATATTAGCCAATAACAAATTAATCCTTGACTTGTACTTTGGCGTGTGATCCCCTACCATTGCTTTTTCCAACAAAAGGCACTCATAATCCTTTCTCTAGTGTGACATGCCATTTGCATCTAAGGAACAATGAGGAAAAAAGAAAAAAGGGTGTGACAATGAGTGGGGTCTAAAGAAATAAGATAAAGGGCTGAGTCCCTTCTGCCTTTCCCATTTATTACCACCAATGCATTCTAAAGTATTAAAATTGAAAATTTTCATATTGGCTGACTACCTTTACTGGGAGGGGAGATGAATTCATTTGGATATATACTTGCTAAACACGGCAGCTTTGACCAATCCAATTACCTTCTGGGGAGTCTGGATTTAGCCCTCTGGTCCAAGTCAGAAACTGGGGGTGTCCGACTTGACAATCTTGATCATATGTTTGGAGGATATGTTCAAAGATCTGCAAATGCCAGCATGATTTTAGCTGCTCTGCGCCTCAAAGCTAGATAATACATTCCTTACCAGGACTTCTGGTGAGTTTCTTCTCGACTGTGGGCAATGCACACCAGTGCAAAGTGCTATTAGCATAGAGGTAACAGTTTGCATCTTCAAAGATGTAACTGGAAGTGACAAGCAGAGGGGCGAGGGTTATAAAAAGAGCACCCAGGCAAAACTTCCCTTCATGGTTCCTTCCCTCTAGATGATCTTTTCTAAAGTGTTTAACATTTTTTGACATGAAGAGCTGGGGAATTTATTTATGAAATCCTAAAGCAATAGGAAACAACTACTTCATTAAGAGAGCCCTGAATGCGTATCAGGCTGGGCTTCATATTATTTGGATATCCCATATACCTGCACACAGGAAGTCAACCTACTCTTAGCAATAAAAGTCAAGATGCAATTTCTCGGATCTTTGAAATCTGCGAAGCAAGTTTCATACATTCCCTGGATCAGTTAGCTCTCCTCTGTAAGATATAGCACGTTTTAAAAAAATTCAGTGTCCTTTCTGAAACATGCAAATGGATACAAATACAAAGAAGAGATGGAATGAGTTGATTGTAACTGCAGGAAGTGCTTTCAAGCCTTCTGTATAATGCATTTTGTATAACTGCCATATAATGATAACTTTCAGAGCCAGACAATGGCTTCAGACATTACAAAGAACTACCACAGGCTAGATGCACAGTAATTCCAACTGCAGGCACTCACACCAAGAAGTTTGCAGAGGGAGTTTGCCAATAGTAACATCAAAACAAAACAAAACAAAACAAAAAACACTCCAGGATGATGAACAATTAAGCATTATTTTATATACATGTAAAACTGAAGTGGCACAGCATGTGCAATGCCTCAATGCATTTCTAACATTTGCACACAAGTCTGCAAAGAAACAAATTGAATAGTTAAACAACAAAGTAGGGTTCAGTGTCTAAGTGCCTCTTACATTTCAGGGTTGTGGTACCACTGGACAGCTAAACACTCAATTGCATCTGATTTGTTGTTCTTGAAAGGGCTGGTGGGCAGCCTGGAAGCCAAATCCATCCCTCAAAACAGTTCTCTTCATGTTTCCTGGCTATTTCTACTTGTGGACTCACTTCTTCAGACTCAATGTTTTGGGTGTGAAGCTACTGCTGATCTCCATCTCTCCACACTTTGGCGATCATGGAATCTTTCCACGTCATGATCCTACAAAAGCTACCAAACCCTCATCTTTGCTGTGCGTATGCATAGAGGTTCAGGTTCCATGGAAAAATAAAGTTTTTTTTTCTAACAGTGAACCACAATAGGGTGCATTTGATCAGACATGAGAAACAATTTCAAGGATGCAAGCCAATTGGATTGCTGGCCTTAACATCTGAAAGCCTAAACAGTTGGAGACCAGATTACTTGGGGGGGGGAGCCTTTTCTGGCATATACCAGCCCACTGCCCCAAATGCCTCCACCAAGTGAATGGAGGAGAGTGGATACTTCATAAACGAGTAAATAAAATAAACGAGGCTGTAATCTATACCAATTGAGTAAGTCCAATTGATCTAAGTGAGACTTATGTTCAGAGTGGATATGCTTAAAAGGTAAAGGTAAAGGGACCCCTGACCATTAGGTCCAGTCGTGACCGACTCTGGGGTTGCACGCTCATCTCGCATTATTGGCCAAGGGAGCTGGTGTATAGCTTCCAGGTCATGTGGCAGGCATGACAAAGCCGCTTCTGGCAAACCAGAGCAGCACATGGAAACACCGTTTACCTTCCCGCTGTAGCGGTTCCTATTTATCTACTTGCATTTTTGACGTGCTTTCGAACTGCTAGGTTGGCAGGAGCTGGGACCGAGCAAGGGGAGCTCACCCCGTCACAGGGATTCGAACCACCGACCTTCTGATCAGCAAGCCCTAGGCTCAGTGGTTTAACCCACAGCGCCACCTAGGTCCTGGATATGCTTAGGGTTGTACAATAGATCAATTATGGGCAGGCAAGCTGTTAAAGCAGCAACTTCCCAATTAACCAGACCTGGTATAAAAGGTTGTTTCTTTTGCCCTTGTCTGGTCAACTCCACAGTCCATTTTGTTTCCTGTACTCCAAGCCACTGAGCTCCAAGTTTAAATTAGAGAATGGCTTCCCATTGCCCCATTTTGCCTTAAGAGAACATCACTCACCTTTAGAAATCCTACAGGTCACATTCTCCTCCCTCCACCCTTTCACTGGTGACTTAAGGTTAAAACTTTCTTTTTTGGTGGCTATTCCAGATTAATTGTTGTGGAATAATAATAATAATAATAATAATAATAATAATACCTGTATGTGTGGCATAAAACACGGCTATCCCACCCCCATGAAACTTCACAGCTATGAGGATTGCTTGTTCCAATACTCTTTTTGCCACTTTATTTCTTTACAAATATTTATTGAGAAATAAATGCAAGGCTCCATAGAAGGGTCTCTATGACCTAATTTCCTTCGACATCCTTGTAGAATAAGTCTAGTTTTTGTTTATTCATCTGTTCACAGGAGCAGAATGTATTCCAAGGTCAGAAAGAGCATCTAAAAATATGTTAGGATAATTAATTAATCATTGGCCTCTTGGTTCAAAGTTAATCAGCAGACTATAATTTAACAATCACTTTTTACTATTTGCCCACACATTTGATGACTCTGATGTTCTCTGTTTATGGATGGGATGCACACAGAAAGATCATCAACAGCAAAACTCATAGGGGAAATGGTACTTTCTCCCAGATGTTAGCAGTGTGTGCTTGGAATTTCATAGCAGAGTGTTGTTTTCAGAAACTATAAGTGTCAGAAGTACATTCCAGGAGTGATCCTTCATGGTTCTCTTGGGCATATCTATTGGAAATTGCAGTTGTTATTGCAGACTCTAAGAATACAGGCACATTATTTATTTATTTATTTATTTATTTAACACATGGCCAGCTGCTGGTTGCCTAAGGAGATTAGAGTGCCTTACATCTGGTTCCCAGATAGTCTCCCAACCAGACACTGCTCAGTCAATTTGGAAATTTACCCATTCTTGTATCACCATGTTTTTTGATACACATTTAATGTATATTTCTCATGCGGAAGGGTCAGTGTATATATACTGTTCAGAAAGCAAATGTTAGAACTTTAATACAGCTACAGAAAGTTTATGTCCTGCAATTATCCCGAATGGTCTACATTATACTACATTTTTAATAGCACATAATGACAGTGCTGAAAAGCTTGCACTAGCTGCCCATATGCTATCTGCATATTAACTTACAGGCCTCTTTAAATCTTGAGTCCAGGATAGCTTAGTGACCATCTGATGCCTTATATCCCTGGTTTATTTAGAGGTCTTCCATGGCTCAGTTGCATGTCTCATATCCACCAGGAGTGATCCATTCAGTATGGTTTGTCCAATTCTGTGGAACACATTCTCAAGTGGGCTCAGACAGGCCCCCTCCCTATTGACTGTCCAGAGCCTAGCAAAGACCTTTCAATTTCAGCAGTCAATTTCTGATTTTATCAGTCAGTTTTAACTAATATTATCTTTATTATATTTCTAAGAAACATACCTTTAAAGTATTAAATGCTATATCAGCTGTGTAAATAAATAAAGAGCAATACAAGGTTTTCTTCAGGCATTGGACTGTGATGATATTATTTCTGTGATGTGGTTTTAGAGAGGGCAAATATCACTGTTACTTACTTTTATCTAATTTACAGGTATCAAGGTTGTTTTCTTGTGATAAAGCAAGCTTCGGCTTGTTTGTAGACTTTCTTGGATAGGGATAGCCTGACCACAGTGATCCATGCTCACAATATTGTATCCACCAATCACAAAGTTGTACAGTAATTGATCTGAAACCATGCCACCTAGCACATTCTACATCCCATCCCATCCACACATCCTCACAAAGTGTTTAGGATTGCAAAAGGTCATCAAACCTTTCCCCTTTTTAAAGGGAAATTCTCTTATTCCGAATAGGATTCCTCGTGAGAAAAGGAAAAAGTTGACAGCTATGCTTCCCTGAGACATTTCTTGGGATCCACTGAAAACCAAATCACCAGCAATCACAAAGGAATCAACCACAGCTACACAGAGGACCACCATTCTACTAATAATGGGCAAAGTCCATCAACATAACATTAGCTAACCCATGAAGTAACTGAAGACAGATGGGAAAGCCCTTGGAATTGTGGGCTGCAAGCATTTGTGCTCTTAATAGATTGTGTGGCAATATAAGAATGGGAAAGGGCCACCACAGTTGTTGGGTTTTGTTTTGTTTTAAAGTCATAGTCGTATCTGGAATTCAATATGCCAGCAGACTCAAGATGTACCTAAGAATGACAGAGGTCATTTTGAACTTGACTTATATAAAAGCATTTCATGAAGTCCTTTAAAAGAATAAATTGAGAGGGAAAGGCTTTGAAACCTACAGTGGACCAGGGAATATTGATGACCTCTAAGAATGAAATGTCATACCCTACCACCAAGTTGTATTTTTTTGAAGGCAAGTTTGCTAGACGAGATGAAAGGGGGACGCAGTGATCACACACCAGATCAGATTGACAGTTCGCATTTTGCCAAAGGTCCAGCTCAAAAGCTTTTCTGCTTAGTATAAAATTGCTTAAAGGTTAGCTCTCCATGGAAGGTGTCACCGTGTTGAAAGGGAACAGATGTGGAGGAGGAGCAATTTGGGCAGTTGAGGGCATCCGGTTGTACTAAGCAGAGAAAAGTGAGTGAATGAGGTTTTTGATTGAGAGACTGGCAGTATTTAACCTTGCCACTCCAGTTTCTTCTTGAACGACAATAGAACTCCTTGGTGGTGTGGATTTGCCTTTGAGTCCTTGTATTCAACCGAACATAGATCGCAAAGGCTATAGGAAGCACCTGAGGAATTTAAAAAACGGTGTGGTGGTGGCGAAATGTACAGATTTGGTATATTTAAACCATATGAAGCCAAACCTCTGTAAAAGAAGCATACGAGAACAAGAAAACTCTGCTATTTTTTGCTTTGGTGGTGCTTCAAAGATGGTATAAGATGGATTTCTTTTTAACCCTTATGTTTGACTAGCGCACACTTTTTAAGATGGTCTATGTTCCCTTTGGAAATAGATGAATGGGTTCGGTCTAACGAACAAATATTAAAACATCCTTTAGTAATAATCATGATGACTGTTTAAGAAGTTCTCGACATTCACAATCCAAGTCGTAAAAGTTGAATGAGGCAGAAAACAATATATTATCAAGTTTCAATTTTATTTCTTATCTTAATCCAATGCTCATGAAGTGCTCTTAACCTTTACTTGGGAAGAATGTATTAGTGGATTATTCTGCAGTATTAGATTATGCATACAAGCATGGCAAAAAACTGTCACCTTTTATCTTTAATCTTGTATGGCATGTTGTCTTGCTCATATGGATGTCTTCAAACTTCTCCCTGAAGTTTTACACTGTGATAAGCACCTATATTATGATGTAGTTCAGCAGTGCCACCTAAAGTATCCAGGATTTTGCACCCTCACAGTGAAAGCTATCCAGTGGTTTGTTTCTCTGTGTACATTGTTAATTTAGTCCTTTTTTCACAAAGCTAATTGGTCAAAAATGGCTCTCTCTCAAAAATGTAACAGGAGAGTTGGTAAAGAAATGAATATGCCCTCTGAATACATTTCTGATTCACTATTTCCAGCACAATTCCCATTGAATAGAATAACCTTAAAGGGGGAGCTTTAACTGCTTTCCCATAGAAATGCAAGACTTTACTCTTACTCTTTGTCTCATCAAACCATCTATCCAGATGAGCAAAGGTTCTCACTTTTAGAATTCATTCTGCAAGGAACCCTAAACATGCTCTGAAACCCAAGATTATGTATATGATTGACTTTATTGTGTGTGTGTGTGTGTGTGTGTGTGAGAGAGAGAGAGAGAGAGAGAGAGAGAGAGAGAGAGAGAGAGAGAGAGAGAGAGAGAGAGAGAGAGAGAGAGAGATTGTTCCTAGGGTCTACTTAAAAATGTCAGGGGATGTGGAGGTAACAACCCAGGGGGGAATATCACTTTTCAAATCCTTCTGCTCTTTTATTTGTTTATTTCAACTTTGATCTCCTAAGCTACCATACTTTCAGACATTTTTTTTTTTTACAAAATCCATTTGTTTCCATGTGAAGTAAACTGAAGTTGACGACAACAGAAACACAAATGTACAGGAGGTATAGATTTTAGTCCTTGCCCTGGAAGGATAGGTGGCAATTTTCCCTTTGACAGGGCAGCTACTTCACATCACCTGTTAGCTTGCTGCCTTTCTACAGCTATTATTTTAATACAATCAGCTTGCATGACTCTTTAAAGGCTCCCCTAATGGGCTTTCCAAAAGCACTGATTTAGACTTGATGACAACAATTATTTAGGTCTGAAAGGCTGCGGAGTGCCTCAAAATCAATAGGAGTTAGCAGCTCTCACTAGCCACATGATGCAAGTCATGGCTGACATGCTGTGGTATAAACTGTTTTCTCCTTTTTATGCTTCCCTTTCCCATTAACAGACATGGACAGAGTTACAGCTCTTCTACGAATGCAGTTTTACTTAAAATGTTTCAGATGTTATGAAAGCAAAGAGACTTCAAATATTTAAATGTAGCAATTTCCTATATTTCCCTTTCAAAATGTTGGCTAAAACCAAAAGTGATGAAAGTGCAAATAGACTGATTTATTGCCTAGCTTACCTTGGAAATGCTATATCCATTAGGAACATTAAAACAAAACCAATAAAAATGGAGTTAAGACAGTTTTCCCACCCACCCTGGCCACATCACCTGTTATGCAGACAGGATGGAAATTCAGCCTTTTCTTAAAGGAGGCTGTGTATATACACCTTTGTAGTAATGAATCTGAATGTAAGTCCAGGAAAAGCATGGTTTTGTTGTATGATATCCAACACTTCACCTGTCACTTTTTTTAAAAAAAAAAAAATGTGATGCCTGAAGGATATCAGCTTTTACCAGACCCTACCCCTTTTCAGTTCTCCCTTATAAAATTACATTATTTTGGAGATCTTTCTTTGTGGCTTATAGCATCCTCATGCATAAACAGTGAAGGAAAGGGAAGAGGAACAGTGGTGAAACGTACTCACTGAAAAAAAAAAAAGATACATGCATTTAGTCTACTGTCTGCACAGATCCTTCTTTCCACAGATCCTACATTTCAGTCTGTATATGTTATATACAGGGTCTGGGCAGACCCTATATATGCTATAGAGTAGGCATCCCCAAACTGTGGCCCTCCAGATGTTTTGGCCTACAACTCCCATGATCCCTTGCTAACAGGACCAGTGGTCAGGGGTGATGGGAATTGTAGTACAAAACATCTGGAGGGCCAAAGTTTGGGGATGCCTGTTATAGAGGGTCTGGACAGACTGTAGGCTAAAATATATGGAGAAGGTCCTGCCTCTATAATCCCATTTCTCCCTTGTGTGTTCAGTCACTGAATACGACTAAGAGTTATACCACAATAACCACAATTCAACACAAAGCCCATGTTCTAGCCTTTCTGGGTTTCCCCTTTCTTTTCTTTTATTTCTGTCATTGATAAGTAAGGATTCTTATTCAACATTTTTTCTGGCTTTCGTTTTGTTTATCACACATACACACAAAACCTCTAACTACATATTATAATTTAGTCTGCAAAGAAGCTGCATGTACAGATCTTCCACAATGCTATGCACGATCCTAAATGATAGTCATTCCACTATGAGGGTAATGAACACTTTTAGGGAGTGGCTAAGGAAAACCTACATTGTGTCCTCTCCTCTCCAGTCAAATTCCAAATATATGCAAGCACATCTATCAGGCAAGTTTGTGTACCAGGGACTCAGTCCAACAAGGACAGGCCTGAGTGCTGGATGTCGAATAAAGCATCCTTTTGGATTTGTGTACTCCATTGAGCAGGAAAGCAACATTCTCCCTCCCTCCCTCCCTCCCTCCCTCCCTTAAATATGTTTCCCCTAAGCGTAAGCTTGATGAGTCTATCAACCTTGCTAAATATAGATGAGCTTAATCTGTAACGAAAAGATTTTGCAAAAATCTGCATACCAAGGTGATTACCCTCCTCCTGGTAAACTAAATTAGTTTTTTCTCCCTCTAATGAATATACATATGCTATTACTAAGCCTTCCCAAATCTCCTCTCTTTCCAGCACAACTGTAGTATGTCTCTGCCAGTCATTCACCAATGATTGCTGCTGAATGTTAAAATGGCAGAGTATACATCCGCCGTGCTGTTCTTCATTGAGAAAGCTCTGTACGACATGAAAGGGGAAGTCTGAAGCCATTGCTTAATTCTTGCATCTATAAAAAAGGCACTTTTCTTCATTTTTAATAGAACCTTATGGATTCATTTGATGTACATTCACATCTGACCTGTTGCTACAGAGGCAGTTGAACATTCAGCATCAGGGCCTGTATATGCAGTTCAGATTTGCTGGATGCTGGCATACCCAGCTAGTGCATTCATTCCATGTATGAGTGTCTCCTTCTCCATGCTGGTTTCCTTTTCTGGACTGAACTGCTAAAAATAGAAGTTTCAAGAACTAAATGAGATTTTACAGAACTATTAACTTCAGCTCCCTTGTCGTTCTCTTTCCTGTGATATTCTGGAATGGATGGGAGGAAATGAATGAATGGCTTGGATGTTAAACTCATTTTAATTACAGGTAGGTCTGCCGTCAAAACAAAACAAAAATAAAATAGAAAAAATCCTTCCAATAGCACCTTAGAGACCAACTAAGTTTGCCATTGGTATGAGCTTTCATGTGCATGCACACTTCTTCGGATACTTCTCATTTTTTATTACATACAGTTATGTGAAAATGACACTTCATAGTGATTAATATTTGGACCATATGATTTAGTGCTTTGGTTTTCTTAAACTTAGATGGCACAACAACACCATGCTGTGCTTGTTTACTTAGAAATAAATTCCATTGTATTTAACAAGGTTTATGCTCAAATAAGCTTACGCAAGGGTTGCAGCCTAAGTATTGATATGCTATAAATTCTGAATCAGGGGCAATCCATTTAAACTAGAAGCAGTTAATTAAGATATATGAATAATTGTAGTAACTGTTTCATAACTGTTTTGAGAATAATTTGGAAACTAACTAACTAACTAACTAACTAACTAAAGGAGACAAATGTATCCAGTGGGTTTTGTCAAGGTCAAGCGATCTCCATAAATACGAATAATCAGAACTCCAGATGTTCTGTAATGCATTTGTTAAAAATGAATGTTTTAAGCTGGCACTGAAGATAATCAGTGCAAGAAACAATTGTACTGCTAAATGGAAGGAGTTCCTCTAAGAGGGTTTTACTACAGAGAAGGCCCTAACCTGAATCACTGCACAACAGATCATAATCATTGGTTTGACCACAAGAAGGGCTTCACCACCAGATGACAAGGCCCAGGTTGGCAAACTATACTGGACTTTGTCATCTGGAGGTGAAGCTCTTCTATTAGGGCATTTATGTCTAACTTTGAATTGCATCTGTGGAAGCTCACTGGTAGATAATGTAGCTGCCATAGAATTGGCTGGATGGAGCAATAGCAGACATATCAGATGTAACTGATATGAAACTGAACACAGCCATTGCTGCTACCAAACTTCAAAAAGTGTTGCATGCCCAAGCATTCCCAGGCTGAAAACCAAGCAACATCCTATCCATTACAGGAAAATATTCATCAAAGAGTCTTTGGATCCTCCACTGACATCTCTTCTACATTAGCTGAATCAGTCTGTGTGGATCAGTCTGTGTGGGTAGTCTTGGTGGATAACATATTGCAGATGTGATGAGACTGGGAAAGGAAGGCTTCTTTCATTTCCCAACCCAACAAGCCTTCAAATGGGCTCTTTGACGTGTTCAAACAGATAGTTCTATTCAATGGTTGGTGTCCAAAGAGCTAGACAATATGTGCCCATTATATATATATATAAATAAGGAACATAGAAAGCTGCCTTATACCAGGTCAGAGTAATTGCCAGTCTAGATGAGTATTATCTACTCTGTCGCTCCAGAGTCTCTGGCAAAAGTCACTCACATCATCTGTTATCTGCCCCTTCTTACTAGAGATGCCATGACTGAACCTAGGACCTATTTCATACAAAGTATGTCCTCTACCAATAAGCAATAGTCCTTCCTTTGCAGTCCTCCTTATGGGTTCTCCTCCAAGGGTTTTATAAGCCACATACAGCTTTTTACATATTGTCTTCTGCACAGCAAACCACTATGCTCTTGCACAAATTGCTTTTTAAGCTTTCCTCTCTTTCAAAAATGGTTTCCCATGGAGAATTAGAATGGGACACTGTCCTAGAATTGCAAATTTCAAGCTCCTGGGTTCTTCTGCGTGCTTAATATAAATTTAGGTTATATGTATGTATTGGTTAAAATTGTATTCTACCTTATATGAAGGGCAACAGTAACATAATATATGAAATGTTCATTTAATTCAGAGGAAGCAAATGAAGCATTTGCTATAAGCAATGACAATGGTCTTATTGAGCTAGTAATTAACTGGACTAGTTTTGATCCAGTAATCAATTAAAATAACACTGATGTAGAACTGCAGTATAAGAATAAATGCCCCTACATTCCTGTTTCCATTCATTGAATTTGATTCAGATCATACTGCACTAATGGCTGGTCTGCACATCCAACAAGTAAATTGGGACTTCTTCAGGGATTGTAACACTTCAGACAGTAGATAGAATCTCTGCTCCCTGCATAAACAGACCCTAATGATGTCTAGACATTTATGTTGCCATAATTTTGTCCCTGTACCATCATGTTATTTCACTATGGCTTTTATATTGGCAAATATAACAGTTCACTTCACTGGTACTTTGATGTCGGGACCAACATCTACCCTAAAAATCGCCACATTGAGATGGCACTAATGCCTGTTATGCTCAAAGCCTATTGTTCTTTTGGAATCTGAGACAAGAAGCATGCTTTGGGGTAAAGTTACAGATTTTATTAGCTACACAACAATAATATAAACATCATATACATGGGCACTAAGGCAAACTATTAAGCATATGCGCTACCATAGCATAATCCTTCTCAGACTATTTCATTCTTATGTTGTATTTGCTGGCAGAGGTCCTGTCTTTCTCCATCACAAGATCTGGGTTGGGTTGAGAACTCAAGAGGTGTGGTGCACCACAGTGGTGTGGCAGGAAAGGATGGCAAGTGTGATGTGAAAAGTCAAGGACAATCAGAGAAACATTTAAACATTTCAGTGTATAATAGTATAATATGGTATCAAAACATTCTCTTTTATTTGCAGAATATGAATAGGTATCTTTTCAAAAGGAAAGCAAGAGCATCATGTGATACTGCAAGCTCACACTTCTCATTGAGTTTGTAAACATACTTAAGGTAAAAGGTAACCTAAAAGGTAACTTAACTGTCCAGACAAAAAATAAAAACATTCCTTCCAGTAGCACCTTAGAGACCAACTAAGTTTGTCATAGGTATGAGCTTTCATGTGCATTCTTCAGCAGAAGTATCCATGCACACGAAAGCTCATACCTATGACAAACTTAGTTGGTCTCTAAGGTGCTACTGGAAGGATTTTTATTTTTTGTTTTTTGTTTCGACTACATCAGACCAACACGGCTACCTACCTGTAACTTAGCTGTCCAGGTTGTTCACCATCAATTTTGTTATTGATATGAAATACATTGGAAAACCTTTTTTTTTTAAAGAACTTCTAGCAGTGCTTGATTTATAACATGAAGGTAAAGGGACCCCTGACCATTAGGTCCAGTCGTGACCGACTCTGGGGTTGTGCGCTCATCTTGCATTATTGGCCGAGGGAGCCGGTGTATAGCTTCCAGTTCATGTGGCCAGCATGACAAAGCCGCTTCTGGCAAACCAGAGCAGCACATGGAAACGCCGTTTACCTTCCCGCTGTAGCAGTTCCTATTTATCTACTTGCATTTTGACGTGCTTTTGAACTGCTAGGTTGGCAGGAGCTGGGACCAAGCAACGGGAGCTCACCCCGTCACAGGGATTCGAACCGCCGACCTTTTGATCAGCAAGCCCTAGGCTCAGTGGTTTAACCACCGCGCCACCTGGGTCCAATGATTTATAACATAGAACACAACTATTTTATGATATGTTCATGGGCTATCCAAAAATATAAAACAATGCAGCTACATAAGAACACGACTCATTCCCAAAATATAATGAAAAATGAGCTTCTTACATATGTACCTTAAGTATATAAGGTAAATGTAGTGTTCTATGTTATAAATCAAGCACTGCGAGAAGTTGGTTTTTTTGAGTTTTCTGATGTATTTCTTATCAATAACAAAAATTTGGTGTGGCATGAGCCATTTCCCCCCCTGAAAGTGTGGCCCAGAGAAAAAAGTTTGAGAACCACCATGGTGCAGTCTTCATCTGCCTCTGGTGTCTGCTCTCTCATCTTAACAGTACTTCACTCAGGAGCATCTCAGGAGCATCTCACCTGTTGGGGTAGAGCCACAACAGTAGCTTTCTGGCTACCAGAGGGGTGAGGCAGTGACAATGCTGAAACTGTGTGGGTGCACCAACAGAAATCCCTGATTACCCTTGTGAATGCATCCATTCAGACCAAACCTGATTGCCACCTTGTCCTTCCACGTGTGAGTGGCAGTGCCATTCTGGCAGGAGGCTATGGTTGCACGTCCATGCCACCAGGAGAGCTGCTTCTGACTACACTTCTTCTCTAAATCCCTCCTCGCCACCCTTGATTTGCTGGGTGCTCTCACAGAACACTCTTCATTTGCTTTCTATACCGCCACTGCTTTGAGCACATTGTATTTGTAGATTCCTCAAGGAAGACGTGGGACGTGATATTAGCTTGTCTCGTGGAGATCAAAGCAAAAAGCTTTATTGCTCTAAGTATTCAATCTACCTCTCCCTTCTTTCAAGGCTCTGCTGTAAATGTACTGCATTACCTGCCGTATGTCACCATAGATCACAAGCAATTTGTTCTGCATTAAAAAGTGGAAAAGTACAATCACAGTTAAATTACACTTGCAGAAATTAGGCTGACACTGCTTATGGTAGAAGAAAGGTCCCTTTTTACTATCAGTACCTATTGTGTAATGGGGTAATTGGGGAGAGATGGATTAGAAGGCTTTAAATCAGTCAAGAGTTTTTGATGGTATCATAAACGGAGAGTGAAAGGCCTGAGCAGTTTGTAATGATGCAGCAACCCCATCAGGAAACGAATGAGCAATCAGCAGTAAATCCTTCATGTGGCTCAACATGCTGTGCTATATGTAAGCATCTCCTCAGAACAACAAAGGGATTCCTAGTGGACACAGGGAATGAGAACTGAAGAGGAACATTAGGCCGTGACATACCTGTAAGGGAACATTCAAACAGAAAATACAATAAGATGACAGTAACAAGCTTTTGGCAATAAGCAAGTCTATCACATGCAAGGGCCAGGCTTAGACACTTATGTAGGAGGATAGTTATTCCACCCATTACACTAGAAGCTGGGATCATCTAGAGAAGCTGAATGATAGGAGATTAAGGACAGACAAGAGGCAGCACATAAATATAGAATTAGACGAAGTCCCATTTGTCCTAACAGACCAACCATCCCTGAGTTTCATTCTGTTACAAATTTGGGAGCACAATACATCCTAAATTGCGTATCAAATTAGCACTAGAATTTAATGCTTTGAGGTTGTCAAAGTTACTTTCCTTGGAGGTGTGTATTTAAGGCCATGCTAGACTTTGCTAATCCTTAATTAAGGCAAGTGTAATAGCTAATTAACTGAAATAATTTCCTTGAGAGGTGTTAGCCTGGAGAGGAGACATTTAGGTGACACAAAGGGATGAAAGGCAAATCTCACCATCCCTAAACCAGGGTGCTATATTTGGATGTAGGGAAACCAGATCTCTGCTTTACCACAAAGTTCCATAGATGGCTCTGTTATCGCTGGGATTTGGAAAACTGCTACTCCAGAATTTCACTTACGTTTGCCACAGTAAAATGTAAAAGAGTTGGAAAACACACCCGGGGACACGGCGAACCCCCGGTGCCTCCATGTGTCTCCCATGGAATGGCATTGCCCTCCACTCCAGAGTGCCTCTCTATGACACTTCTCTTATGAAAAGTGCACAGAAGTCTTCTGGCATCAACACAGCAAGAAGAAGGAAACACCTGTAGATCTAAAGTACATTTTATTCACACTATATACAAAGAATCCATAATCATGTCTGTGTTCTCCAGTTCAGGCAGAACAAGACTATTGCATACAGCAAAAGTGAAAGTAAAGTAACAATAGCACATTCAGACAGAAGAGATAGGAGAGTCTTCCATTCCCACACTCTTCTCAGACATCTCATGTGATTTATACTAATTACGGTACCCAACATCTCTAAAACACAAGATCTATCTACTTCTATCGGTCCTAGGAACCTTTCATAATTAGTTGCCCCCTGCTTGTGACACCGAGAACAAATCTGTATCATACATGTAAAGCACAATCAATGCACACTTAATGCCCAAAAGACAGTGGAAATAGTAATTGATTTCAGAAAGCCATCTTCCGTCTTGCCGCCACTTTCCATCCTTGGTAACATGGTTGTAGTAGTAGAGTCCTTTAAGTTCCTGGGCTCTATAATTTCTCAAAACTTAAATTGGCCAGGCAACATCAATGTTTGTTTAGTTGTTTAGTCGTGTCCGACTCTTCATGACCCCATGGACCATAGCACACCAGGCACTCCTGTATTCCACTGCCTCCCACAGTTTGGTCAAACTCATGTTCGTAGCTTCGAGAACACTGTCTAACCATCTCGTTGTCTGTTGTCCCCTTCTCCTTGTTCCCTCAATCTTTCCCAACATCAGGGTCTTTTCTAGGGAGTCTTCTCTTCTCATGAGGTAGCCAAAGTATTGGAGCCTCAGCTTCAGGATCTGTCCTTCCAGTGAGCACTCAGGCTGATTTTCTTCAGAATGGATAGGTTTGATCTTCTTGCAGTCCATGGGACTCTCGAGAGTCTCCTCCAGCACCATAATTCAAAAGCATCAATTCTTCGGTGATCAGCCTTCTTTATGGTCTAGCTCTCACTCCCATACATCACTACTGGGAAAACCAAAACTATACTGACCTTTGTTGGCAAGGTGATGTCTCTGCTTTTCAAGATGTTGTCTAGGTGTGTCATTGCTTTTCTCCCAAGAAGCAGGTGTCTTTTAATTTTGTGACTGCTGTCACCATCTGCAGTGATCAAGGAGCCCAAGAAAGTAAAATCTCTCACTACCTCCATTTCTTCGACTTCTATTTGCCAGGAGGTGATGGGACCAGTGGCCATGACCTTGGTTTTTTTGATGTTGAGCTCCAGACCATATTTTGTGCTCTCCTCTTCCACCCTCATTAAAAGGTTCTTTAATCAATAGTATTATTTAAAAGGCCCATCAGAGGTTGTATTTCTTGTGTCAACTAAGAAAATTTAAATTGCCCCAGGAAGTGTTGATTCAATTTTACAGAGGTATCATTGAAACTATTCTCTGTAATTCTATTACTGCCTGGTATGGTACAGCCTCCAAGATGGACAAGAAAAGGCTCCAATGAGCAGTAAGAATGGCAGAAAAGGTAATTGGTGCTAGTTTGTCCTCAATAGAGTCACTTCATGCTACCCGAACTAGGAAGAGAGCAAAGTGAATTGCATCCTGGTCATCATCTGTTTGATTTACTTCCATCTGGACGTCACTACAGGACTCTATACACAAAAACAGCTAGGCACAGGAACAGTTTTCCCCCTTGTGCCATCAAATTGTTAAATTCGTAGTTGTGTAGCATAAGAGGAGGCCAGTTATGGGTGGCGTTCCTTTGTTGTGTTATTGTATTGTGCAACAATGTTTGTGTTAAGTACGTTTTCATTGCAATGTAGCCGAAGCAAAATTCCAAGTATGTTGGTATTTGGCCAATAAATAATAACAGTAACAATAACAATAACAATAACAATAATAATAATTAAAGCACACTTCTGCTAAATAATTCTGAGAACTGGGAGCTGGGAATTGTAGCTCTGTGAGGGAGAAACTATACTTCCTATGATTCTTTAGCTGAAGTTATGTATGTCACTGTCACTGGGCTGGAGTATAAAGGATGGGATGAAATTCAAAGCACTGTTTTAAAATCCTTGAAATGGCAGCAAGACTCATTTATAATGCTGTTTTTCTCTTATTAAGATCAACCCGTCTTTACTGACCAGACTTTGAACACATACTCTTGAAACCTGTGTTGACATGGTTTCTTAAAATGTGACACCCTCTTTTTTACTGCTTCAGAAAAGAAAAGAAAATCAGAGTGAGTTGAGAACAACAGTAATCATATCCCAGATCTTTGATGCTTCAGAACATGTACTCAGTACACTTTTTCAGAGAAACCTTAAGGGCTTTGACACATTAGATTCTAGAGGTCAAACTACAGAAAATCAAAGTAACTTGGGATGTATGTGTTTCCTTTCCATTTGTATAAGTACCTAAAGCCATTTTTTTTCCTGAAGGAAAGTAAGTATTTTAAAGTGTGATGAAAGCAGAAAACAAAAGTAATGAATTCTTCCAGTAAAGTTACATGGAGGGTGTTTCTTTTTTTCCTTTCCTTTTCTTTTTATTGGTTATGTTTTTGAAAGTCAAGGTTATAAGCAGTTCAGTTAAGATTAGGAAATGCAGTTTTCATTGAGCCTGCATGCCAGGCAAGGGAAATCCATGCTTTTTTTGGATGAATTAGTCATCAGAAGATAACTAACATTTGCTAAATTTTGAGATAACTAAACATTCGCGTTACAAGGTAAACATTGCCATAGGTGCCAAGTTTTCCATTTTCTCGCGAGGAAGCCTATTCAGCATAAGGGAAAATCCCTTAAAATAAGGGATAACTTGGCAGCTATGAACATTGCTATTTTGGTCCATTTAAAGTACCATTATAAATGAGTTTTAGTATTGCTGTAAACAATGCCTAATTCCTTCCAACCTCTGGGTCTGTTTTCAAAATTCATCACTCATTGACTTTCGAATAAAACACCATTCTCTTTTCTTTTCTTTTCTTTTCAAAGGATCCTGAAATGAGTTTGAAAGCACTAACAGGTCGAGGCCAAAACAAGGATATTTCAGGAATTATGCTGTAATGGGTATGGATATGCAATCCTACCTATAGGTTAAATCCTAAGATCCTGCATGCTTCTAATGCCTGCTAACAGAAGGCAAGAAGAGGTTTTCATTTATACCCCTTCCCTTGAAGCCTCCTCAACATTCATCTCCTTCTGTTAGTAGGAAACTGTTGGATCAAACACCGGTCTGATTATCATGATGATTGATTATCACAATGATTGCGGGGGTGAAATCAAACTGCTGCATTAGCCTTGGGGTGCATGGAGGTACTGGGCTGTCCAGATGACAAGACCCCCACACTTGACCTCGACAATGTGGTCCAAATGAAAGCAGAGCAATACATTTGGCACCAGCTTGGCTGCAGGAGTTGCCGGAAGGAGGCGTTCAAGTCACCACCCAACTATCTTAGGAGCTCTACTCCGGATTTGTGTGGGATTTATCCTTAGCCTTTTCTTCTCCCAGAGATATCCTACAAGGCAGTGGAGGTTTAGTGTCAGAGTCTTCCTACTTCTAGATGGGCTACCTTCCAAGGTTGATGAGTCCCACCTGGCCCTCACTTCCCTCTAGAGCATGTGCAGAAAGCACCTTCTTGACTATTGGACCCACTGTGCCAAAGCTGGGTCTAAACCCTGATTGAAATAGAACTAGAAAATATTTTTCCCCTAAGAACACCTGGATCTGGTCTGCAATAACACCCACTCAAGAACTTTGCCCCCAGAAGTGGAGATTGGTAACTGGCCAGTAAGTAGTTAGATTTTTCTGACTCCAAGGAGGTTTTCTTGAGGAGTGGTTTTACCACTGCCTCCTTCAAACAGGCAGGGACCACCCCCTCTTGTAAGGAGGCACTGCTCACCTCCCTGGTGCAGCCTTCTTGCTAGTTTATATCAGGCACAAAAGGCAAGGGTCCAGAGTGCAAGAGATAGCCCTGACCAATCCAAGAACCTTATCCACATCCTCAAGCTTTTCCAACTGAAACTCACCCAACTCTGCTGGCACCCTTGTACATTCCTGTAGACTTTAGTGTGCGAGACACAGAGAACCCATGTGAGGACAACATATTGCTCATAACCCAACAAAAAGCATGGATGCAATCCAAAGGAAACTTTAGCTGAACAAGCTTCATGGAAATGTCATTTTTCTTTTTCTTTCTTTCTTTTTAATCGGGGCTTATGCCAGAATGGGCTCTGCTTGTGAAGACACTGACTGGATTCTGGACTGTGAAGATAAGCTCTGGATAAACATCTCACTTTGAGGTATATCATCAAAGTGATCCAGCATTTATAAAGGTCAATCATATCTATTTGGGGCAAAATATTTTAGCACTTAGAGCAGCAGTGCTATTTGAAAACCATGTGATGCTTTCCTATCTGCTCAATTGCAGCCTCTCTCGCTACAGTATTATTTCAATCCGTTCCTTTTCAAGTGCGTTTTTCATCAGCATCCCATCTCATCACCTTAAGATCAAACATTTTCTAGTGACCCATATCCCAAAGTCCATCTCTCCCATTGCCTCCTTCTCAGCACCTGCTCTTTAGCTTCAGTGGCAAATTGATTTCTCACATACCTTTCTGGTCCACAAAGCATGCTAAATTCTCTGAAAGCTTTATAGTTAGGTTTAAAGGAGTATGAATTACACTGCATCTCCAGTTCGGGGGGGGGGGGGAGAGAAAAAGAGTAAACAGAAAGGGAAATTTATAACTACTGATGAATCAGTGTCAACAATGTTGTGTTTTTGTTGTGTTCCCCAACAATTGGGAAACACTGGCCTGTGAGTGCTCCAATTGGAAAACAGCCTTTACCAAAGGTGTCATGGGGTTTGAAGATGCTCGAACTCAGGAAACAAGGGAGAAACGCTGTAAGAGGAAGGTACCCTTGGCAAATCCTCACCATAATCAACTCCCACCCGGAAACCCATGTCCCCACTGTGGATCCAGAACTGGCCTCCACAGTCACTTACGGACTCACTGTTAAGACTGTGTTCATGGAAGACAGTTCATGGAAGAATCTTACTTGGATATGAGTGATCACCAAAGAAGAAGATTTGCAGTAAGGCTAAAAGTGTGCATATTCATAGTCATATAGGTATATAGTTGATAGGTAATTTTATGATTTATTAAGGGAAAATTGTGAATGTTCAAGATTATGGGAATGTTGAATCATGAGACTAACAGCAGATAGTAGCAAAAAGCAGATAGAACCTTACAACATTAGCTGAAGCAATACATGACATATAGAAAGCCTTGCTTGGGCAAAAGTTTTAAATAGAAAGGTGATGGACACAAGCTTTTGGATAAGGACAGTATGACAAATGTCTACGTGTGGGGCACACTGTGGCTGCATTCACACATGGGGTTTACTGTATTTATTTAATTGATTATAAGGCCAGTGCTTCTGTCCTTTTCCGTTTTCCAACATTCATTTCACACTGCACATATCTGTTCCATCACATCTCAATTGTTATTCTACCAGTATTCTACCAGTATTGCAGTAAATGCCAATTACACACACACACACACACACACACACACACACACACACACACACCATGCATCTGACTGGGTTTCCCCAACCACTCTGGGCGGCTTACAACATATATAAAAACACAACAAAACATCAAACATTAAAAAAACAAAATATGCTATACAAGCAACAAACTAATAAATCAATAGAAACCAACAACAACAACAACAACAACAACAACAACAACAGCAACACTGTAATAATAAACAGTTTACATTTACACTCAAATTAAAGTAACTGCCAACCCCAACTAAACATTTAACCAACACCAACCCAACAAAAATGTTTAAAACATTTAAAAACATTTTAGCCAGTTGCCCCAACCCAAGAGTTGTTCCAGCAATGTCCCAGTGGCCTCCCAGGAGCCTCGTTTAGCTGTTTAGGGAGAGTGTGGGCCCTGCCCCCTAGGCTAGGTGGAAATGGACCTTGCAGCAGGGAGCGGTCTTCCTTCCAGCACTCATGGCAGCAGCAATGTCTTTCACATTACTTCATGCCATCCTTCTCCCTCTACGTTCTGCTATTTTTGTAGGCTTCACCTTTTTGATATGACTTACGCTGGAATGGTTTGCATTTAGAAGCAGCAGCGATAACACATGGGATTTGATTGTGGCCTCAAGGAGAAAACATCCCAATTCTCTTTTGGTAAGAGAGCCTGTGTATGTGAGGAAGTGGGGATGAAGAACAGAAATGGCAGAAATAAAATGTTTTGAGCTGAAACTTTGTGCCTGACTGTGGGGTATTAAAAGCAATAGAAAATAGCAATAGAAAATATTTTCTATAATAATGATGATGATGATGATGATGATGATGACGATGATGATTTGTTTGATAGCAGACATGTTGCCTGCTAGTCTTCTCAAGGGGCAGGGACAAAAACTTAAGAGCCTGAGCAGCTATAACATTGATGAGATAAAGTTGCTCACTGCATTCAAAGTAAGAGACTTACCGGTATGGGCAGAGA
The DNA here is from genome assembly GCF_963506605.1 of Zootoca vivipara. Taxonomy (NCBI): domain Eukaryota; kingdom Metazoa; phylum Chordata; class Lepidosauria; order Squamata; family Lacertidae; genus Zootoca; species Zootoca vivipara. The sequence goes on along the minus strand of NC_083276.1, from coordinate 54,527,281 downwards.
CCTGCCCCTTCCAACTTTGTGAGGCAGGGAGAGAGTGTATTCCTATTATTTGATTTGATTTCAACATACTTACATAATTTTAATGGTATGCCACCTCTCCACAGTTTCAATACGGCTTACCACATAAAAAAATACATAACTACAATGCAAGAAAAGTAGTCATAAACAATAAATAAAGTATCAAAAATGCTCAAACTGAATAATAAAAACAACAATAGCAGCAACAGTGATACAAACTTGATCCCAGCTGGTTGCAGTAGTAATCTACAGAAAACTGCATTCATCTTTGCAATATTCAATAGTGATTAAGAAACCACCAGCAAATGTTATCCACCATTTAGAATGACATTGTAAGCAGATAACAATTCAGCATCTATTTGATAATATTCTAACGACATTAGTGTCTTTGAAATCTTGTTAGAGAGCTGGCAAGACTGCAGTATGCACAGCAGTCATTAGAACTAAGCAAACAATTCATCGTGAATGATTTATTCAAGGAATCTTGCACTTCCACCCTATGTTCATTGATTCTTCTTCAATTCTCTTAAATATCGCAACAACTAACCATCATTCATGAAGCTAGTTACAGTGGTGAGTGCACAGATTTAAGTTGGTTCCCATGCGATACATTGTGATCCACGTTGTGTGATCTTGCACATGCTTATTTAGTAGGTCACACTGTGTTCAGCGGGGTTAAGTTCTTCGAATGTTGCCACAGATTACTAATGGGCTGTATATATGGCTTTGAAAATTTTCACTTCCACAGACATCAGCATTCCGTACGTCAATCTTCAATTAAGGAATTACTCTGTTCAGTATCTAAACTGGTGTGGTCAATGTGTTTCCCTCCATTTTTTGTTGGACTCCAGTTTCCATCATTTCCAACAACTGACTATTTTGGCTGAGGCCAATGGGAGTTGATAGTCCAAATCCATCTATTCTAGAGGGCACCGTCTAGGTTAGAGAGTACCTGCAGGTTAGATTGCTACAATGTGTTATACGTAGGGCTGCTTCTGAAGATGGTTCAGAAACTTCAACTTGTGCAGAATTCAGTGGCCAGGTTGCTCACTGGGGCAAGATGGTTTGTGTTAGGATTTTGTGTACCTGATGCAGGGTAGTGTGATTGGTGTGAATCACGAGTTGTCTGAGAAGAGTGTGGGAACGGAAGACTGTCTTATCTCTTCTGTCTGAGAGTGTTATTGGATTGTACTTTCACTTCTGTCGTGTATGTTTTAGGTCTTGTTCTGCCAAAGGTGGAGAACACAGATGTGCTTATGGATCCTCTGTATATATTGTAAATAAAACATAGTTTAGACCTATGGATATTTCTTTCTTCTTGCTGTGACATGCCAGAAGAACTGTGCACTTTTCCAAGGAGGAGTGTCCCAGAGAGGCACTCTGGAGTGAAGGGGAATGCCATTTCAGAGATGTCCCTTCCCGGATACACTCAGAGGTACTGGGGGTCTGCTGTCCCCCCCCCAGGAGCGCATTCCGACAGTTTAAACGCACTATACCGATTCTGGCTCAGCTGCCCTGATGGGCAATTAGTTTCCACGCCCAATTCAAAGTTCTGCTTTTTACCTATAAAGCCTTAAACATCTCAGGACTACAATACCTCAAGGACTGCCTCTCTCCATTTGAACCCTCTTGGACCCTAAGCTCATTATCTTCATATGCCCTTCTTCATATGCCTTCTCCCCAAGGTGGCAACATGAGAATGGGCCTTTTCTGCAATGGCTTCCCCTTTTGTGGAAGGCTCCCCAGGGAGGTTCGGCTGGCACCTTCATTATACATCTTTATGCAGCAAGTACAAACTGTTGTGAACCTCCCTGAGATCTATGGATAAAGAGTGGTTAACAACAACAACAACAACAACAACAACAACAACAACAACAACAACAACAACAACAACAACGTTTTCCACCCTAATCTAAACTATTCAGAACTATTTTCTATGAAGTGTTTCCTTTAAATAAATGAATAAAAAGCTCCCTGACCTTTTCAGTCGTCCTTAGATATTTTCAATGGCAGATTCTTGATAGCCTTATGTCCTGCTACATAGGACCAAGTTGGGTCCTTTTCAATTAATGGTTTAAACAAGGTTATTCTCAGCCCTATTATTGGACTCTGGCATATATATATATATATATATATATATATATATATATATATATAGTATTCAAAGGGTTATACCATTAGTGTTATACATTTCTGCATGGGATACTATCAGTCTTCTGCTATATCTCTGCTATCCGCCATTGATAACCTAATGAACTGATTATCTGAAGTCTTTAGCTACATATAATAATACCAATATCAGAATTATTAGCATTGTAGACTTGAAGTATCTAGACTCTTAGAAGCTGGAAGTGGTTCAGAATGCAACAGCTGAAGTTTCATTAAGATCTGGCTGAATACAAAATGAGCTACACTGGCTCCCACTTAGCTTCTGGGCCCAATTCACACTTCAAAGATCTGTTATTGATTCCTCAGGACTGCAGTACCTCAAGGACCACTCTTTGCATATGAAACCCTGAAAAAGTCTGGGATAGCTGAAGCGCTTTATCCTATACATATACAACCCCACTGGATTCTAAAGTCTTCAGAGGAGGCTTCCCTGCCTGCAGATATGAAGTCTCTTTCCACAAAATGGCATGTCCCTGAACATGTTGCCACCTTCTTCGTCTTTTTACTTCGAACTTCCTAGGTATGTATGCTCCAATTAATACTGTTACATCACATCACCTCCACCTTCCACAGTGTTTTGTCAATGTCAAAAACTAAACTTTTTCCAAGCTGCTGCTTATAGATTAATTTACTAAGCCATCTGTCTAGGTTTTTGAGACTAAGTATTTTCAGGTTGTATGGCATTGCAGCAAACTGTTGCCTTTCAATTTGAAACATTAGTTTAATCTGTGAAAAATGGAATGATTTGCCTACAAATTGAAGCAGGATTAATGCAAAATCTCAATGGTGCTATGCAGATGATCTTTTGATCCATAAAGAAGGGAGTAATCCTCTTTTTATTATCCTTATTTATGCTTTTATTCTGTATTTTATTACTATATTACAGCATTTTTATATTTGTCCTCTGTCTTCCTTTTCCTGTGATACTTAAAATACCAGCATAAAACTTTTCTCACACTAAAAGCAGTGGTGAAAAAAGGGTGATGGGATTTATTTTGATCAAGTTGTGACAAGTGTTTGAGAACATGTTGTTCTTTGTCGAACACAATTATTTCCTTACTAGCATGACCTCAGTATCAAACTGGGCACATTAGAGCAAAAGAAAAATCTGTCCCTAAAAATCAAGAAACATACAAAGAAAGAATGAGATATCAGTTTACACAAAAGAATGTGAAGGATGAATTAGTCAGAATGTCTGATCCAAGATGATTCTCCTTATATTCTTGGAGGACCTTAAGAATCAACTAAAATAAAGAGGAGATTCTACAGCTGACAGCTTTCTTTTACAATGAAGAGGGAGCTGAGTCATCTCAAGATGCAATGCAAATTCAACAAATCAGATTAATTCTAGCCAAAATTTGAGATGTGATACATTTTCCCTCAGCAAACATAGACATAGTTGCTACTATGATATACTCAAATGTTTAATTTATTGGTATAGGCCAGTGGTGGCGAACCTATGACATGCATGTCAGACATGGCATGCAGAGCCCTCACTGCTGGCATGTGCGCCATCGGCCCATTCATGTTGTTGTTGTTGTTGTTGTTGTTGTTGTTGTTGTTGTTGTTGTTGCTGCTGCTTTCCATTTGTTCTCCCGCTCCCCCTCACACTTGCTACAGCTTGTCTCCGCTGTTAAAACCCAGATCCTTTTTTGTTGTTGTTGCCGGTAGCCAGAGATTGTGTTCGGCGATTGGTCTATTTTTCAATTTGCTGCGTCAGTGCCTGACCGTGTCAGTGTTCGTTTTTAACCCTTACTGTGCTGTTTTTGGGGGGGCACTGATGCCAGTGCTGCATGTTAGTTCCAGCGGAGGTATTATTCATCATTTATTTCTGTTCTCTTCCCCCCCCCCAAAAAAGCTCAGCAGCTTTGGGGCATCTCACCCAAAAGCAAAGCAAATTTTGCACCCCCCCCAAAAGCTCCAAAACTTTGGTCAGCAGCTCCCCAAAAAAAGCTCAACAACTTGGGCTTGAAGTGTACAAAATACCAACCTTCAATTGAACGTTTAGCCAATGAAAAAAGTCACTAATAGTGAAAATAATAAGTCACTAATAGTGAAAAAAGTCACTAATAGGCAGATTAGTTAAAGAATTCTCCCTCCCCCTCACTTATCTTAGTTCACAGCACCCCACACAAGTTAAATAATATCAAGACCAACAAAAGAAACCGACTGACAGATGAACAAAGAAGTCACTAAGCAGGTAAGTTAAATAATTAGTTTTTGGTTTATTAAATACAGTTATATGTTACAATTATACATTTTTGTTATTTAAACTATAAATATTGTGAAATTATGGTTTTTCTCTCGAAGTGACACCACCTGAGTTATGCTCGGGTTTTTGGCGAATTTTGACACACAAAGCTCAAAAGGTTGCCCATCACTGGTATAGGCACTCAACTGGTGATAAAAACAGCCCAAGGAAGCAGCATCCTTGTTATAAGATTCATGCTGCACTTTTGATCTTATCTTCAGTTTATTGTTGCAGAAGCTCAACACTGTGGTTCCTCTTTGCATCGTCAGTTGCTTGTGTTTATCTATATCCAGGAATCCTTCTTAAAATAAAGGGTTTCCAGGGCACAGTCAATCTGCATAAGACTGACAACATCTCATAGTGATTTCCACCCATGTCAGGTTCCTTGAAGTGATCACATTAATACGATTTTTTGTTTGCAAATGAAGACTAACAGGACCTTGGTGCATATGGGGTAGAGTGGATCTGGATTAAATCTGGAGTACCATCAGCTCTGTCTGTCTGTCTGTCTGTCTGTCTGTCTGTCTGTCTGTCTGTCTGTCTGTCTGATGATGGCTAAATCTGCCACATCAACTGGCAGGGAATGGTGATTGCAGCCCAGGGCAGCTGTGATGGTGCCACGTGGTCTTCTGGCTTGTATGTGGCTAGGGGAAAGTATCACTTTCTTCTCTGCCATGCTGGTTGTTGGGACTTGCTTGTGGTTGTAGCCAATCACAGGTTAACCACGGGTGGTGGTTTGGGGTGTCAACCTGGCTATAAAGCCAGACACACCCCAGACTTGGCTCTCAAGTTGGTGCTGGAATTCATACCTGCCAAGTCTCCCGTTTTTCACGGGAAACCCCCATTTTTAAAGCCGTTTCCCACTGTTGTCTCGAATGGCAAAATGTCTGGGCACCGGACATCGGGCAGCACCAGCACCGGAAGTCGCTTCTACGCATGTCTGGACATGCGTAGAAGCGACTTCCGGTGCCGCACCACTGCTGAGCCCGGATTTTTCAGTCTGGGAGTTGACGGGTATGTGCTGGATTCCAAGAGGTGAGGACGTCCCTGAAGAGGCCTCTGAAGCGGCTGAAGACCAAGACATCAAAGACTGAGGGAGAAACAGGAACTTAAATGGCCTCTGAAGGCGCCAAAGATCAGTGGTGACGCTGGAGGATACTTAGTGGGCCCTGAAGGTGCTGAAGAGCCACTCTGGTCATTCAACTAGGCAAAAATGATTTGGGGAGCAGGAAATACATTGACCTCACTTTGCTGCTGCAGCAGACCTTAAGGCACTGCACACAGAGCACCCCCTAATGTCTATTTTGTCATAACTGTTGGAAGTGGTACCTCTACAGTGGTACCTCTACTTATGAATAACTCTACTTACGAATGTTTCTACTTATGAATGGAGCTCCGTCTGCCATCTTGGATGTGGTTTAGATAGGATTTTTTCTACTTACGAATTTTTTCTCCCAATGCATTCCTATGGGATTCGACTTACATTTTTTTTCTACTTACAAATGTGCGTTTGGAACGCATTAAATTTGTAAGTAGAGGTACCACTGTAGTGAGGCGCCAAGTGCACTCTGAAGAAAATGAACAGGACATGCTGTGTACAACATCACAGTTGGGGTGGGGTGGGTCAAATCATTCAGCATCCTGGCTTTCCATTCAATAATGGGGCCCTGTACAGACACAGTGGGGTGCACCTGTCATCAATGGGCAACAAAGTTTCATTGCTGGATCTTTGCAATGGCCTTTGGGATTAGTTGCAGATGAGAATGGTTTGGCAGCAACTCAGCAGGGAGGGGTCAGCACAGCTGGTGGCTAAGGAACTGGGTTGGATCCTTAGTGAAGGTATTGGAGGGGGGTGTTGGGAGCCCCACCACCTGCTCCAAGGAATTGGAGTACCCTATTAAAGGGGGAGGTACTTCTATGTGGATGCCCAGATGGGGATTGATGGGCCATAGCACTCCCCAAAATGATGGTCTTGGAGGGGTTGCCTAGATGTGATCTACATCATAGGGCAATCCTTAATGTAGGATTTACCCTGCTGAATCCTACCCAGAAGACGGATTGGGTGATTCAGAATGCACACCCAATGTATATGCCAAAAGCTACTGACATCAATAAAGTTGTGGCCTGTTTTATCCCCAAATGACTGTCCTGTGATTATTGCATTATCCCATGTTTTGGCCTCCCTGGCCTGCAGCTGTGCCTTGCTGCATTGGCAGCAGCAACGTCTTTGAAATCAAAGGGGTGCTTCATATTGGCTTTCAATGTACATCTGAAGGTATACTGCAGTAGCTCTGAACTTTCCCCCTCCATCTAAGGACAGAGCTCTTTAAATTATCAGTGTGATTAAATGAAACATATGAATAGCCCGACTGCATAACACCAAATTCAGGCTGTGATGCCCTCTCAGTAATTCCCACCTACTTCGACTAGCCCCCCCCCTTTTTTTTCCCTTTTCCCTTTTTCAAGTCCTACTCTTCCATTCAGCTGAATCTTTAAAAAAGTTCAATGTTCCCCCCTCCCCCCCTTTTCATTCGGAAGTACAGTCTGATACTGAGAATGGCAATTCTATGATCTTTCAAATTAGCATTATTGAGATACAATTTTACACTTCATTTTCCCTCCTTAAAGGTACTTTACCTTCCTGATTTTTCTGCTGTGAATGTAATGGATGCAAACGAAATTCAGAACTTCACAAATGGTACCTTTGCCTGTGAGTCTTTTGAAATGTGCAGCACCTGAAGGCTTTAGTCTCTTTGTTCATTTCCAGGTGTTATATATATATATATATATATATATATATATATATATATATATATATGCCTTTTGTTAATGTTTGAAATGGCTAGTCTCACTTTCCCCACAGGAGGGAACAAATAGTTCCAGTGGTAAAGAACCTGGAGAACATCAGGCCTAAAATATAATGGCATGACCCTAGTATAAATACATTTCATCTTCGGAATGTAATTATGGGAACGTAATGGGAATAAAGCTCAAATTAATTGCTTTTTCTATTATTCTTCGTGTCCTTGAGGGTTCTTCATGTGGTATTAATGGCACAGAGAAGATAATTAATTACTGTATTTTTCAACTGGCCTTCTTTTTCTTCCTCAGATGACTTCCTATAGAGGTTCTTTTCTTTTGTACATACATTCAATTGCAGATCTCTTGATACTGTCAAATATCAGCTGTTACCCATATTTTTAATCTGGAACTGCTTTTTATCTTTCTCTCTAACAAAATGACTTCTTTCATAGAGAATAGCCATCATAGAAAAGGCAAAAGGTTACTTACTTACTTACTTACTTACTTGTGGCATTTGTATGCTGTCCCATAATATAGTGTTCTCTAGGCCTTTTATAATATTATTAAATATATTAAATACATTATTAAATATATTAAATATATTAAATACAAAATAAGATGTAAACCCAAAAAATAGAAGCTACATAAGTGCAATAAAAAATAATAATAACCACATCCTCAAATTTAAAACACAGGTTTAAAAATCGAGAGGCCCCGACTATGTCAGTTATTTAAAAGGGCTGGGTGAAGAGATAGGCCTTGTCTTGGCACCGGAAAAATCACAAAGATGGCCTCAGGTGAGCTTCCCTGTGAAGGTTGTTCCATAACTGCCACTGGAAAGGCCCTCTCTTCATTTGGTGGAAGCACCCATAGCAGGATCTTCAAAGAGAGCCTTCATATCTGGCAAGGTACATATAGGAGAAAGCCGTCTTTCAGGTAACCTAGGACTCAGCTACATTGGCAAATAAAAATCACTTTATAGCCATTGTATATGCATTATAACACTGTGACACCAAATGGCGCTGTGGAGTTCCATTTTTGCCAACCTGATTTCTCATCATAGCTGTCAAGTTCTCCCTTTTTTAAAGGGAAATTCCCTTAATAGGCTTCCTCACGAGAAAAGGGAAAACTTGACAGCTATGTTTCTCATACAAAGTTTACAATGTGTTTAACTGAAACGCTTCTTTGATGTGTCTAGATCCTGCCTTGGTCTCAAGCTGTTTAGGGCTTTAAAGGTTAAATGCAGTTCTTCTTGTGATGGTTGCTAATGCAATGTACTAGATGAAACTGCCAACAGCAGTTCTTGTTCTCACCTGGAGTCAGTGGTGAGGATGTGGGGTAGCAAAGGGCTGACAGTGTTCTGGATTTTTATCTGCCAAAGTCCCTATATTCTTCTTAATTGAACCCTACTCAATACAATGGAGTCATGGTGCTCTATCATGTGATATCACGGCAGATGTGCAAGGGCAAGAGGTGCAAGGACAAAAACAGGGAGTCAACCATTCACAGAAGAACGAAAGGGGGCATTATTCAACCATTCTAAAATTCCCCCCCCCCCAGTATATTTTATTCATCCCCAGGCAGGCAAATGATGTTGTGGGGATCCAAGATCCAGAGATCAGTGTGCTGAATTTTTGGTGCCAATCCAAAGCACTCACAGGCCTCTTAATGTCAACCCTCTTCAAAGTTTATTTAACATTTAAAAGCAAATCTACCCAATTTGCACTTTGGGGAAACAATATGAGAATCAGAACTCAGTCATCCTACTACTTCACACAATTTGCAATGCAGCATTCCAGCCAGGTAACATGTACAAATGCACATAAGGAGATAAAGTGACCATAAAAGACACATATTAGTGAAAATAGCACGCTAAAATGCATTACTATGGGGGAGATTGCTTTGCAAAAGTGTGCATATTTGGCAAAATTGCATGATTTCTGTTAGTAGAACTCCACAGCAAAATGCTGATGAGTTCTCATGGAAATGTGGAGAAGTAAAGAATGGGAAAATGAGAACAAAAATGGATAGATTCATGCATCCCGAGGCAAATGGGTGTTTCCCTCTGGGTCTCCATTCCTTTTCAATGTAATGGAATGAAATGATCTCCATTACATTGAACAGAGCTGAATTTAGAGGCATGCAGAGGCTTTAGCAGCTGAAGATCTAGCACACCATTGGTTCTGTTACAGAACTGGACCTTCAGCAAGGTCACTGCTTAACAAAACTAAAATTATTCCAAATCGATGAATCAGTAAAGGATTGTGTGATGGTATGAGGTTGAAGGAGAAGTTTTGTTGCTTGGAGATGCTCCTAGATACGACAAGGTTGTATATTGTCTCCCTGCTTATTTAACTTATATGCAGAATTCATCATGCGAAAGGCTGGACTAGATGAATCTCAAGCAGGAATTAAGATTGCCGGAAGAAATATCAACAACCTCAGATATGCAGATGACACAACCTTGATGGCAGAAAGTGAGGAGGAATTAAAGAACCTTTTAATGAGGGTGAAAGAGGAGAGCGCAAAATATGGTCTGAAGCTCAACATCAAAAAAACCAAGATCATGGCCACTGGTCCCATCACCTCCTGGCAAATAGAAGGGGAAGAAATGGAGGCAGTGAGAGATTTTACTTTCTTGGGCTCCTTGATCACTGCAGATGGTGACAGCAGTCACGAAATTAAAAGACGCCTGCTTCTTGGGAGAAAAGCAATGACAAACCTAGACAGCATCTTAAAAAGCAGAGACATCACCTTGCCGACAAAGGTCCGTATAGTTAAAGCTATGGTTTTCCCAGTAGTGATGTATGGAAGTGAGAGCTGGACCATAAAGAAGGCTGATCGCCGAAGAATTGATGCTTTTGAATTATGGTGCTGGAGGAGACTCTTGAGAGTCCCATGGACTGCAAGAAGATCAAACCTATCCATTCTTAAGGAAATCAGCCCTGAGTGCTCACTGGAAGGACAGATCGTGAAGCTGAGGCTCCAATACTTTGGCCACCTCATGAGAAGAGAAGAATCCTTGGAAAAGACTCTGATGTTGGGAAAGATTGAGGGCACTAGGAGAAGGGGACGACAGAGGACGAGATGGTTGGACAGTGTTCTCGAAGCTACGAACATGAGTCTGACCAAACTACGGGAGGCAGTGCAAGACAGGAGTGCCTGGCGTGCTATGGTCCATGGGGTCACGAAGAGTCGGACACGACTAAACGACTAAACAACAACAACAACAGTGGCTAGGACTGTTTATTTTCAGCTACAGCTGGTTTGTCAGCTACAGCTCCTGCTGAATAAGGATAGCCTTGTCAGAATGATCCATGTTCTGGAAACGTCCCTTAGCTACATTACCATGATGAACTCTACATGAAGCATCCCTTATTGAGCTGGGACAAATCCAGAGTCAGATTATATCATAGCTGCCAAGTACCCCGTTTTCCCCGGGAAACCCCCGTTTTTTTCGTACCGTTTCCCAGTGGTTCCCCGTATCAGTTCGTCTCCCATTATTCTCCTGCCGGCGGCCATTTTTTTCATGCTTTGCCCATCTATGGGCACTAAAAATAGCCAGCGCCGGCGCCGGAAGTCGCGTCTACGCATGTCTGGAAGTGCGTAGACGCGACTTCCGGTGTTGGGAAAGCGACACCAGAAGTTGCGTCTAAGCACTTCCGGACATGCGTAGACGCAACTTCTGTTGCCGGCACCGGCCATTTTTGGTGCCCATAGACGGGCAAAGCGACACCGGAAGTTGTGTCTACGCAACTTCTGGTGTCACGTGGCTGCCGGTCCCGGATTTTGCAGTCCAGGACTTGGCAGGTATGGATTATATTGATTCTACACCAAACAGTCAGAGAAGGTGATGGTGAACTCTCCAGCTTCCCAAATGTATAACTACATTTACAAATGCAGTATTGTGGTTCTGACTCAAACCAAGGTTGGGACTGTTGAACAAGTAGAGGGTTAAGCTAGGATTTAATGTCAGTCATGCCCCAGAATCCTTTGCTGCATCAAAACGTGCATTGTTTGCAGGACATGCATCTTTGGTTATCATATTTCCCTTTATGCCTGCCAAATGGCTTCTGGTAAGACAAAAAAATAATTCATCAGATTCATGAAATAGTGCTTATTTTCCAGATATAACTGCTACAACCCTGCTAGCAAAGAGATCACATATATTCTGATTTTAAAAAAAAACCCACAAATTTCTCATCAAGTAGATAGACATTATCCTGCCTTGATTTACAGCTGTATTTAGAAAAGTACCAATCTCACTAGCAGTCAGTTTCTAAACATAATGTTCCTGAAAGCGAAAATTTAAAGGGTAACAAAATAGGTTCCTTAAGCAGTAAGAGGAGAGAGGTGTGCCTTCCCCCACCCTCACATATACAGAGCTGATCTGGGTGAAGAACCCACACAGATTAAATCAAACTAATAAATTGTCAGCAAGGACTTCAGTCAGGCAGAATATTCTTGCTAATTGGGAACTAAGGTGTCTTAATTAGTTATCTCGAAAATGCAATAAAAGGAGAACTCTGCACGCTTTTATCCAGCATTGCATAAGTACCTCATTACCACCGGGGCAGGTAACTTAACCCAGCATGTGTTCTGCTGTATCTGGAAAGTTGATTCATTATATTTTATTAAACAAATTAGAAAGTTAAGCTCTCAGATGAAATATATCTGATTTACAATTTAATTCATGTTTAAAATAACTAGGTTTTTGACCTCTTGTCCAGTGCCCCAAAATATATTTCTGCATTAGCTTGTCCTTGATCTGGCTAATAAACCATATTCACATGACATTTTTCAAGGTAATCAAAAGGCAGATAACCTGTTCTGCTTTAAGGTTTTTTGACTAAGAAAAGAAAGGAATCAGTTGGACATGATATCAATCTTTAAGTGCAGAGGGGTTTTTTAAAATAGAAAATGTGCATCGTTTGTGAGAAAAATGAAAATATTGAGGAAGAAAAAGACCCTTTTAAAAGTACATTATTCCAGAATACTAACTGAATAATGATGACACTGGGTGGCAGCATGCCAAAAATCTTAAGAAGGAAAAAACCCTGGCAACTATATTACTATAAATGTTCAAAGGCCTTCCATGGAACTTTTATGTGCAGTAGAACGCTTGAATATGAGATGCTAGAGATGAACAATCACCTTCATGGCATTCCTGTCAGTGTGAGGAGGCATTTGATTGTCACCTTTTGAAAACAAAATGCTGGACTTGATCATCTGAAGTTTGACCCACCACAGCAATTATTTACTGGTTGGATAAAGACATAGAACCAGATTTGTCCCAGAAGCACAAGCCAGTGTAAGGATGTCCACTAGTCTCTCCTCCCCCCTGCCCCTCAAATTGGTCTGATGTGGGGGATTGGGAGAAGCCCCAGAACAGCATGGCAGGAGGGGAGATCGTGTCATCAGGCAAGCAGAAATACTTGCAGTGACAGAGCAATCTCCTTAGTAAGTAGTACGGTGAATTCCTCCTGTAGTCACGCTTTGAGCAGATCTATTGAAATAACTGAGACAAATTAGTTGTGGATAACTTTGAGTGGACCCATTGAAATTAATGGGGCTACTCCAGGAATGAGGAATCTGTAGTCGGACTTCAACTTTCACGATCCATGAACATTGGCTGTGCTGGCTGGGACCAATGGGAGTTAGATTCTAACAATTTCTGGGCTCTCTGGTTCTCCATCTCTTTTTTCCTTACTGGAATGCATAGACTTGTGCTTTAAGTGTGGGGTAATATTATTCACCCATATTTCTAGAGGATCCATTTCCCCCCATTAATTCTCTGGCTCTCTCATGCCTCTTCCCACTACAACAACCCAATCTTTTAACACGTTGTTATGCCAATAAACACATTTTTTTAACCCTCTCTTTTGCTGATATGTTCCCCAGAGCAGCTTACAGTAAAAATAATAACAAATGAGATAGTCACTGCCCTGTACACGTACAGTTCAAAAGGCTGGAGATGACACAAAAAGGAAGGAAGGAAGGAAGGAAGGAAGGAAGGAAGGAAGGAAGGAAGGAAGGAAGGAAGGAAGGAAGGAAGCTAATCCAGACATTTGTTTTCAAGGTCTGATTGCACAACAGGACTCTCCCCCTCCCCCCACCTGCCAGATCTGCTCTTGAGGGTTAGGGGAACCCCCAAAAAGGTTTCAGGGGTGAACGGGAGACACACAGGGAAAGGAAAGGGGAAATGCCCCATTGCACAAGTACCAGTAAATCTCATTCCTCAAATGGATACCCCACTTAGTGTTGCACTCAAGTCCACCCACTGTTCTTATAATGACTAGCTTGAATGTAAACAAGGAAAGGAGGAGTCAAACGATCCACTGTCCCACCTCTCCTTCAGCTAGAGGGAATGGCTGATGGCAGATGAGAGAGCAGATGAAGGAGGCTGGCGTCTGTCTCAGCCAGGCAGAAAGGAGTCATATCTCTCCCTCTATCAGATCTCTCCCTCTGCTACAACCAGATGGAATGATGTTGCAATGCATTTAATTTGGGCACATGAATGAGTCATAACACCCCCTGTGTGCCTTTTCAATATATGGAAGGGTTGCAGGGCCCCATTCTAGCCCTGCCATCACCATGGTGTTCATGCACTGTCCCGATGACACATCCATTTAACGTTCATTGGAAAGAGTTCTCTATGCATACAGGTGTATACACAGATAACGCCTACATTTGAGGAGGGATGCTGCCCAACCAAAGAGCAGCCCCACAATTCCCTCTGTACATTCATTCAGCAGATTGAGGAGATACTGTGTATGCTAATAGTCAACAGATGTTGAAAACTGCCCTGGGATTTTTGGATAAAGGGTGGTAAATAAATTTAGTAAATAGTAATAAAATAATAATAACAGAGGTATAGTAATGCTGACAGTGTTAGAATAAAGTGTGTCCTCCCTAAAAGAGGGCATGTTTTGCGGTGAGACCTGGAAACCGACCCCCTGGTTGTGGGTGGGTATATTGGTCAGCCACAGCACCCGATTGGTAGGTCCCTCGTTGCTGGGTGCAATCTGGCCGATGGGGTGAAGTCTAAATGGGCCGAGGGACCTATATAGATCTATGCACGTGACCCAAAGCTTCCTCTTTTGGCTTGTGCATCGGAACACCCGCCCACCTCTCCCTATTTTTAGGGCCTTTTGCACTTGACCTTGCTATGCTGTCATGTGTTGTCTGTCGTTGGGACAGGGGCATGGCAGGAATTTCCCCCACTTGGATGACTGGCTGTTGCCATTTGTGTTTCGCCTACCACATAGCATATCGTCACAACTTGTAAGGTTGCGGATAGGCACTGGTTCAGGTGATAGGGATGGGAGAATGGTCCCGCCACCCCTATGTGAAGGGTATTCCATTAAAGGAATCCAGGGACTCAACTTGGTTTGGCCAATCCCCAAGAGGGGGTTGTGCCCCGTGCCTGAGTCCAGGGGAGCATCTGGGGAGTAGATATAGTCTGTTCCCGGATTTCCACCTACCTCAGGTGTTCACCCTTGGCTGACCTATGATAGAGTTCTGGGTCAGCGCTACCTGCAAGGGTGCAGGGAGCTAGTCAAACCAGAGCCTATGCAACCACTCACTTTCTGTAATCAATAAAGATGTGGCCTAAATTCTGCCAAAAACCAAACGAAAATTTGAGTCAAATGAGTCTTTATTTAGGGGGGAGGTTTTTGGGTCTGAACATGCAACATTTCCTTGCATAGAACCAATGCTGGAATAAGTATAATGGAATTCCCTGTGCCCTGGACTGACCCAGCTCACACAACTTAGTAATTACTTAGTACTTTTGCATATCTATATCTACAGTGGTACCTCGGGTTAAGAACTTAATTCGTTCTGGAAGTCCGCTCTTAACCTGAAACGGTTCTTAACCTGAGGTACCACTTTAGCTAATGGGGCCTCCCGCTGCCGCTGCGCCACCGCTGAGCAATTTCTGTTCTCATCCTGAAGCAAAGTTCTTAACCCGAGGTACAGTGAATGCTCGGGTTGTGAATGTAATCCGTGTGGGAGGCACGTTCGCAACCCGCAGTGTTCGAAACCTGCAGCGTCACATCTGCGCACGTGTGGGTCGTGATTCGGTGCTTCTGCGCATGTGCAAAGCGTGATTTAGCACTTCTGCACGAGCGCCGAAACCCGGAAGTACCCAAACAGGTACTTCCGGGTTCAGCGCGGGACACAACCTGAAAAGACGCAACCTGAAGCGTCTGTAACCCGAGGTATGACTGTACTATTTCTGGTTTAGCAGAGTCTGTAACCCGAGATACCACTGTATATGAATGATCTCAGTTACTGGCTTTTACCTTTTTTTCTTTTTAAAAAAATCTAGAAATATAAATGTTTTGACTAAATAAATAAATAAAATAAATAAATATGCCACAATGGGAGGGTAGTATTAATCCATTCCTTTATGACCATTCTTAACTAATGATTATGAAAAAGCAAGATAATACATCTCTCATCGTGCTCCATCGGTCAAAGCATGTTATTTGTTCATGTTCTGTGTTTCCTCATTGGTCAAACGGAAAACAAATGCACACTTCAGACAGAAACTAAGGAAGACCTATTAATTACTACTTTTAAGCAATGCTAAAGGCCATTTCATAATTTATTTATTTATTTTAAGGCACCGTGGTACATTTGTGGAAAGCGCTAGGCCTCTCCTAATTGTTCCATCGCTGAAAAGTTACCGTTATCTGTCAGACTTCAAATATAATTGGACCCATTGCTATTTTAAGGTCCTCTCTCCATTTGTACGCAGCACAGAACTGTGCAGCACTGGAAGAAAAATACTCTTTTAATTGAATCATTACTTACAAGGACAAGGCTATGGGATTCATTTTATGCAGCTCTGTGGGCATTACGCTCCTATAGCTTTCGTTTGTTCCTACTGAAGGAGAGCAGGTTGTGGAAAGAAGCTTTTACAAATAAACAGAATGACATAAAAGAGAGGTTATTTAAAAACCTGCAAGTTTCATTTCATGTGAAGGCTTTCAAGTGGAAGCTTTGCAGTCAGGTTAGAAGTTGTTGGGTAAAACGACTGGGGGTACAAGTAGATGTGGTGCAGGGTCTTTCACTATTTTTTACAAAGTTGAAGAGCAGCCATCAAGGCCCTACATCCAAATGAGAGTGTGGTGCTTTTCCAATACATTTTTCTGCCTGAAATGGACCTGCTGCCCTTTTCTAGCACCATAAAGCTGTAAGAGGCTGTTCTAATAATGGGTGGTTATTTTTTAAAAAACAAACAAACAAAACTTCTTCACTGTTTTCTCAGTGAAAATTGACACCTTTAGCTACCATTTTTGCCCTATTGCAGAAAATATACAAATATCATTGTGATGGTGCATGCCACACACACACACACACACACACAGACACACACACCACTGTCCTGCAAAATAGACGGTGGCTTTGGAGACATGTGTGTGATTCTAATCAGGGAAATGGTACATAGGGAAAGCATTATACACCTCTTCCGAAGCACCATGGTCCAAAATGGATTCCTAATTTTCAGCTGCTTATAAGCTTAAAACAACAGCAACAACAACAACAACAACAACAACAACAACAACAACAACAACAACAACAACAACAAAGAGCACATCATAAGTCTACCACTCTCACATCTAGTTTAGTCTTGAAAAATATCAGTCCCTGGGGAAATCTATTCCAGGGTGTCAGAGGTTCTTGCGGCTACTATTGAGTAACGACGCTCCACACCTCCTTGTCTTTAAGGTGTCTTTATTGTGCATATTATTTACAGTGCAAAGAGTCTGGAAAACATGTCTGCTTAATCTGAGTCAGAACCTCGCAATAGCTTCTTTTTGTTTCGCACCCAACATAACAGCTTGGGAAACCCAAAGCGCCTCCCTCTCGCCCTATGGGGTGCCATGCGCCTCAATTCAGGCGTTGGGGGGGGGCGGAGGGCCGTCCTTCTAACTGCTCTCTGGTGGCCAATCCCATCATTTCCTCCCCAGCTGCTTCCTTCTCTACTCGGTGTTGAAGCTCTCGCATGCTGTCAGAGCCTCTCTCCTCCCTCTCTACTTCCTGATTCCTGTAATCTGATCCGCTACTGGACTTGCTGCTCTGCGGAGAACTCGACCTGATGAGGGGTGGATGTTCCCTATAAGCCCTCCCCCTTACACGGGGAAGAGAATCCAATAATTGCATGGATAACATCTGGAAGATGGGAAGCCCTGTATTTGATTGCATAGAATATAGCTAGCCTGCTTCTTTGTTTGTCTAAGTCACTTCAATCTCCAGCATCAGTCTGAAAATAAATATTCTGCTTCATAAACTGACCCCCCACCTTGCACAATTAATTATGCACATTATCAAATTGCTACCATGTCACAATAAGGAGTGCATACAGTCATGCATTGCTTCACATACAAATCTGCATGTTCCATGGTGCGTACATACGTATCTGCTTGATTCTTAGCTTTTCACTCTGTTCACGGAATGACCTTCCATTCAGAGAAGAAATATGCTTGTGGAGGTGGTCTTTCCATGAGATGATGAGAGCTTTCCATGATTGCAGTGACTCTCCTTTCATGAGCAGAAATGTATACCATTCATGGTGGAAAAAAAAAATCAGGATCTAAAAGGGCAGAAGGGAAATTACACCTTCCAGGTGGTATTGGACTTCCATCACCCTCAGCTAACATAGCCAATGGGCAGGAATAATACGATTAGTAGTTCAGGTTTTCCATGACAACTCTCAGCCATTATATTCATTCTTATTTTTTAAAGTAACAAATTTAAAATATTTTCCTCTTCCATCTTTTTTCTTTCTTTCTCTTCTAAAAGCCTAACTTATCGTATTGGATAAACATGAGTCTTAAAGTAATTTCTTGGAATATTAATGGATTAAATAATAAAAAGAAGAGGAATAGGACAAGCCATATCTTGAAAAAAGAAAACTGGGATGTGATATGTCTCCAGGAGACTCACGTAAACAAAAAACATGAAAGGGTGCTAAAAAATGAGAAATTGGGATTAGAATTTGTAACTTCAGATATGAAAAAGAAAAGAGGAGTAGTTATCTATATAAAAAGCAAATGGAATCCAGAATTATTATGGATGGACAAAAAAGGTAGGATAGTAATAGTAAAAACGCAGATCGAGGGAGAAAACTGGATCTGGGCCGGGGTTTACGCCCCGAATGGCAGCAAAGTAACCTTTTTCAAAGAATTAGAGGACCAATTGATGAACTATCATGGTGACAAAATTATACTTCTAGGAGATTTGAATGGCATCAACAATCCGATCTTAGATAAATCAGGCCCTTCCCAGAAGAAAAAACAAAACAAATTTCCAAAAAAAATTGACGAATTGACGGAAAAATTAAGTTTGGTGGATGCCTGGAGGCATAAACATCCCTTTCAGAAAGGCTTTACCTATTTCTCACACAGGCACCAAGTAGCCTCCAGGATAGACGCTATTTGGATTCCCAGGGAGTTTACTTTGAGGTTGACAAAAGCAGATATAGGCCCACAAACGTTGTCGGACCACAATCCGGTAATGATAACGTTGGCTCCAGAGGTAAAGGATAAAAGATGGAGGCTAAATGTTTTCTTGTTAAAAAACCCAAAAGTAATACAAGGGGCCTTAAAACAATTTAAAGATTACCTGGATACAAACAACGGGGGAGAGGTGGATCCCACTATAGTTTGGGATGCAGGGAAAGCGGTGATGCGAGGGTTCTTCATCCAACAAAATCTAAAGTTGAGGAGAATTAGAGAGGAAAGGAAGAGTAATTTGTTACAAGAAATTAGAAAGAAGGAGAAAAAATTAATTTCAAAGGGAAACGAATCCATAAAATATGAGTTAAAAGTTCTAAAATTGGAATATGAGAAATTAATTGATTACGAATTGGAACAAAATTTACAATTTTGGAAATACAAAAATTTTAAATGGGCAAATAAGCCAGGCAAATTATTAACATGGCAACTAAAGAAAAGACAAAAAGAGAAAATCATTAATAAGATTGTATTCGAAGATAGAACCCTTGAAAGGCCAAAAGAGATCTTAAAAGCATTCCAAAAACATTATGAATTAGTGTACCAGAAAGAAGGCACGAACATGCAGAGAATAGAAGATTATATTAAAAAACATAAATTGCCACCTATACCGTCAGACAAATTAAAAGCGTTAAATAAAGAAATATCAGTAGAGGAAATAAAGGAAACCCTGAAAACGATGAAAAACGGAAAAGCCCCTGGTACTGATGGTCTTCCAACTGAATTCTATAAAACACTGGAAGAGATAATGTTGGTCCCCCTGAAGGAATTATTTAATACAACTCTAGAAAAAGGTATTATTCCACAATCCTGGGAAGAGGCACAAATCATATTAATTCCAAAATCGAAAGCAGAAGTGGTAACACCAAACGATTTTAGACCAATTTCACTTCTAAATAGTGATTATAAAATATTTGCAAAATTGCTAGCGAACAGGTTGTCCACTATACTCGAAGACATAATACAGAAAGATCAAGTCGGTTTTGTGAAAGGTAGATTTGCAAAAGATAACATAAGAAATGTTATTAATATTATTGAATATTTAGAGAATAGAAGAGATAAACAAGCTGCAATCCTATCTGTGGATGCGGAAAAGGCCTTTGATAGGGTGGCCTGGGACTTCATGTTAAAACTGTTAGAAGGTTTGAATTTGGGGGAAAGATTAGAAAAAGCAATAAAGGCCATCTATAAATCACAGAATGCTAGATTAATCATAAACGGAAGATTTACCAACAAAATTAACATTTTGAGGGGAACACGTCAAGGATGCCCCTTGTCCCCTATCCTTTTTATTATTACACTTGAAATATTATTAAACACAATAAGGAAAAAGGAGGAAATCAAAGGGATTGTGGTTGGTAATAAAAGACATAAAGTAAAGGCCTTTGCCGACGATATCATAATAACCTCAGAAGACCCTATTATAAGTATTCCCAGTGCCATCCAGACAATAGAAGAATATGGGGAATTGGCCGGCTTAAAAATAAATTATAATAAGACAAAAATATTAGTTAAAAACCTCGAGAAAAAAGAAGAAAAAGTATTACAAGAGAATACAAAACTCAAAATTAGTAAGAAAATGAGATATTTAGGAATAGAGATATCAACTAAATCAATTGACTTAATCCAGGACAATTATTTGGAAAATTGGAAACAAATTAGAAAGAAATTTGAAGTATGGAGGAAATTAAAATTATCATTTACGGGTAGGATATCAGCTATTAAGATGTGTGTGGTTCCCAAGATGAACTTTCTTTTCCAAAATCTCCCACTGTTGGGAGCTGAGAAATGCTTTAAAGACTGGAAGAGAGACATAGCAGAATTTATATGGAACGGGGAAAAAACCCGGATAAAATATAAGATATTAATTGACCACAAGGAAAGAGGGGGATATGGTCTCCCAGATTTGGAAATCTATCACGATTCAGCGGCACTAGTTTGGATCAAAGAATGGATAGAGTTAAGGAATTTTGATTTATTAGATCTAGAAGGTGATGGGCTAGGATTTGGCTGGCATCATTATATGATGAAAGATAGAGTAGACAAGAGAAATATTTTCATGTTTAATATAATTAGGAAATCACTATTCAAAGTTTGGATAAAATATAAGAGATTTTTTGAAGCAAAAACCCCCTGGTGGCTCTCCCCTGCTGAGTTATTGGCAGTGAAGAGGCGTAATATGGAGGGCATTTGGCCTACATATCGCGTACTCCTGGAAGAAAAAGAAGGAGTATTGAAACTAAAAGAATATACAGAAATCAAAAATTATCTAAATACGTGGCTAGATTACTTCCAAATTAATCAGAGATTTCAATTAGACAAAAATGTGGGATTTGAAAAAGATAAATCAAAATTGGAAGAAATTTTAATCGATAATGAAGGTAAATATATATCCAATTTGTATCAATTATTGCTAAAATGGGAAACGGAGGAGGAGCTAACAAAAAATTATATGATCAAATGGAGCCAGGATTTGGGTAAAATAATTAATTTACAGAAATGGGAACAATTATGGAAAAGAGATTCAAAATTTACTCCAAATTATGATTTGTTAGAGAATTTATTTAAAATGCAAAATCAATGGCATTTAACGCCGGCCAAACTAGCTAAAATGTACCCTAGTGCCAATAATATCTGCTGGAGATGTTGTAAAGAAATAGGCACATATATTCATGTTTGGTGGAATTGTGATCGTATCAAGGAATTTTGGGAATTAGTTTATAATGAGTTGAAAAAAATTCTGAAATATTCTTTTAAAAAACAACCAGAAATCTTCCTATTAGGAATGCTGGGAGAGGATATAAAACCTAAAGATAGATGTGTAGTGAGCTATGTGACTGCTTCAGCAAGACTACTAGTCGCAAGAGCATGGAAATCACAAGAAATCCCGAGAAAGGAGGAATGGTTAGAAAAATTAATTTTATATTATAACTTGGCAAGAAAACACGAAATATTGAAAGAAACAAATCTGGAGGACAACGTAGGGAAATGGGAGTCACTTACCGCTTATCTGAGCACTTATATAGATAAATCGTCTCTCCTCTCTGATGTAGCAGGACTCTAGAAATAAAAAGAGAGTAAATTAGCTATATGAATGTTATCGACATTGTAATAATCATAATTATTTTTGGGTGAATTTAGTAGTTATAAAAATTAAGTACTTACCGTGTAACAACGTGTGTGACCGGAAACAAGTATAGTATAGATAAGTCTAAGTCAGGTTGTGAAGGATCAGGGATAGGGGTGGGGGTAGGACTCAGGGTGGGGGTGGGGGATTTTTTGTATTTGATAATGTGCTGAATTGTTTTGTTATGTTTTTGTTTTTATTGTTGTATTTGTTTAAATTATTAATAAAAACTCTTAAAAAAAGGAATAAAATATTTTCCTCTTGTACTTATGAACAAACATTTTACAATTCCTCAGTTAAAAATGGGTAGGTTGATTATGAACTAGAAACATTTTGCATCTGTCCTTCATCCCACCAGCTAACTAATTCTGACTAACAAGGTTCATTGATGTTGCTTTACATGGTAATAACAAGCCAATGAATTGTCACTTCGGATGATTTTCTCTCTCTGTCTGTCTCATAAGCAACATATTAGTTTTCTGCAGAGCCGAGGAGAAATTCTAAGCCATCCTGTAACCCATGATTTTGTAAGTTTTACAGAAAAGGTATAATTATTGAAGTATTAGGAAGTTAAACTGATCCAGGGAGACCTTCTTTGGAACTGTGCTCCTTCAGAAGAATGGGAAATGAGGTGTGTTTTCATTTAGAAAGACATATCCCCTGAGGAAATAAAGAGCTGGAAGGAAGATCAGCAATAATATTGGGGGTAAGTGGTATTCATCTCTCTCTGTTTTTTTGCTCTGCTTTCAGAACTGCCAATCAAACAACATTGATTATTAGGGGACTTCAGGCAGATAATCTCTGAGCAGAAAGGTGGAAGCCAATTCTCAAATAAAACATGCATATTCATAAATATCATAACTCAAAATGCCACTAAAGAGTCACTGGTCAAACAGACAGTGATAGATGAAATTTTCCAGGTAAGATCAGCTTGACATTTTTCACAGCTGTTCCTAAAAATGATGGATAATAAAAATTGCTACTAATACAAACTTATGGTGTCTGAGTGCTTTGGAATGGTTAGGCAATATGGGAAAATATATAGAAAAGCATACTGGTATATAGATTATGACAAAATGTTATTCACAATCCAAACTTGAAATGCTTCATTGAGCAGGAAGCAAAATGTAAGCTTCAGATCCACTATATAGTCTGAGAGCTTCCAGATGCTGCGATGGGCCCCAGCGGGCATTCTGGAGACTGCAGCAGGCTGTCTGAAGACTCAGTCTAGAATAGCTCAATCTATTCTGACTTTGTCAGACCACACCTGTAATAGTGTGTCCAATTCTGGGCACCAAAATTTAAGAAGGATGTTGACAAGCTGGAACGTGTGCAGAGGAGGGCAACCAAGATGACGCAGGGTTTGGAAACTAAGCCAGTTGAATGAGGTGGGTATGTTTAGCCTGGAAAAAAGGAGACAGGTATGATAACCATATACAAATATCCACAAAGAAATTGGGAGATTACTAGAACATGGGTCACCGTGGCCAGGTTACCGCTTTCCAGGAAAAGCCAAAGCTGGCAAATGGCAGCAATGCTGCATTCGGGAGCAGCCTCAGACTGTGTGCCTGCTCTTTCAAGAGGAGTGCAAACCCATCTGGAGCAGGCTGCCTAATTTCCAGACGCATAAACAACTTTCCTATAGAAATGTTGACCTCTTCTCAACATTCTCAACTTATTGGCTGCCATAAAGTCTATGTCCAAGCAGTGCAATACAAAAGGTTTTGTGTGTGTGGAGGGGGCGTCAGGGGATGAGGCGGAGTCATCGTCATTATCGTCGCTAGGATGGGTGAAACCATCAATTTTGGTTTCTCAGTTTTCCAGTCTTCTGTTCTCCACGTTTGTGTTAGGCTAGGGAACATTTGTCCCATACCTTCCATGATTTTGTCCAATTGGAATGAAACTTGCTTTCTCAATTCCTAAATGATCCACATCCTGTTGTGCCAATAAATCGCCAAAGCCCTGACTGAAGCAACCATGTTATCTTAGAAAACATCAAGATACCTAAACCTCTGTTATTTCCCTAGTTATTTTATATAACAATCAACCTTTGCTCAGCATTGCCATTCACATTATTGCTCTGAATATGTAAGGCAGTCCTGTGGACTCACCATAGTGGGATTTGCTTATTCAGAACAATAATGGTGAGATCATACTGGAAGGCTGAAGTCCATAAGAATAAATAGATATGTACACACAGAGAGAGTTACATGGAAGTAGGACCCAAGTATTTATTTCTGGAATGGACTGCAGGCCTAAAGAAAAGTTCTGTAGAACTTGTAAGCCTACTTTCAGCATTTTATAGATCAATTTATGAAATGAAAGGTTCTCTCCTGCATTTCAAATGAACTTGTTAAATGATCACGGTTTCTCTGAACGAAGGCACAATGAATAAAGTATCACCTATTCCTCTGATATATCGCTACATTTAAAAAATCTAAATAAAAATATTTTTTAATGTATAAAAGCAATTTAACTTTAGCAGGGCTCCAATGCAGCATATCATTTTAGTATGTATTAAGGGTCTTGTTGATGTACTACCTGAGATAACACTACAGGTTTCACTACTTCCTTGCATTAAGATCAGAACATTACTTCAAATTACTTTCCTAACTGCATTTGGTTGGTCATAAATTTCCAAGACAGGGATAATAGAAAAGTTTTATAAAGCATACGAAGATCAAGTGTCACCGATAATGAAATTATTTCCTTCTAAGTTCCTGCATGTAAAGTTAGCACATAGTGGCGGGGGCACACACAAAAAACCTGCAAGAATATTATAAAACATATTTATTTAGAGTGTGGTTAGCTGCATGTTTCGTGCTGTTTCTACCTGAAGATATTAAAATATTTGCTGTTTCTGATCTTGCTTCTGCATACAGATGTTCTGTATATCCTTCAAAGAAATATGACCTTCTATGGCAAACCTGGATCCTTTGCAGCCATACGCCACTTTCACATAACAAGAAACCCAAATGGCAATGTTGTCTCCTCTCCACCAGCTACTCAAGGCATTTAACTACTATAATCAACTCTAAACTATTGTGCATACCTGCTTAATGTTTGACTATATCACTTATACAGTGGTGCCTCGACTTACTAATTTAATCCATTCTGAAGGCACCTTCGTAGGTTGAAAAATTCGTAAGCTGAAAAGCGCCATTGGAAACGCGATTTCCCATAGGAATGCATTGGAAACGGAAAAATTCGTAAGTCGAAGCAACCCTATCTAAAAAATCATAAGTCAAAAAAACCATATCTAAAACCGCTACGGTTTCCATTCGGATGTGGAAAAAATTGTAAGCGTGTGGCCATTTGCCCTATTCGTAAGTCAAAAAATTCAGTTGTTGAGTCGTTCATAAGTCGAGGTACTGTATTGTATATGCACTGAATGTTTCTTGGGGAGTGGGGGGATATGGGTATTGTTGAAAAACAAACAAACCTGTACATATTAGGGCTGTTCGGTGGATTTGTCAGAATCCTGAACCAAATCAGGCCTTTTCAGAGGAATTCAGTTATCAGTCAAGCCAAAGAATGCTATGGATCAAGTCGGATGGCCATAATAACCTGAGATTATCAAGGGATGGGGCATCAGGCAGGAAGGTGAGATAGGCATCAGGTGGAAAACCCACAAAAAGGCCACACCACTGACTGTGTCTATCCAAGAGACCATAGCAGCCCGAGGCTTCCTCACTCTCCTTCCTGCTTGATGCTGCACAGGAACAGCAGATGATTGGTAGGGGTGGCATCGATCCTGGTGCAGGTGGCTCTTTAATAGTGCAGGTGGTTCTTTCCTGCAGAAAAGTGGCTTATGAAACAGTCCTGCATAGGATCGCTGCCTTGCTCAATAGTTGAGCAGAGGTGTTAATCCTGTGGGGTGGTGGGCTGCTCACTTGCAGGTAGCTTCCCAATGGAAAAGACACTTGTGAAGGAGCACCCTGCAGAATCCCCCCCCCCCGCTCTTAGTCCTTTCTCCTACCCTATCCTGGCCATGTGTTTAATTAGGTTATTTTACCCTGAAGCTCCAATACTGAGGCTCCAATACTTTGGCCACCTCATGAGAAGAGAAGACTCCCTGGAAAAGACCCCGATGTTGGGAAAGATTGAGGGCATTAGGAGAAGGGGACGACAGAGGACGAGATGATTGGACAGTGTTCTCGAAGCTACAAACATGAGTTTGACCAAACTGCAGGAGGCAGTGCAAGACAGGAGTGCCTGGCGTGCTATGGTCCATGGGGTCACGAAGAGTCGGACACGACTAAACGACTAAACAACAACAACCCTGAAAAAGCATTAGTCCCACCCTGAACAAATTCAAGACTAGATCTATAGGTGAGAGGGGGGAAAGCAGGTGTTTTCCAGGTTAGCCAGGGAAGATCAGCCTGATTGGGTTTCCTCCAGATTGGAGCCACAGGGCAGATCATGAGGGCTATAAATATTTGCCAGTTACAGGTAGGTAGCCGTGTTGGTCTGCCATCAAAACAAAATAAAAATAAAATAGAAAAATTCCTTCCAGTAGCACCTTAGAGACCAGCTAAGTTTGTCATTGGTATGAGCTTTCGTGTGCATGCACACTTCTTCAGGTATCTGAAGAATTTAATGCAATCTATTAATGATATTAAAGAGAGACACAGTGACCAACAACAGAAACATTTAATCAAATATTGAAATTTGGGATCTATATTAAAAAGAATCTGTGAAAAATGAAATTACATTATAGTAGCTATACTCACAGTACAATGAAAAGATTGCCAAAAGCTCGACTTACCTCCTTGGAATAGGCAAACACATAATGGAACCTATAAATAAAGCTAATCAAATTTTAAACTAAATGAAATGAAGCTACAGGACCGTAAGATTTGAAATGGGATAGTAATAACTGAAGATTAATTGGTGTGAAATCTAGGTAAATGTGCTAGACGGAAAATGAATATGAAACAATATAAAATTAACCTAAAAGATATAACTGAATCTAAATGCATTTAAGCTGATTTGATAATTATGGTAATTAGATATGGAGAGATGTGGGATAAACCTGAGAGGAAACTTTGGTGGTAACTCAGAGATGATTGTGTAAAATAAAATGAGTTAAGTTCAGTAGTGTAGGCAAACCCTTAACAACTGTAAGCTGAACCTCAAATGTTATGAAACTGGTAGGCATCAGCACCAAGATGAGATTGTGCAATCATTTGCTTTTGTGGAATGAATAGATGAAAGTGACAATTAAGAGAAAGAAATGAGGAACTGAGCCAATAATGTAAAACAAGAAAGAAGCTAGGGAACCCAGACTCGGGAGCACATATACCATCAGCTCCCAGTTGGCAATGATAGGACTCTGTCAGTCTTCGTTTTATATAGTGTAATTGTTTAGTGTTTAAATTTTAAGGCACCTTGGATGCCTTGAAAGAAATGTGGTATAGAAATCCAAACAAACAAACAAACAATAGTACATAATCCAGACAACAGAAAGGGACACAAACTAAGGTTGCTGAATTGTGAATTAAGGAAATAAGAACAATTATGACAACTGAATCGAAAGAAAAGAAAGAAAGTTGAAATGGTAGTAGCTGAACACAAAGTGATGAGAGTTAAATTATATGACTAGGTTTGAAGAATATGGAAAATGATCTCATGATGATTGATCTGTAGTCAAAGAAAATATGAAATCATTTGCACTGTTTTAAGTGAATCAGAAATTATGAGCACTCTATTTGTAAGGACAGATTTAACATGAAATGTATAATGAAATAATAAAGCTAAAATAAAGTGTTATGCTCCTGAGTATTATATACAAACTACTAAATTGAGATAATGAGAGGCTTAATTCAAGACAGTGATGGGTTGTGTGTGAGCTGTCAGCAGGTACCACAACACAGTACAATTTTCCACCACGTAGTAGCTGGGAAGTCACAGGAGTCTCTGATGAATCAGAACCCACACCAAAAAACTGAAGTGTCCCTCGTGGGGAAAAAGTGGAGCTATTTCCCATGAAATTTAAATTTAGATTTAACCCAATAACTGGTGCAAGATGCTTGCTGGGGGCTTATGACTGAATTTTACTTGCATTGGATATGGTTCGTGGGAATTAATTAGACTTCTGCAATAACATTATCCAGAGGCTCATTATGTGCAACCATCCTTGTGTGGACATTCCCTCTAAAGCAACAATTATGTACAGGACGTTTGGCAGGGGCCATTATGGCTTCCTCTGCTGGGACAAAACGTAGCTTGAACTACTCTTAGCTTTCCCTGATTCCTTTGCAACAGCATCATGCTCATTCTGTGCATGTGCAGAGTTCCGGCTAAACCAAGCTTTATCTCAGTGACAGATTCTAATGTCTCCTGGTTTAGTGAATTGGACCATAAGGCACTGGGAAGTACAGTTAATCTGCTTCCCAGAAATAATATTCAAACCCAGGAATACTGAAATCTTAAAGATGACCTGTCTTTGACTGTAAAGATGACCTGTCTTTGACTTGCACATATAGACTAATAACTCCAGGACACTCATTATCTTGGTTTTCCTATTGTTGTGGACCTGCACACCTAATCTGCCCAGGTATTGAGGATTCCTACAGAAGACACGCTGCTTCTCACACATTGGAGGACTGTAGAGCTAGGGGAAAGATCAGCAAGGCAGACATAAGTTGAAGGTAAACAGAACCATGGACAGCCAGTTGCCTCTATTCTCCTAACATGAGTGAGCAGCTATATTGGCAACAAAATATAAGATAACTAATATAGACCTCTATCCAATCTGCACAACTATTAGTAGCACTGTTTTAAATTTATCATTGTAAAAAGATTCAGGAGATGTTTGAAGGCCACAAGAGGGGAACATTTCACAGAAAGTTCTGTGCATCATAGGCATGTATTGACAATGTTCACTAGGACAGAACAGTTATCTGACTCAGTAAATAGATTTCTATATTTTGAGATGTCCATGAAGGCCGCTGATGGGCAATTAGGAAAATGTGTTCAACAATCAGAGTTATTTGTCAGTTTTTTCTGATATGGATTACCTTTTTGAATGTTTATCAAAAGTAATTTAGATGATGTATGATAAGAGCAACATGTCAGGATATGGTGCAAAACCATCAGCTTGACTGATGTCAACATTCTCATATCTTTCCCTGTAACAGAAATCTTAGAGACGCCTGCTGTCATTCTAAGACAAATGTTTGCTTTCACATCATCGAGTAAGATCTGATTCCCATTTCTGGTTTTCTGACATTGCAACATAATAGAACATACTGAGGAATAAAAGACTTTCTAGTGAAATATAAACCTGTGCTACTAAAATAATAATTTAAAAATGCCTTTTTGAGGGAGGAGTATTTTTTTGTAGCACTATTAAGATCAAGATGCAATTAAGAACTATTTACTTTCTGATTAAACTTGAAATGGCATATGGCATTGAGAGCTGACAGACAAGTCCAAGTAAAACAAAATATAGGTTCACATAACTGATAGAATATTTATTTTACTCAATACAAAAAAAGCGAGCACAGTTATTATGGAAACTAAGCAGGAACACACCACTTACAACAGGGTCTGAGACGAAAATAAGACATACTCTATTGGAGCACACCAAAGGACCACCTAGTTCAGCATCCCATTCTCACCATGGCCAACCATAGGCCTATAGGAATCCAGAAGCAGGACCTGAGCACAACAGCACCATTCTCATTGATGCACCCCAACAACTGGTATTCATACTGCTTTGACAGTGGAAGTATAGCACACTATTTCACCCCATCCCAATTTCTGAGTGGAAAGAGATTCTAGGGGTTCTGGTGCTTACCCAGGGTTTGTGTTTCCTTTGGAAATGAGGCCCAGAGGAGACTGTGGTGTCTTTATGATATATGGTTTATTTACACATATATACAACCTGAGCCTACGATGGAGGAGTTCAAAGCATTACACTCCAAGAGGGTCCTGTTTCTCCCATTGATGCAGCCTCTGATTCTAACTGTCAGCCCTTTGACACTGCTAATCCAAGCACTGATTAAAAGGTAACACTTACTAAATCCAGGAATTATAGGTGTCTTGCACCTACAAACTCTGGGAACCACAAACTCATAACTTTGCTGTAGTGCAGCAAGTTACCACTGAGCTCATAACACTAGTACATGGGTGTTGGTGGTGCTGAATGCATGTACATTAATGTATTATCCCTTGGGAATTGTGATTTGATGTCAGGGACTGGGCAGAGGAGGAATGGTGGAGACTTTCTCCCCATCCTGACCACTCCAGGGAGGAGGAAGAGGAAGACAGTATAGATTTACAACAGTGGTTTGAGGGAGGTCACAGCTCAGAGGCAGATGAGGGGGAAAGTTGGGAAATAATGGGAGAGGAGGAGACAGGACTGGAATGACAGCTGACTGACATAGTATCTTTAGAAAGCATTCCAGACCACTCCCTCCCTGAACCCAGCAAGCCTTAAAAGTAGGAGAGCAAAGAGCTCAAAGACAGAGGGCACGTAGCGGCACCCATAGAAGTGACGAATGAGGAATGAGAGAGTCGGGAGCTGGAGATTCACTCGGGACAAGGCCATTATCCAAGATAATGCCTGTCTCTGTAAAGTTTGAAATAAAAAAAGACTATAAGAAACTTTTCCTTGTCCTTATACTTTCCTGGGCAACCAGCTGGGAGCCGCTGACAGCATCCTGACGTTTTGTTTTGCCTGCACTTACATCATAGTGTCACCCTTTGTGGAAGGCCAGGGAGTAAGGAGATGTTTTAGATCTGGTCAACTTAAATATAAGTAATAATATGATGATGATGATGATGATGATGATGATGATGATGATAAGTAATTGCCTGGCCTCCCAGAAAATGAGTCACACCTGATTGCCAGAACGGGGTAAAGTGGGAGATTGGTTGCAAATGCACTCACAGAGCCAGTACAATGCTCCAGCCAGTGCATTTGCATAGCACCAACCTGCCCATTGTCTTGTCCCCTGCTCTCCCTCCCAGTAAGCATCACCAACCCACCTGGTAGAGGATCAGGTAGTGCCTCTGCCCCACATCTGCTACTGCTTGGCTAGCTTGATTTTGTCACTGTCAGCTATCAACAAATACCTAATCAAGAGCAGGGGATTGACAACACAAAATAATTTCTGTACAAAGCAACTGACTTTATTGTTCAGGTGGTGTCCCTGTTGCCTACTGTAGTTTCCATGAGAGTTTTATTGGTGGTAAGAACTTTGGTGCATGCATCTATTGAGCACCCCAGTCAGCCTGAATGTTGAACATACATGCTGCTTGACCTAATGTTATATTCTAAGCTGGAAATATCTTCTGGAGACAATGATGCTCAATCTGTATTATATTTGAGTATTATGTACTGGACAAATTTACATTCTGAGCCAGGTGCTTATGAATTATAGTATAAGTGCTACATAGCTGTACAAGAGATTTGCATAACTGTGCAAGGACAAAGGCATGTGGTGAAGTATTCTTTTGGATAACCTAATGATGCCTTATATATATATATATATTAAAAAAGCTTATTGATAGCTCATTTTAAAAATTGCTCTTTACCGATTTGGGCTCTGAAGCTTACTTCATCGGCCTTGATTTTCATGTGCTGCTCCTTCCCAAGCTGTCAATCCCATACACACTTATTTTGGAGTAAGTTTTATTGAAATCAAAGGAACACATCTGAGTAAACATAGATAGACTCAAGCTCCATGTCCAGGAGACAGTGCTTAAAGCCTCTCTTTGTGTTCCGTGTTTGAGGAATGCACACAATCTGGTTCTCCTTAGGCAATCACCTAATAGAAGATACATTTTAATGGAAACAGAAGAAAAATCCTCTTCAAATCTCAAGAGTTCACTTATTTTTGCTTCTCTCCTACAAGCTGATCTAATAATAATAAAAAGATCATCTTAACCAACTCTATATGTATCGTATTATATTTTGACATTTAACTCGCCAATATTTATGCTCTCTTTGGTTTAATTTAACTATATTTTATTCAAGGGACTTATACTAGTGATTGAATGGCCCTAAGAGAGAAGTAAAATCTTGTTATCTATTATATCTTCTTCCTTCTAATTATACAAGCGTAGAAAGCTCTCCACTCATGTTCCCAACACATGCCTACAATTTGATTCTAGCATCCATTGGTAACACTCTAATACATTGGAAGTGAAATTGACTTCAGAGCAGCGCAGTCAGTGGGGATGTAGAACACCCTTTAATGTATGATGTTCTACATTCCCACTGACTGCCCTGCTCTGTAGTCAATTCCAGTCCAGCACCACTGCAGGTGGCTGTGGCTCAGCAAATTTCTGGCACATATAGCAATCGCGATACACCCTGGACAGGAAAGAAGCCATGTGATGACAAAAGAAGCTGCTGAAGCTGGTGCTGCAAGTGAACAGTTACCCATTCCTTCTAAAACTGGGCTGTAGACTAACTTGAAATTATTGTAACTGCTTGGAGTATGCATAGAAGTGTCCATGTTTACTTCATGGCTGCTGGACAATGTGACTCCCCAAGTTCCAGGTATGCCTGGGGGTCTGCTCAATACTGGTGCTAGAACTGAATTGCGCTAGCACAATGGATGGTGGATTTCATGCTTACAACCCAATGCTGACAGTGAAATTCCATGTCTACTTCCTCAAACCTGATTTCCTTTTGTTCAGTAGGGTTCACCATGCATTGGATTGCACAGTTAAATATTTCTGCAGTAACAAATAACTGTTTAATATGCGCTATTCTAGCTGAGACACATTGTATTGTCTAGGATGCTAAGGCTTCAGTTAATGGTGCCTATAAGGGGAACAGAAAGCAAGTGGTGGATAACATGTGGAAGCAAGGAAGAAGGACCCTGGTGTGTTTTACTAGTGTATGTACATTAGAGGCAGCAGAGACAAGGCCTGGCTGCAGTGGAATGTAGGAGGCAGGCTGCTGGAGAGGAACCATAGCATAGTGGTTGAACACATATTCTCCACGTAGAAGACACTGGGTTCAGTCCCCAAGATCTTCAGTTGAAAGATCTCAGATCATAAGCTGGGAAAGACCTTGCCTCGGACAATGCTTCAATCTACTAAGATTTCAAAAAGCCCTAAAATAGATGGGGCAAGGATCTGAGTCAGATTAAGGCAGCTATATAAATATGTTCGTAAGAACACAGGAAGCTACTGTATACCAAGTCACACCATTGGTCCATCCAGCTCCCTACTGTCAATGTTGACTGGTGGCGGCTCTCCAGGGTTTCAGGCATGGGCTTTCCCAGCCCTCTCTAGAGATGTCCCTAGTTATGACCCTTCTCCATCATATGGGAGATGTATAAGACCTGATGATCACCACCATCATCTGTTTACTTGTAGGCCACTCTCCTGTAAAATCACGGCCAAATCTGCTCGCAACATATCAAATGATCAATAGGTATTATGATTCAAAACACATCAATTCCATGTGGATATCATTCCATCAGCATAAGCATTATCTCTAGTGGCTGGGGAACCCCAGCCAGATAGGCGAGGTATAAATAATAAATTATTGTTATAAAATTATTATCTCCCATTTCTCACCTCATGCACTGTTCTGAGGGTTCCTCAGACCCTCCAGAGTGCTTGGGAGGAAGAACTAGCAGATGTTCTCACCAGAGCCAACTCAAAACATTTTGGCAACTGAGACAGACCCCAAAATGGCATAGGGAAGAAGGGGTGTAGAAAGATCTACATCAGGAACAAGAGGGGGAAGAAAGATTGGCTTTGGGATCTTCTTCCTGGTGGATCCTGCTGCCTAAGACAGTCACATCACATTGCCTTATGATTGGACTGGCTCTGAATAAAGATCTACATTGGGATCTGCTGCTCCTGCGAATTCTGCCACCTGAGACAGTTGCCTCACCTTGCCTCATGACCCTGGTTCTCACACTAACGTCCGCTAACAGAACTGGGTAGTTGAATCTGACCCCAAATAAGCATAATATTAGTAAATCCTGAAAAAATCAATTTTGTAAAATAATACAAATATACTAACCAAATTTAACAGATAAACAAATGATGGGTATCTGTCATTCACCAGCAGGGTACTGCATACTGCTTTGTGAGCTTCCCCTGACTTGGATGCCTCCTTTTGATTGTTAAAATACCAATTGTTGGTTGTTCAGTGGCAAGGAACCATTAATCGCTTTCTACCTCACTGTCTATTGCTGGTTTCAGCCCACCTCTCAGGTGTAAGTAGCAACTGTAACACACACACACACACACACACACCTTCTAGCATAATTGCTAAATATATGGGTGATATATGACAGCTCAAAGTATGTAGTAAGCCAAGAATTCAGCTATTAGAATAACAGATTACTTACAGGGCAGGTTGATAGATTTTGCCTTTGTAACTTATTCAGGCTTTGATGTGCATTTGTGTGGCTCAATAGCACAGACATGACAGATTAAAACATGTGGAGAGGGAGGAAAGAGGCACGATAAATTTCAAAACCTGTCTAATTTATGCAAAAGCTGCATTTTGCAGTATAAATTGGGTATACAAAGAAAGAAACTGAGAAGTGGTTGCTTTGTATTCGTGGATCGGGGTGCTCATTTAACTCATTTAGAACATATGGTGGAATAAAGAAAACTAGCATATACAACATAAACAGAAACAGGGTGGCCAGTGAAAGAAAATGTGTGATAAAATATGCCTTGTTTACTTACCTGTCTTCTGGAAATTCTTCTGAGGAGCAAAGCAAAGACACAGATGTATCTAGTTGTACCAAAACACCCTCATTACTGTTTGTAAATGGAGTAAAATGATTCGAAAGCACGCAATAATCAATTGATAACTGATGTGACCTGGAAAGGAAGCTTTCACTCTGAGCAAATTATCTCAGTGCCCTCCTCCTTCCATCTTCTTTGCTGCTCCTTTAGAACCAGCAGTTTACAGTCAAAATAAGTTTGATCTCAAATATTACTCTAAACATAACATCCGCAGTCACTATAATACAATCCCCACACTGATATATCATCTAGATGCTATATTCAGTAGGTGTGGGAACTGACTCTCTGTACTTCCTAAATTAAGAGGCAAATAAAGGTGGTTTGGATAAAATTGTCACATGCCTGAGTTAAGACTCTGGCACCAAATCCTGGGCTCCTTTAGAACATATGCCCAGGGCAGCATGTGATCAACCCACTTAAAACATTCCTTTACACAAACAGGTTTAAAGGTCACATGCAAAGTGTGCACACTTGTGCATTCTCAGAAGCACATGTTTATTTGCTTCCTCTTTTACCACCTTTCACCACTTTAGCCCCCTCCTTTTCGTCTGAATGCAATGCAGCCACACCTCCTCCCTCCAGGTCCTCCATGGAACAATCTTTCAGCAATTTACCTTGCCATTTGCCTTTTATTTTGCTTCCGTGAGTTAATACTAGAGTGAATACTCTTCCCTCAACCTAGTATTGTCTCCACCTGCATGTTCCTGCATTGAACTGTAGTATTCTATGATTCTATGTTTCCTGGGTACCTTACAAAGACTAGAATTCACAGAACATAGGAAGCGGCCTTATACCGAGTCAGACCATTGCTCCACCTATCTCAGAGTTGTCTACACAAACTGGCAGTAGCTTTCCAGGCTTCATGGAGGAATCCTGGAGATGTCAGGGCCCTGGGACCCTTTGCATGCCAAGCATGTTCGTTCTTTCATTCACTCTTTTGTATTGTTATGCCTTTGAGATATATGTAGGCTATTACACTTCATTATCATTTAGTGTTTAATCAAGTCATGCTTATTTAATGCTTTTATCTATCCTCATAAATAAATCTCTCCATCACAGCCCTTTTAGCAACTCTCTGCTGCTTATGAAGTTATCAGATTAGGATACAGTGGAACAGCCCGTGGCATTATTTCAGAACAAGAGGATACTCGCCAACTTTCAGGGCCTTCTTAGACATTGAGACCCCACAATCCAGTTGGTGCTTCACATTCAGCTAATCACTTACAGCTTTCTTATTGGTTTTGTAAAAGGAAAATAGTAAGGGCTAAAAATAAATAGGTGAATGCCCTGAATGCCTAAGATCCAGGTTTGGGGCAAGTACTGACCTTGCTGACAATGGTCTGTATAGTTAAAGCTATGGTTTTCCCAGTAGTGATGTATGGAAGTGAAAGCTGGACCATGAAGAAGGCTGATCGCCGAAGAATTGATGCTTTTGAATTATGGTGCTGGAGGAGACTCTTGAGAGTCCCATGGACTGCAAGAAGATCAAACCTATCCATTCTTAAGGAAATCAGACCTGAGTGCTCCCTGGAATGACAGATTGTGAGGCTGAGGCTCCAATACTTTGGCCACCTCATGAGAAGAGACGACTCCCTGGAAAAGACCCTGATGTTGGGAAAGATTGAGAGCACAAGGAGAAGGGGACAACAGAGGACAAGGTGGTTGGACAGTGTTCTCGAAGCTACTAAAATGAGTTTGACCAAACCGTGGGAGGCAGTGGAAGACAGGTGTGCCTCGCGTGCTCTGGTCCATGGGGTCACGAAGAGTCGGACATGACTAAACAACTAAACAACAACAACAACAACAACAACTGTTTGGCAAGAGAACCTTAGCAGAGATTTAAAATCACAAAAGATGCAGCAAAGTAAATCATGGAAATATAGGCTTTTATACCTTTAAAATATCCTCCTAAGTTGCTTCCAAAGTTCCCCACTTCCCTTAGCTTTGAAATAGACTACCTTTGGTGCAATTAAAATGGTTTACATATGAACTCTTCAAAGATTGACTTCATGTGTTTTTTCCATACAGCAGCATGAAAAGACATGCAGTATAATTTAGGTTCCCAAATGGTAAATGTTTCTAAATTATTTGTATAGAAACACAAAGGTAGCTGCTTGAGCCACACAGTCTAAGCTTGGAGCATCCACCTTAGACTTCCACACTGGTGCCAAGCAAAGAAACGAAACAAACACAACAAATTCTCAAATTTAGGCTTCTCTAAATCAGGGACATCCCTGGAAAATAGGGACACTTGGAGGGTCTGCCGTTATCTTAGCAGACATAAGTATAAATATTATTAATCTAAAGATGATTGAGCCATTAGCTGCCCTAGAATCTCCCTGAAAAACACTTGATGGGAATAACATGAAATGAGAGTGCTTTCATAATTAGTTACTAAAGCAAACATACTCAATATGTGATTGACATTGTCATAATTTGCTCCAGACTCTTGACATGGCAAACAATGTGCCAGATACTCAGAGGTGTCTTTCTGAGCAGTATTTTGTTGTTGTTGTTGCCACAAATAAACTGGCTGAAGTTCACTCCCCAATTCTGCTTACTGATTTTGTCATGCCCCGAGGCCATCTAGCAATGCTTTTGCACAAGAAATAAAAGGCTGCCTCAAATCTGTGGGAGAACCATGAGCTTTCAAGAAAGAGCTAACTTTAAATCTGTCAAAACCCTCTAGTGCTCAGGAGCCCATCCTGCAGGCCGGAATTTAACATTTAGCAATCAATCGAGCTGTGATTTTAACAGACTTTTTCTTTCTTGGTCTGCGGAGCTATTTAGACAAAGTCTGCCAGAACTTCAAATGAACTGTTTATAGACTTTGAAATGGAATGGAGATAGATCTGATTTACAGATTTGTGACTGAACTGTTTCCACTGTGTTCCCAAACAGTCTATAAAAAAGGTTATCTCATTAAGATCCACCATTACATTTTTCATAGATGTCATTTCCCAGAATGTAAGCCATGCTTTGTCCCTTTAACTGATATTCTTAGTGCTAAGTAAAAGGGTAATTAAATGAAAAAGATGGAAGGAAGGGATGGATAATTAGAATTTCTGTAGCATCTTTCAATAGTTCCACATAGGCATTAGCACATGGAATCACTGGGCAAATGGCAGGGCCTTGGGGCTACAAAAGG
This sequence comes from Zootoca vivipara, assembly GCF_963506605.1. NCBI lineage: Eukaryota > Metazoa > Chordata > Lepidosauria > Squamata > Lacertidae > Zootoca > Zootoca vivipara. Next base: position 54,489,500 of record NC_083276.1, on the reverse strand, counting down.
GTCAAGGCCACAGAGGCCAGACCTGGTTTTGTGACAGGGTCTGCACTTCCTGGTGTTGGCACTTTGCATATGGCATTGCAGTGCAGTGATGATACCAACAAGTCCAGCTACATAACCCAATGCTCCTGCCTGTTCCTAAGAAGCCTGGTAGGTTGGAGTCCAGCTACATCAGTCCAGTTCACCAAAGGGGGAGGACTGTTGGATATTCTCTCTGTGTGTGAGAGAATCATTTGTTCCAGAAGCAGAGAAGAACAGAGAAAAAGTTTCAAGAAGCAGCAGAAGGCTGAGATTGTTTTGCCTATGCAAGGATGTTTTCTGTGGGAACTGTTTTTTTTTTGGATATGTACAGTGTGACAGGAAGTACTGGCAACAATGGTTCTGTGTAACTTGTTGTAACTTCTTGTGAGTCTCTTGCTTGCGCCTTGTGGTGAGAGAAGCAGAGAGAGAGTCTTGGATTCTTGTTGGACTCTAAGCATGCCTTGACCACAGCAGTGGTGAATGTCTGTATATATTTGCTACCAATATGCTTTTATACCTGTCAAGTAAACCTCTGCACTTGACTGAATCTTTATGGCTCCCATGAGTATTTATTGCCTATTGTGTGTACCTTCAACCCCGAAGACGCTTCCAAGGAAGGAGCTGTGTTGAGACGTAACTCTGCTGAGTATGGATACTGGCACAAACACACAGCGAAAGTGATGCCAGACCCAATCCTTCTATATCATCCATCAGAGGTTGATGGATTGATCCAACAAGGACATCTGGTTTGACTCACCTGAGGCCCCTTCAACATGGAGTTAGCATTGGTGCGTAGAGCTTCACATACATTGACTTCTTCCTTGCAAGAATCTGTATTGCCAAATTGCACAAGGAACAAACAAATAGGATGGAGCAAAATATTTTATTCAATAGCCCAAAGATTTCTCTTATGCCCCTTTGCTCTTTGCACGGCCTGAGCAGAGGTTCTCGCTAACAGAGGTATTCTTGGAGCTTTTATACCCGTGGTGTCCATTCCTACCAAAATAAGTGAATCTCTCTCTCTCTCTCTCTCTCTCTCTCTCTCTCTCTCTCTCTCTCTCTCTCTCTCTCTCTCTCTCACACACACACACACACACACACACCTTCTCTCTTCAATAGTAACACAGAAGAGACACAATGTTCTTTTATTTGGAATATTTGTAGCTCACCCTACATCCAAATATCTCAGGGTAGGTTACAACATTGTTTTAAATGCTACACCCTATTGAATGAACAGAGCACATGAAAATACACATTTTAAATTACAGCATAAAACCTATATCCCATAAGCCCCAGGCAAAACGTCAGAGCTTATCCTAATCATGTCTGCTCAGAATTAAGTCTTTATTGAACCCAGTGTGGTTTACTCCCAGGGACACAGGTGGTGCTGTGGTATAAACTACAGAGCCTAGGGCTTGCCGATCGGAAGGCCGGCGGTTTGAATCCCCCGTGAAGTCACCCCAAAATGATTAGAAAGGATGAAAATGTGTGAAATGTATAATTTCTTTTATATGTTATTGTTTCTGTTTTTAATGTTGTGTTTTCTTTATTTGTTGTTGTGTTATTTGTTGTTTATTTGTGTTTATAAAAGCAATAAATTTTGGGGGGGGGGGGAAATGATGGGGTGAGCTCCCATTGCTCGGTCCCAGCTCCTGCCCATCTAGCAGTTCGAAAGCACGTCAAAGTGCAAATAGATAACTAGGTACTGCACCGGTGGGAAGGTAAATGGCGTTTTCGTGCGCTGCTCTGGTTCACCAGAAGCAGCTTAGTCATGCTGGCCACATGACCTGGAAGTTGTCTGCAGACAAACGCTGGCTCCCTCGGCCTATAGAGCGAGATGAGCACGCAACCCCAGAGTCGTCCATGACCGGACCTAACAGTCAGGGGTACCTTTACTTTTTCCTTTAAGCAGGTTTAGGGCTTAATATTTCATAAGCATATTTGGCATGTGATCTATTTCCAAGTGATATCAATTGCTATAAAATTAGAAACTTACAGAAACACCTTGCAGCCGAAATGCTGAAAACACATTTGTGCTTTTTAAGAAAGTAAAAGAGTGGAGTGTACAAGATGTGTTTTTCCTCTTGTCACCTTCCACAGGCCACAGATTTCTATTGGAAGTGAATTTTTCAGAAGTGACACTAAATCAGGGCGGGGTGGTGGTGGTGGACAGCACTGAAGAATACTTATAGAAGAAATCTGCTTGAATTGTGCCTTTTGGAAAATGACTGACAATTTGTAGCATCTGCTGGCATTAGAGACTCCATCATAAAACTTGCCTGAAGCCTCCCAGATGGGGATATTTAAATCTGCAGAAGCAAAATTTTAATTCGGGTGACAATGTGTTCAGAGATTATTTGCATCTATTTAGGACAAAAAAGTATGCAAACAATTGATCTAATCTCTTAAATGGGAGACCTGGATATTGTTGCCTACAGTAGAAGAGAAATGTTTGGTCACAGGCCAGTTTCTTCTGCAATGGGCATCATCACAAACATCACCATCAGAATGGGCAGTGTTGCTTGACAAGGCATATTGGCATCCTGATCAAAAGCAAAGCATCTGCCTCTGGCATTGGCATACATCTGTGAGAAACACCACTAGCATGATGCCACATCTTCTCTAGTCAAGGCCATGTTGGCTTGGCTTTCGAAACACACTTCGATAAACACTTACAATGGCTGTGGAGGCCAACATTTTCAGCAAGTGTACAAGCCAAGTCTAGAGGATGAAAAGGTATTGTGTTGCACATTAGAGTAAAAATGCAATACACATGCACTTGCCTTGCCTTTGTCTCTAGACTAAGCCAGAAACCAGGGAACAGTGCAGCATAGCAGAGAAAGGCAGGCAGGAGTAAAGAGCTGACTCGGTGTCATAGCCTGGTCCACTCTCCCTCTTCCTCTCATTCAGGAGTGCCACCATCTCCTGCTGCCAATGCCACTTGTGGCACTCATGATTTATGAGCTGGTGCAGCAAGTCTCACTGTTGGCCTATTAGTTTTGCCATTCCCACAAACCACACACCAATAGGGTCCCTTCACACAACATGGTTTCATATGGCTCTATATCTGAAAGAACCTAGGAAATTGTCTTGAGATACCATCTTGAATGTCAATCTTAGTGCATATTGTTGCATGCCACTCCAGTCTCCAAGCTGTGCAAGATTCCAGGCATTCCAGGCACTTACCCAGAGTCATTGTTTCCTTGGGAATGAGGGACAGCGGAGACTGTGATGTTTTTATGATATGTGGCTTATTTACATATATAGAGATAGAGATAGATACAGTGGTACCTCCGTTTATGAACACAATTGGTTCCGGAAGTCTGTTCATAAACTGAAGCGTTCATAAACTGAAGCGAACTTTCCCATTGAAAGTAAAGGAAAGTGGATTAATCCGTTCCAGACGGGTCCGCGGAGTACTCAACCTGAAGCATACTTAACCCGAAGCATGGGGGTAATTCATTCCGGAAGTCTGTTCACAAACTGAAGCGTTCATAAACTGAAGCGAACTTTCCCATTGAAACTAATGGAAAGTGAATTAATCTGTTCTAGATGGGTCCGCGGCGTTCGTAAACCGAAAATTTGTAAACCGAGGTTCCACTGTATAGATATAGATATAGAGAACCTGATCCTACAATGGAGGGGTTCACAGCAATAACAACCCAAGAGAGTCCTGCTTCCCCCATAGCTGCAGCCTTGGATTCAAACAGAAATTAAGCATCACTCTGACTCTCTATCCCGCTTGCTGCTTTGCTTCTACATCACTGTTAATATCTGCCCCAACATCTGGCTTTGTCTTTCTAACTACAGTGGTACCTTGGGTTACAGACGCTTCAGGTTACAGACACTTCAGGTTACAGACGCTTCAGGTTACAGACGCTTCAGGTTACAGACGCTTCAGGTTACAGACTCTGCTAACCCAGAAATAGTACCTCGGGTTCAGAGCTTTGCTTGAGGATGAGAACAGAAATTGTGTGGCGGCCGTATGGTGGCAGCGGGAGGCCCCATTAGCTAAAATGGTACCTCAGGTTAAGAACAGTTTCAGGTTAATAACAGACCTCCAGAACGAATTAACTTCTTAACCCGAGGTACCACTGTATCTTTGAGTAGAGGGAGGGGCCCCACCTATTTGCTGTCTCACACAGAGCCACTTCCCCCCTTAATGGTACATCTCCCAGGCTCTCACTTCACCAGGAGGCTAACCTGGCTAGTCCAGGAATTAGAAGCCTTGGTTAAATTTTAATTCTTGCTGGAGCCAGGGATTAGAAGGATCTCTGCATCCAGCCCAACACCCCAAACACATAACAATATACATTTTTACTGTTGCCCTACTGTTACACAGATGTAGCAAGCACTTAAGAATGTGCAGACTGGCAAACAGACACTATTCCTTTTTTAAAAAAAGTCTGCCTGACATATCAATATATAATCCAAGTCAATTTGATAAAGGAAAGAATTTTGATTCTCTCCGCCCGCCCCCCCCCAAAAGCAAAGATTTGGAAGCGAGCAGGAAGCAAACAGATGTGCTGTGTATTATTTTTTGATCTAACATCTGACTACCTTCAGAATTCCACTGACACTCCACCATTTAACAACTTCAAATCAGAGTGTTTCCACAGCAGATACAAAAAAGCATTTTTGACATGTTGCAAAACCCAATTTCTGCATATACAGTGGAACCTCGGTTTACAAATGCAATCCATTCCATGGAGGCATTCGTAAACGGAGGCATTCTCTCCCCGAAGGCATGCTTTTGCGCGAAGCACCGATAGAGCGCTTCTGTGCATGCCGCCACTAGCTTCACCCTTAGAAATACTCTCATCAGATGGGAGTCTATGGCCAAACCTTCGCATCTGTTACCAATAAAGTTGAGGCCTTCATTTGATCCCAAAACCAATATGCCGTGTGTTGTCTAGTTATTTGCACCTTAGGGAACAGGGTGGTCACGAGGCCTTGCCATGCAAAGGCATAGATGAACATTCGTGCTGGTATCCACAAAGCTTCTGATCCGTTCAATGATGGTTTTTAAATACGTCTCCTGTAAGTAAAGAAAGGAAGACACACTCAAAGACACATCAGGATTAACAGAATCAAATTGTTTACTGTCTACTTTGTCAAGGCAGTTTTCTTCACAAATGCACATATGCACTGTTCTCCAGACAGCACCAAAATAGCAGCATTGTTTCAGCTGAAAGGGAGAAAATAAGAGAGGGTATTAGATGTACAAGAGCATTGGAAATGTAGGATACAGGCTTACTAGAGCAAATGATGGCTATCAGCAGTTCCTATGCCCTGTGGAGAGAATGCAATCTACAAAAAGGAGCTTATCTAGATTGTCAGATCTTTTATAATGTTCACTGGAAATGAAAGTACGTGTACCTCCTCACTCCCCTCAGCACCACTTCCTTCATGTCTTTGTAGCAACATGGAGTGAAATGTTTCATGGACAACGGACCTGCTTTAAGTTCTCTTCACGCCACCATAGACAATTATTGGGCGCTCGCCGTTTGAATTGTCATTTCATGAACATTTTCAATCTTTTGTGTCTCATAGGGTCATTTGAAACAACTGCAGCTTTTATTATGCATGCTAACTGAGGGGAAATTACAGAAGGACTTCACAATGTTTTCTGTGGCAGAAATTCTATGCCTACTCAGAACAAAGTTCCCTTTATTTAAAAAGTAATAGATTTAAAAATGAAAATAAAGGGCCATGACAATTGTAAGGTAATCTATTGGCATTGTGGATTAAAGCACAGAGGGACCACAAAATGATCGACATTTAAGAAACGTTTGCACTGAGGACTAGGAACCAATTCAAATGATAGCTAGGGCATGTGGTAAATCGTGTCCTCCAAATCATGGAGAGCCACGTGTTGCGGTGAGATCACCCAACTGCCTTCTTGTTGCTGGGGCGGGCCTGTTTGGCTGACCTCCACACCTCAATGGTTGCCCCTTTGTTGCTGGGGAAAATTTTCTGTCAGTTGGGGTTTGATTGGCAACTAAGGGGCTATTTAAGGGGCTGCACAAGGCGAAGTACTTTCTCTTTTGCATCCTGCAGCGGATCTCCCTCCCTCCCTCCCTCCCTCCCTCCCTCCCTCCCTCCCTATAATTTAAGGTTGTGTTTTTAACCTTGCTATGCCTGTCTAAGGGCCGTCTGTTTTTGGAGCAGAGGCCTGGTAGGAATTTTGCCACTTGGCTGATTGGCTGGTGCCATTTGGTTTTTTTCCTACCATGTAGCAAATCATCACAACTTTGTAAGGTTGGCGGTTAGGCATTGGTTCATTCTTTGGTGGAGGGGATTATGGATTGGCTGTGCCTGCCCCTCATTTTTGCTGCTGCTGCTGCTAGGGAATTCTGTTAAATGAATCCAGGGGCTTGATTTGTCCAATCCCCTCTCAGCGGTAGGGCCATGCCAGAGTTCCTGGGAGCCTCTGGGGTGAACTAAGAGGCGGAAATCCGCCTCTGTGCTCCCCCAGTATGTTTTCCCTTACTGACCTCTGGAGGTTCCAGTTGTCAGTCCTGTTCCTGCCGGTGCAAGTTCCTGCCGGTGCAAGTTCAGGTAGTCCAAACCAATGCCTAAGCAACCACTCACATGCTGTAATCAATCAAGTTGTGGCCAAATAAATGCCAAAAATCTTAAACAAATATTCTGTGTCCTGTGTGATTTATTTTGGAGGGGGTTTGGGGGTCTTCACACGCAAGTGAGATAGTCCTATTGTGACTCATAGGTACAAGAAGCTATCAAAAACGAGGTGAGGCTACCTGTGTGTCTAGCACACTATTGTGTAATTTGCCTCTCCAGGATTTCTCCTATCACTTGCTATCTGGGTCTTTCAACTGGAAAATGCCAATGACAGAGTCTGGACTCTTCTGTATGCAGAATATGTGCTTTACAACATGGTTCCTCATCTCAGGTAGCTGGAATCACATGCTTAAAGCTTCCTCCCAATTTAAAATTTCCCTGTCTGTGCAAAGCTTAGCCTTTTCCACTGGCATGGTAGCTTGCCATTTGCAGGGAGTGTTGTAGCATCGTCTGTTGTAAGCATCGTCTGGGTAAGACTCCACCACTGCTTCCAGAGACAAGGCACATATACCCGAGTAGAAAGTCAGCACCATATACTGAAGTGTATAATCTGTTGTATTAACGCTTATCCTGTCTAAATATTTGCTCACAGATCATTTGAAGGGCTTCACATTTGATGTGAGAAAGGGTATATGTACTTGCTGGCAACATTAATAAGCGACATAATGGGGTGGGGTTTGTAGGAGTGTGTAGGAGTAGGGCATGACAAAAGTGCTAAAACAGCAGCACAAATCTCTTTGGGATAGGAAGAGAATTAGGTGAAGTTCATATATGTGAGCTGAGGAAACATTTCACTTTTTACACTAAGGACTCAGCTACATTAGTCAAAAACAGCGCTTTGAATGTGTTATAAACATGCAACACCAGATGGCACTGGAGAGCAAAAAGCTTTCTTTGCGATTTTACATAGTGTTTATTTTCTTCTGTTATAATTTCTGACTTATTTATAGTGGGTTTTTCCTGTGTGTAGATCCACCCTAAGTCATTTTTTACCACATAATTGCTTTCCTGTGTGAAAATAAAACCTGTGAATTGGGACTCACTAGAGCGGTGAGCTATAAAAATGCCCTGCCTTCCCTTTTCATGCTACATCAGGAGGATGATTAAGATGAATACTGCCTCAGTATCTTCATGCCAGGCTAGCAGAACAAGACCTCCAACCAGGGACAAAGGAAGAAGAACAGGGATATCCAGCCTGACCATTGAGCAGAATGTACTGGCCACCTCAGGAAGCAGATGCATTCCTCTCTGCATTCCCCTGTAGCTCCCCTCCCCTCAGTCATTCCCCCTATGCTAGATTGCTGCCCTCAAGTGCAGTGAGGGATTCCATTCTGTTGACAGTTTCAAAAGAAGATTCACTTGCCAGTCCTGTATATTGAATGGAGTGGACCATCTTGCCTTTCAACTCAGGCAACAAATGCTCTTGAGGTTAGTCTATAGAATATATATTTTTCATATTATATATCCACCAGGGTCTCAGATCTCATGGTTTCTTCCTTTCTTTGTACGGTCTCTTACGTAGTTATCAAAGTGGATCATGGCAAACTTCCTGAAGAGTGGCCTGCAATGCCAGCGCCAACTCCCACTTTACAGAATAATATGGAGGACCTAAGCTGATGTTTTAGGTGTCCTGTTGAAGGGATGCCCCTTGTTTCAACGCATCGCAACTCCACAGAACAAGATCAACATCTCTTCTTTCAAAATAATGTGCTTCTATATAATTGACAGTGTTTTAGAGTTTTGATATTTTGACAGGACAGCTCTATTTCCAGCACCCCTCAGAGTGACAGAAGCAATAGGATTCACAAATATGGTAACATATGTAGGAGTGCTAGGCAGTTGAAACCTGGGGGGAGCTATAAAAAGAGTCCTTTTTCTGCATTCCAAAGTCCTTTTTCTGCATTCCAAATAGAGCAATCGTTTGCACCCTGTGAAACTGTTTCCCTGACTTATGATTGCTTTGAAGAAGATGGGAATATCTCTGAGCATTCATGCAGTGCATCACCTTTTAAAACGGCAAAGTCTTAGGCCACCCGAAAGACCCAAAAATGCATCAAGTGGTCTAGAAACTTGCTTGGTGTGTGTGTGTGTGTGTGTGTGTGTGTGTGTGTGTGTGTGTGTATAGATGGATGTATATGTGGATAGATAAGTACAGACTGGGTGAAATGTTTTATCCAATAGGTCTCAAAATGCAAAGGAAATATAAAATACAGTAAGTAGACGTAGGACTGCTACATTCCTATGCAAAGCAGGGATGGATTTCAGGACCAGTCAGACCACAGAAAGCTGTGATATACTGAGTCAGAGCACTGGTCCATTGTGCTCAACACTGTATACATTGAGCCCCATCTGGGGATACTGGGAATTGAATTTAGGACCATCTGCATGAAAATAAGATGTTCTACCCTTCCTTTTAGGTTTTTCCCAGTGTCACAGCAGCTAGAGGACCCAGTGTGTACCCAACTGGTAGGCCCAGGCAAAGAGGCATAAAAGTTTGTTTAATTATTTAATAGTGAATCTAAGGTGTTTTTTTTTACCTGAAATCACCACCAAATCATAGTGCAAGGCACAGCATATAGACTGAATGTGCAAAGAGGGTTTGCTTATTGCAAGGAAGTTGTGGTGAACCCTCTCAAATTCACACTTCCCGAAGCAATGTGAGAATCAAAACACAGCCATCTTTTGAATTTTCCACTAATCCAAATTTTTCAAGGCTCTCCTCACTCTTGTTTATAAAAATGCATATATTAGGCAAAAGTGTGTATTAAAGTAAACATATTAGTGAAAATAACTTTCCAAATTGCAGTACAAATCAGGATAAAATGCTTGCAAAAATGTGTGCATTGGTCCATACTGGAAAGATTATGCCAGGTGCCAGCTCAATTGGTTCTCTGGTGCTGTTGACAGGCAACTTCAAGGCCCTTTCTCTCGTGGTTCTTTGTCTTCAAAATGGACTTGAACTTGACAGCCCCTTCAAACAGAGGAGCACCTGAGAACCCTGCAAAGGAAATGAGCATCTTCTGAGATAGAGGATATATGGTCACCTTAGACAAGCTATGGGCTGCTTCTTCACATGTAAGCATGGCTTTCTTGGTAGAATGATGAGATTTTTAGCATTAGCTCACATAGAAAATGCTTAAGAAGCCCTAATATATCTCAGTGAAGGTAAATATTGCATGTAAAAGCTATGGTGCATTTATTTATTTAAATCCTATATCCCCTAGTTCTTTCCATCGTTTCATTTGACTCCACACATTTTTGATATGTCAAGCAATCATCCAGTAATAACAGCCACATTTAAGATGAAAGGAGTGAGCAAAAATGTGATTGCTTAACAACAACAAAAAAAAGCTATTTGGCAAGGAGGCAGGGAGGGGATTTAAATAGTTTTTTTTTCTCCTCCCACTTCAATCCCCAGTTTAATTTCTTGCAGCAGTGCCATTTGCTTTTGCCTTTCTTACATACGGAAAAATTCCTCATGTTAATGAAAATCATTATTCTAGCAATATACTGCAATATTTATTTGTCTCATTGAAAACAAAGGAAATGTTGCCCCTTGCTCCCCAGGCAAGGAAGAAGATGACTTTCTCCCCATTTTGAAAGATTTTGAAAAGTATAAGGAGTGTTTAATATTTGCCCAGCGCACAGTTCTAATATTGACTGATTCCTTTGGAAAGCAGCTTTACGTGCCATTCTAATGCTGCTTTACTCATGAGAAAGTTTGCGAATGCAGGGCAATGTGACAGCTCGGAGGGAGGCTGGCAATGTTTCTTCTGGGTTGGAGCCTTTCTGGGCCCTGCCTTTCATCAAGAGTGTGATGCCCTTCCTTGGGAAATGTAGAGGCAGCAACATAGGCAGCTGCTGGTAGTGTCCAGCCTATATTAGGGTGGATGTAAGGCTGAACAGCGGGGGACGCGGGTGGCGCTGTGGGTTAAACCACAGAGCCTAGGCCTTACCGATCAGAAGGTTGGCGGTTCGAATCCCCACGACGGGGTGAGCTTCCATTGCTCGGTCCCAGCTCCTCGAAATACTAGCACAAAAATTACAGCTTTTGTTTCTATTGTGATTCAAGGAAAATTCACAGTGCTGATCCTCACCTCTGAGCAAGAGAGAGAAGAAACTTTTGAAGACGCCCGGGCACAGGCAGGCGTGTGCAAGGGGCACGGAGTGCCAGCAAGTAGCTCCCATCCGGGGTTGGCCCACCCCTGCGCGCGGAGCGCTGCCCGGCTGCCTGCCTTCCCCGCGCAGAGAGGCTGCCTGGCACGATGCCTCATCTTGTCCGTGTGCAAGGCACCTGCCCTGCCCCCGCCCCCTGCCCGCCCGGTAGCAGCAGCATCCCCGGCGGGCGAGGCGGGACACCGCCGCTCTCCCCGCCCTGCAGCCTCGGCGGCACAATGCCCCTCACCTGCCCGGCTGCCCCTTGTCCCTTACCTGCGCGCAGAGTCCCCCGCGGGGCGCAGCGCCTCCGGGATCCGGAGACGAGAAGCCAAGCAGCCGCCCGCCAGGCTCCGGCGACACACGTGGAGGAGGAGGCGGCAGCGCGGGCGGGCGGCGGACAAGCGGTGGCGGGCAGGCGGTGACGGGCAGGCTGGCCAGCGCAGCGCCCCCTCCATTTTCGCGCTCTAGGAGATGGCCTAGTCCGCCTAAATGGAGGCACCGGCCCTGGCTGTACCTCTCTCTATGTGTAAACTGGCCTTGGCTTTGCCGGCAGCCTCCCCTTTCCCTGCATGCCTGCCAGCTGCGCCCCGCCAACTTTATGGCTGATGGGCGTGCAGCTTCCTTGCCAAGCTTCAGCAGGAGGAGAGTGATCCATGCAGAGTCTTAGGATGGAAGCTGCATGCTGCTTCCCTCCCAAGCCTCTGCATCTGCTAAAGACGGGCCTGCTCCTGGTCGTTGTCCTCCTCCTGCTTTCTGGTGAAAGGCGGCACACAGCCTTCGCGGGCTGCCTTCTCAGGCGCCCCGATGCGGGAGAGCATGGAGCATGTCCACCAGCACGTTTTCCTGCTTGATCACCACCACCACGCCAGGGATCGGGGGGGGGGGGTAGGGGAGGCAGAGGACATTTTCCACTGTCCTCTCCCTTGTTTTGGACTTGCCAGGGGGGGGCACCGGAGGGATCTTTGCACCATGGTGCCGGATATGCTTAAGACGGCCCTGGCACTCCCATATCCTATTTACCCTGATGTGCCCCAGTTCCCCCCAGCTCGGGGGCTGGAAGGGAACACGCCCAAGGCCTAAGCCAAGGTCTTCCTACATTCGGAAGTTTAATAAAGTTGTGGCCTAATTTTAAATCCGTAACGTTGTCAGAGTCCTTATTCCTTTCTTATGATCCCTGGGGGCTGGGGCTTCATGCCTGGTCACACAAAGCATTCCATGTACCATCAGAATGTCTGCCAGTGTTGGATATTGAAATCTCTAGACAATAGAAGGAAAAATGTTAGAAGAAACAAATTCTTCCTTTGCTACTATGCTAACGCAAGAGAGAGACAGCTACGATAAGTTGTTTAAGGAACACATCTGATCTCCATATGTACTGAGACTGGTTTGTGATCCATGTGTTTACTTGATGAGTGTCTGTCTCATGTCATATAGACAGTGTTGTTATTGTGTACATTTCAGGTCCTTCAAATGGAGCAACTCTGCCTTGAACTTTCAGGGTACAGAGGAAGTGCACTGAAAAAGAAACCCACAGTACACCTTCCATTTGGCACATTTCACTGAATTTTTAGGTAGGAACTTGGGAGTTCATTGCATGAAATAAATGCTCACATTTGATTTATAAATCTGGGAAGTGCTATTACCATTTCCACTCTATTTTGTATTTGTTTGTCTGAAACTAAATATCTAGAGAAAAGCAGCAGGTGGACAACAAAGAATATATATAAGCTCAGAGAATGAAATCAGACCCATGAGACATCTTTCAGATAAGAAAGTGAATCACAATAGCCAAATAATAATTCACTATCACTTCATTTGGAATTTTGCTGCCGTGGATTTCCCCCTATTGTTTTGAGGTTTAAGATTATACTTCAATGTATAAAGCCTATGCTACAAGTGTTCTTTGCAGAGGCTGATGTAACAAAGACAGCGAAAGTATTTCCAGCATTCCAATGATGCTTGTGAAGCTCTTGCATCGTTGAGCCCTTTAAACTGAATAACACACGGAATCACTTTGTATAATAAGAGGGAAGCAAGAGGAGCTTGCTGGTGATCTTTGGAACCCAGGAAGCTGCCTCATATCAGCTCAGAATTGTCTCCACGCTCCAAGGTTTCAGGTGGGGTCTTTTAAGAGTATAAGAATATAAGACAAGCCTGTTGGCTCAGGCCAATGGCATATCTAGTCCAACATCCTGTTGCCAAGGTGGCTGCCCAGATGTTTGTGAGACATGAGCGCAGAAGCACTCTGCCCATTTGTGATTCCCAGAAATGGGTATTCAGAGGCATGAAGCCTCTGACAGCAGAGCCATTGACCTCCATGTCCTTTCATGCAAAACATGTGCTCTGCCAGTAAGTGAATGCTTCCCACCAACTTTGGCCAGTGAGAAACAAAAATACCTGTGTGGTGGAGGTACGTTTCCCTGCCCACAACATAAAGCACCCACTAATGAGAGTGAAATTTACGTATCTACCGAGAGTAATGCTAATGCTAAGTGAGAAATCATGGGAAGACAGAACAAAGAAAGATTACTACTCAGAATATTTGTCCATCTAGCCAAGAATCAAGATGATAAAGAATATTTCAGCTCTTCTATTATAAGGCATGATCCAGTTCAAAGTTAAGCACTTGTAAGTCCGATTTATTCCACTAGGACAGTTAAAGACATCCTTGATCAGGCATCCCCAAACTGCGGCCCTCCAGATGTTTTGGCCTACAACTCCCATGATCCCTAGCTAACAGGACCAGTGGTCGGGGAAGATGGGAATTGTAGTCCAAAACATCTGGAGGGCCGAGGTTTGGGGATGCCTGTCCTTGTTCTTCTTTTAGTCAGGAATGCACAAACACCATCCTGAGAATTTTGGATCTAATGATCAAAGTGGTTGTTTTGTCATTCAGAATTCCTTAGTTCATCTGAAGTCGGAGCTTATAATATAGTTATGCTTCTGCTTCAATAAAAATCTAGCAGCAACAGCAGAAAGGTATGTGGCTTAATTAGAGAAGTTCTAGCAGAAAATCTGCTTTGCATTCAAAAGGTTCCAGGTTTAATCCCTAGTACCTTCACAAAGGGTTGGGATTGTCCCCTGTCTGAAACCCTAGATAATTACTGCTAGGTAGCATAAACAATATTGACCTAGATGAAAAAATGTTGCTAGAGTATTTCACCTGGGGAAAAACACCCAAACTTACTTTGATTTTAGCAAAGTTTCAATGGCAATTAATAATTTGGGGCTGTGCCCAATGTTTGGTGAATGAACCAAATATATGTGGATATAACTGGTGCATGCAATATCTGTTCATCAGTTGAACAACACAGCAGCTTTGGAAACGTTCCTCAGACAAATTTGACTGAAATTCTGCATTAGACATGAATTCATTTTCAGTGAAAGGTAAGGTTCTTGGGATATTTTTTGTCTATCATATAGATAATCAAGTTTTCTGAAATTCATATAGAGAAATCTAAGAAGTATCTGGAGTGCAAAATTATGGAAAGAGCATAAAGTCATAGAAAGCCATCAAATTGGCATACCAACATTTCTCTGAAGGTTAAAGTTCACAATACAGTATTAAAGTCACACTGAATTTGATATTACAGACATGAGAAGCAATGTCAATAGTACAGCTGCCCTTTTAACATTTTATTGCTGAAAGGTAATTAAATGCATTGGATAAAAAAGTAATAAAAAACCTATCAATTCACCCTGACTACTAATTAATCGGTTAAAAAGAAATGTGATAGCACCTACTTAATCTCTTACAGGAAACAAATCAAGAAAAGTAAGTATATGGAGGAAGGAAAATTCAAATGTAAATGACACCACTCTCTTTTATCAATGCATACCATTTTCTTCATTTAGCTGTCTTATTTCACAAGGAAGGTGAGAACATGTGTCCCTCTGTAACATTTCAGTTTTTTAAATTAAATATGGGGAGGAAATGAAAAATAGCAGCTGAAAACAATATAGATAGATAACAAATGTTTTCAAAATATGTCATGCCAAAAAGAATGCAGCTAAAATAATATTGTATTATCTTGGAAAGTCAAATGCATTCCTAGATTGCAGCAGTGTTCCTGAAAAATAACCCTGAATACCTCCCCCCCCCCCTTTAAAAACAATTTCTAACTGGTTCAGAGAAGGCACTCTCAAGAGGCAAACCATTGACTGTTTGCTGTTCCTTACAGATAAATAATATATTCAATCTCAGTGACTATTAGCCAGGATGGCTATGTTCTCCCCCCAAAGGATACTGCAAAGTTGGGTGGAAGAAAGGTTGCAGCATTTGGGAATTTTTAGTTTTGTTTAGAGAAAAGTGAGTAAGAGGCAACATGATGGAAAATTATAAAATTATGCATGGCATGGTGAAAGTGGACAGAGAAAAGTTTTCCCCTCTCTCATAATACTAGAAATTGTGGACTTCCAATGAAGCTGAATGTTGGAAGATTTGGGACAAATAAAAAAAGTACTTCGTCATGTAGCACAGAAACTTGCTCCCAAAGGAGACGGTAATGGCTACCAACCCTAGATGGCATCAAAAGAAGATTAGACAAAATCATGGAGGAGAGAGCTATTAATGGCTCCTGGTCACTATGACTACCGCCACAATTTGAGGCAGCAATGTTTCAGAACTACCAGAGAGGAAAGTGCTCTTATGCTCAAATCCTGCTTGCAGGTTTCACATGGGCATCTGTTTGACCACTGTGAAAACAGGATGGTGGGCTATTGGCCTGATCCAGCAGAGCTGCTATGATGTTCTTATTTTTACTGTCTTTTTGAATAGTCCATATGTTACAGCCCTGGAGTAGAAAGCAATTTGCAGCTATAACCTACACACACACACATATACAGTGTGCACATGTGTGTTGTTAAACAACTTCTTGAGTATCAATTAAATACTTTATGCTCACTTACATACCTTGGTTTTGTAAACTCTTTTCAGGTCATCACTCAAAACTTTCACATTCATTCTGGGTGGGCAACAGTTTTTTCCCACCCCCCACCCCACTGTGCAATAAAAAGACAACTGATTCTACAAACCTCCTCGCCAGCATTGTTCCATTGCTGGAATGAAATTGAAGGGCTTTTCATTTGACAGTATCAACTATTCATCAGTAGCCCCGGGCCTACACCACGCGTTGTTGCACGCTGTTCAGTTTCCCAGTGCCAGCGCACGATCGTTTTCAAGGCGGTTACTTTCCTCAACAGCAACCATAAAATACTTCTGAAACATAGCCTCGCTTATGGAAGGCTTGTCTTGACAGAAATAATCCTTACCTGCACCTTTCTCCAGCAAAAAGCAAAAGCAAAGCCAAATGGCTAAATGAGGGGGAAATGGATGAGACGAGAGCATTGCAAAGTGACTTCACTGCCCATCAGTCTTTAAGGGTTCTTGGTTCACCCTGAGCCGGTCATCATCAAACTGATTGCTGACTGATAAATTTATCCATGGAACAAAAGACCATGCTGCCAGAAAAAAAGTATCTCAAATAAGCCCTGACCGAAGGCACCAAGCAAGTGAGCAAGCCATAGCAGGTATTTATCTGAAATAAGATCTGGCAGAGCTCCACTAATATTTCACCAAGATAAAGTTCTTTCTTTCCCTGCCTTAAACTGCAGCAGTAATGGAGGTTTAAACGACATGGCTATTTAGTTACCAACAGAAGGCTTTCCTTTTAGTTAGTATTAAATGCAAAGAAAAAAAAGGCACTTCATTCCCCCCAGGGCTTTGAACAAAAGATGGGAAGAACAGCAAATCTGCTTCTCAAAACCGACATATACAGCTGGATAAACACTGCAGTTTTATTTCCCATAAAAGAGAATGTATTTATGGATACATTCACAGTGGATTAGCCAGCCCTGGCTCCCATGGTATTTACAAATATGTGGACTTAAGGATGTTGCAAAAGTTTGGAAAGTTTCTTGCTCAAAGAAAATTGGAATGGTTTCATCAGATAGAAACCAAATGAAATTTCTTGTTTGAAACTTATTTTGGGATGTTCCAGTCCTTGACTATAAGGCAGGCCAGAACAACTTATTTATTGATATATTTATTTATTTATATCAAGATTTATATGATCATTTTCAGCCCCCCTTAAACCCTGCCCTGAGCCTCTCACAAACACACACAAAACAGTAATGCTAGAATCTCCTTAAAATAAACAACCAACCTACTAACTGCAGAGGCCTGAGGCTTTTTTTGTTACAAACATAAGCTACCTGAGGTGGCTGGAGCCCAACTGCTCTAGCACACCATCCAAAACAGGGGAATGTCATAAGGAAAACTGCCAACTCCATCATGGAAATGTAGGCATCTATGCAGACACTACTTATGTGGTATCCCCAGTTAAGACAAATGGAACCGCCACATTTCTCCAATGAAAATAGGGACATGCTATTCGATAATAGCAATAATTTTATTATTTATATCCTGCTCATATGACCGGGTTGGTATATGAATCCGGATAAATGAAATGAAATAGGTACTCTCAGATGTTGATGGAACCTACTCATAAGACCATCACTGTCCATTCTGCTCTATACTTTTGTCAGGAGCTACTAGCTTAACTAGGGCACAAGGAGAAGGGGACGACAGAGGACAAGATGGTTGGACAGTGTTCTCGAAGCTACCAACATGAGTCTGACCAAACTGCGGGAGGCAACGGAAGACAGGAGTGCCTGGCATGCTCTGGTCCATGGGGTCACGAAGAGTCGGACATGACTAAACGACTAAACAACAACAACAACAACAACTAGCTTAACTTTGAGGAAGTTTTGAGTGATATAATTTGCTCATCAAGCTCAGCACTGTTCCCAATTACTGACAACAGCTTTCCACAGTTTCAGATGAATGGTTTCCCCCAGCCCCACTGAAGATACCAGGATCTGAACCTGGGTCCTCTTGCATTCAAAGTTCATGAGCATGGCCTCTGCAACAAAACAAGGACCCTCTTAAACAGAATCTTTTTATGTCTTTAAAGGTGTTGCCCATTGAAATATACTCGGAGTCAAGAGTGAATTTCATGCTCTTTATTCAGCTCATAGTCATCAAGGAGGAGAAGAGAAGACGAATGGCTCTTTTCCCCAAACCATCTGCTTATATACATTATTTACACAATGGGCCTTGCGTGATTGGCTACTTCAGGGCTACACCTGTGGGCCAATTATATTATGGATTGACTTCTGCCTGCAGCCTGATTGGCTGCTCCTACAGGCCAATCAGGTAGCAGATTCACTTCTGCCAGCCGCCTGATTGGCTGCTCCAGCAGACCAATCAGGTTGCGGATTCACTTCCACCTGGAGTTGGATTGGGTAGCTCCCGCTGATTCTGAATCCTATTGTTCTAGGATTCAGCTCAGTACATAACACCCCTCCCCTCTAAGTTCCAGTCCTGCCCGGGAAGTTGCATTCGTAGTCCCCAAGGTCTGCTGGCCGCCTCCGTGTGCGTTGTGGCCTGGGGTGTTCCTTGGTCAGGGGTTCTGGTTCTGGCTCGTGTTCCGAGGCTGCTGGCTGTGCCAGGGCTGTCTGGTCTGGCGCCACTGAACCACTAGGTTGTAGCTCTGGTTCCGGTGTCCTTCCAGCCTCGGGGCGCCCCTCTGTGCCTACTGCTTCTGCTTCCCCTGCCCACCCCTCTCGCTCTACAGGCCTCACTGCCCTGCTGTCCCCTTGGGACCCCTCTGTCCCGCTCTCCTCCCGGGTTCCTCCTGGGAATCGTCGTCGTAGCTGGTCGCAGTGGCGGCGCCAACATTGCCCCCCTTCCGTTAGTACCTCGTACGACACGGGACCGGTCACCTTGGTGACTGTGGCGGGTACCCATGCTGGGCCTGCCCCAAAATTCTTTGCATACACTGGGTCCTGGGCCACAAATGTCCGGGGGTTCCTGCCTTTCCCCACCACTACCTCATCCTGAGCTCTGTCGGGGTGAAGTCGGTCCAGTCTAGTTGCAAGGCGCCGGCCCATTAGTAATTCAGCTGGGCTCCGGCCCGTCGTTGTGCTTGGGGTGCTGTGCTGTGCTAGAAGAAATGCGGCAAGGCGGTATTCCCAGTCCCCTTGTGTCATGCGGCGGAGGCTGTCCTTGGTGGTCCGCACCATGCGCTCCGCTTGGCCATTGGTGGCAGGGTGGAATGGTGCTGAGCGGATGTGGCGGATGGCGTTCTGCGCTGTGAAGGTCTGGAACTCCTCTGACGTGAATGCGGTTCCATTGTCCGAGACGAGGGTGTCAGGGAGCCCGTGGGTCGCAAACAGCTTACGTAGTACCCGGATGGCTGCCGCCGTAGAAGTGGATGGTACCAGTGCGACCTCCAGCCATTTGGTGTAGGAATCCACCACTATGAAGAATGTTTTTCCCTGGAAGGGGCCAGCGAAGTCCACGTGCAAGCGTGACCATGGATGTCGGGCGGACTCCCAGGGCTGGACTGGGGCCCTTGGGGGATCCGGGCGGGATTCTTGGCAGGTCTGGCAGTGTTGGACCCAGGCCTCTATCTCTCTGTCAATCCCCGGCCACCACACATAACTCCTGGCAAGGGCCTTCATCCTCACTACCCCTGGGTGTGTCTCGTGTAGGGCTGTGAGGACCCTTTTGCGGAGGGGCTGGGGAACAACAACCCTGCTTCCCCATAACAGGCACCCCTTGTGGGCCGACAGTTCATGTTTGCGGTTTGTGTAGCCAGCGAATTCTGGCCCGGGGCTGCTGCTGGGCCATCCTCGCCACACCCAGTCCAGGACCCGGGAGATGACCCTATCTTTTGTGGAATGGTGCGCAACTTCTTGTGCCTGAATGGGTCGGTCGGGAAGCAGCTCCAGGGTCATAACCTCTTGCGCAGGCGCTGGGTCGGGGCCTGTTTCTGGTAGTGGTAGCCTGCTGAGGGCGTCTGCGTGGCCCATCGCCTTCCCAGGGCGGTGGATTAGTGCATACTGGTAGCCGGCAAGGAAAATTGACCACCTGAGGACACGTGGAGACAACACTTGGGGGGTCTGCTTCTCAGGGGCAAACAGGCCAAGCAACGGCTTGTGGTCAGTCACTATGGTAAAGGGCCGCCCGTACAAGAAATCATGGAATTTTTTTACGCCCTTCACGATTGCCAGACCCTCCTTGTCAATCTGTGAGTAGTTTCGTTCGGCTGCAACAAGCGTCTGGGAGAAGTATGCCACCGGCACCTCTCTTCCATCCGGGAGTTGGTGTCCCAGGACAGCGCCGATGCCATAGGGAGAGGCGTCGCATGCCAGCACCACTGGCAGCCTCTCGTCGAAGTGTGCTAAGACCGAGTTCGAGACGAGCAAGTCCTTGACTGCCTGGAATGCGGCCCTTTGTCGCTGGCCCCACGCCCAAGGGGCCCTTTTATCTAGGAGTCTGTGTAGGGGCTCCGCTACCGCTGCCTTATGGGGAAGGAAGGCATGGTAAAAGTTCAATAGTCCCAAGAATGACTGAAGTTCGGGCTTGCTCTTGGGCGCTGGGGCCTCACAAATGGCCCGTACCTTGTCACCGGTTGGATGGACCCCTTCTGCGTCCACCTTAAATCCCAGAAAGTCCACCTGCGGCACTCCCAGTAAACACTTTTCCCGCTTCACCTTGAGGCCCGCCGTCTGGAAACGGTGCAGGACGGAGCGGAGGCGGTCCTCAAATTCCTCTGGTGTGGGCCCGGCGATCAGTACATCATCGAAGAAGGGGGTGACGCCAGGAATCCCTTTAAGGAGAGAGTCCATTAGATTCTGGAATATGCCTGGTGCCACGCTAACGCCAAATTGCAGCCGCTTAACTCTGAATGCCCCTCTGTGCGTCACAATCGTCTGAGCCTCTGCTGTGGCTTCGTCCACAGGCAACTGTTGATACGCTTGGGCCAAGTCCAGTTTGCCAAAGATTTTTGACCCAGCCAGGGTGGCGAGGACATGGCTGACCACTGGCACTGGGTATGCATGGGCCGTGAGAGCCTTGTTTATGGTGCATTTGTAGTCTGCACAGATGCGGACCGAACCGTTAGGCTTGACGGGTGTGACAATTGGAGTTTCCCAGGGGGCGTTGGGCACCGGCTCCAGCACTCCTTGCTCCACGAGCCGGTCCAATTCCTCGTCTATGCGGGGTTTCAGGGCGAACGGGACCCGGCGGGCCTTGTGCCTGATGGGTCGTACAGCGGGGTCCAGCTGTAGGGCAATGGGGGGTCCTGTATATCGTCCCAATGCCCCATCGAAAACCCCTGGAAACTCTTTGCATATGGCGTCCACGTCCACTTGTAAGCTAGTGCGGTTCACCCCGGTAACGGCTAGCCCCAGAGGTCCAAACCATGCCAGTCCCAGTAAGCTAACGTAGGGGCCCTTAACTACCAGCAAGTCCAATTGTTGCTTTCGCCCTCGATATTGCACCCTGAAGGTCCCCACCCCCATAGTAGGGACCTTACGTTTCTGGAAGTCCCGGAGGGTGAATGGGGCCGGCCTTAGTTTGGGACCCCCATTAGGGCACAGTTCCCTTAATGTTCGGGCCGAGATTATGGATAGAGTTGAACCCGTGTCCAGCTCCATGCGGCATGGGGCTCCCTCTATCTGTACCTCTATATAAATTTTCTCTGTGCTGGGATGGGGCAACTGGAATACCTGGTAGTCCGTGATCTCCGTCGAGTTGCCTTGGTGCATGGTGCCGTGTGACCTGGGGCTCCTGGGTCGGTCATCTGATGCTTGTCGACGGGTGAGTCGAGCCCGACACACCCGGGCGATGTGTCCCAATTTTCTGCACTGCCTGCACTCTGCGTTGCGGAAACGACAGGTCCTCCTCTCGTGGTTCTCCCCGCAGCTTGCACAGTTCCCTCCTTCTCGTCGAGGCTGCTGTGGTGTGTGTGCTGCTTGAGTGCGCCGCTGTACTCGGTGTACTTCCTCCCTGTCAGATTCGGATTCGTCGGTGAGGTCTTCGTGGTAGACCCTCGGTTGGGATGGCGGGGCCGGTCGTGCCTCTTGCGTTGACCTCTCGGCGGCTTCGGTTGCCAGGGCTTCCTCCAGAGCAATCTGGAACGTGAGGTCTTTTTTGGCGTAGAGGCGTCGTTGCAACATCTCGTCCCTCAGGCCACCGACGAGGCGGTCACGAAGCATGTTCTCCAATTCTGAGAAGTTGCATAACCGGGCGGCTTGGCGGAGGGAGGTCACAAACCCAGTTATGGTTTCCCCCGGGGCTTGCCGCTTTGCGTAGAAGGCATTTCGGCAAGCTACCACCGAGGGCTGTGGTGAGAAGTGCTCCTTCAGCCGTTCCATTATTGTTTTGTAAGAGACGGTAGCAACATCTCTAGGTGCAAGGAGAGCCCGGGCGATTTCAAACGTCTCCTCTCCACAGACGCTGAAGAATGTCGCCCTCTTCATGGCATCGTTGGTGACTTCTTTCGCTTGCAGGAGGAAGTTGAAACGGGCGGCGTACCCTTCCCAGTCTCCTGATGCTGGTTTGAATGGCGAGAAGCTGCTGTCGGTTGCCATTCTGGGTTCCTTGGGTCCTGGAGCTGAAGCCTGGATGCACGGTGCGATGCAGCGGTGCAGCAGGTGGCGGTGCTGCGGTGCAGTGCGTGGTGGCGGTCAGCTCAGCAGAATCCCACCTTCGTCGCCAGTGAAATATACTCGGAGTCAAGAGTGAATTTCATGCTCTTTATTCAGCTCATAGTCATCAAGGAGGAGAAGAGAAGACGAATGGCTCTTTTCCCCAAACCATCTGCTTATATACATTATTTACACAATGGGCCTTGCGTGATTGGCTACTTCAGGGCTACACCTGTGGGCCAATTATATTATGGATTGACTTCTGCCTGCAGCCTGATTGGCTGCTCCTACAGGCCAATCAGGTAGCAGATTCACTTCTGCCAGCCGCCTGATTGGCTGCTCCAGCAGACCAATCAGGTTGCGGATTCACTTCCACCTGGAGTTGGATTGGGTAGCTCCCGCTGATTCTGAATCCTATTGTTCTAGGATTCAGCTCAGTACATAACACCCATGTTCTTTCAAATTTCTTATTCTTCCCTCAATTAACCTAGAAGACTTTTCGTGCCATGTTACATTTTAGATTTTGCCCATGGTCATGCACAACAGCATTCCAGTCCGTCTTTGTGCTACTGCAATCTAAATAATAATTAGTTATTTCCCCCCCTCCTCTTTCATGGGCTAATGACCTTACTTTCCTGTTCTCTCTTTCTCATGGATTCCTATATTCAGGTTAAAGAGGCTTTAGATTAAATTAAACCGAATGATGGTTCTGCTCGAGTAGAATGTTAATATGCCTTAATTGAAGTGCTTTGTTATTGTTTTCATCCTTATGTTTCTTACAGTGACATTGGGAGGTTTAACATGAATGACCTTCCAATAAATCCACATGAAATCTGCTCATTTCTCATGGAAATTTATTATTTTCTTTTTAAAAAAACAAACAAACAAACAAACCACACACATATGCTGTAAATTATGGTAGAAAATCAAAACAAATGTTAGGTATGATCTTTCTGAAACATATTAAAATGTTTATGATAAAAAGGCTGTCAATGCCAAATTACATGTGCCATGAATAGAGTGAAATAAAGGAACATGCACCATCTCTCTTTTTTGAATGAGACCCAAGAAGGATTGGGACCATGGGTCATAGAGTGGAGCATTCAGCTCTTTCCTCCTACCGTAGTCTTAACAAAAATCCTGCAACCTTCCCATAACTATGGCAATGGCAGAATCCTTACAGGTTCCTTCATACTGCTGGGGAGGGGCAGATATTATCTTCAGGGACCAGTGGTTAAATCACACACACACACACCCCACACACAGTGTGACTCAATCCTGCTGAGGCCACACTGAAATTTCATTTTTTTTTTTAAAAAAACCCATATATGTCAATCATATATGGATCTGTGTTAGTGATTGGGTTGAGGCCTTAGAATAGACCCTGGGCAGATGAACTTTATCAGATCTTTTTCAGCCTGCATTGCACTTTTGAGTTTAGGTGCTGTATTGTCAAGGTCCAGCACGGTTATTTGTTATTGCTTGGATAAGCTGTCATTACTTGTGTATGCAATGCATGCACAGACGTGGACTAGACTGCCATTGTGTGGATTGTTTTTGCTGTGAGAGCACATGTCATTAGGTAAAGTGAGGCAGGTGGCGAGTGTTGGAGGACTGAGCTCCTAGGGTTCCCCTAAGGAGTCAGGCGTTGTCAGGCGTTGTAGAAGATGCCATCTCATTGATAGTGTAGAAGATAGATCCAACTGCCATTCCAGTTAGTGTCTGGACCTAGAATCTTGTCCTTCAATTCAAGCAGCACAGTGTCATGGTCCAGCTCTGTGTGAGAGAAAAATGTAGGCTTTTAAATGGCTACTGGAGTAAGAATAACATGACATTTTGGGTGTGTGAGAGAATCATTAGTCACCTTTTTTGTCTTATAGATAAATCCTAACAACAGAAAGTCCATGACATACCCCTGGAAGAGCTCTTTTTTTGGGACTCATAGCGGCTTCAGTTCTGCCAGCTAAATCCCAGGAAAGGGGCTTACAGTATGCCTGTGAGAGTTTTTGGCTCAGTCGGGGTGAAGAAAACCCTAAGATCCACCCAATCCAAAGTTTCTCATCATGGGTTTGGATTGCACTGAAAGTCTATCTGCAATAGTGTTTCATCTGGATTTTTAGTTACTGGTTCATTGTCTTTTTATGTGTCATTCTGTTGTTTTTAGTGTGTTTTTATATTTTATTATATGGATTTCCCCCCCCTCTTGAGGCTATAATGAAAAGCGATACACATACAAATGCTATCTTCAGAAGATGGGGGGAAATGTTCCCATGAAAACAAGATGCAGTTAAATGCTGATTTACAGGAACTTTAGGCTAAACCAACACAGTGTCTACATTTATGGAATACCAAGTCTGAGACAGTAATGATGACTCACAATAAAGGCACTAATACTGTAAGGATGGTAATTGAGAGACTAAGAGGTGGCAGTCTTTAATCTCTACTCTTAGGTAAAGACGTTTTAGTAGTTACAGATGAAGCTGGATGACCAATAAAACCCACAAAACTGGTTTGGGACAGTGAGGAGAACTCCAAATTCTGAGGAACTCATACAGAACATAATTCAAGTCCTTCATTTTTTTTTGTCATCCTCTCCAATTAAAACGATCCTTTAGATGCTCCCCTTAAGGTTTATTCATCAGGTTGCTTTGTCATTTTAATGTATCTGCTTATTGAATTTATAACCAATATCATAATTACCATGCACAACAAAGTTTGATTTGACGTGGAATTGAGCTCAGAATAAACTGAACTACTTTATTTATGTTTAACATATTTATAGCCCATCCTTCATCATGAGAGATTCAAGGGCAGGTTACAGAATGCAAATTAGGTCAAGCGGCTTATCTGGTGGGGCAGAGCTACAGTGTTTGCTTTCAGGTAGCAGGGTTACTGTCACTTACCAGCAGAGAGAGAGGTGAAGCAGTGGGAGAGTTGGCACCATCTGTAGTGATCATGAAACCCAGGAAAGTAAAATCTCTCACTGCCTCCATTTCTTCCCCTTCTATTTGCCAGGAGATGATGGGACCAGTAGCCATGACCTTAGTTTTTTTGATGTTGAGCTTCAGACCATATTTTGCGCTCTCCTCTTTCACCCTCATTAAAAGGTTCTTTAATTCCTCCTCACTTTCTGCCACCAAGGTTGTGTCACCAGCATTTCTGAGGTTGTTGATATTTCTTCCGGCAATCTTAATTCCGATTTGGGATTAATCCAGTCCAGCCTTTCGCATGATGAATTCTGCATATAAGTTAAATAAGCAGGGAGACAATATATAGCTTTGTCGTACCCCTTTCCCAATTTTGAACCAATCAGTTGTTCCATATCCAGTTCTAAAAGTAGCTTCTTGTCCCACATAGAGATTTCTCAAGAGACAGATGAGGTGATCAGGTACTCCCATTTCTTTAAGAACTTGCCATAATTTGCTGTGGTCGACGCAGTCAAATGCTTTTGCATAGTCAATGAAGCAGAAGTAGATGTTTTTCTGAAAGTGTTACCCACTTCCAAAAAGTAGTGATGAGTGACTGTGCCTCAACATCTGTGAAGTGCCACAAGGCACACTTTTGTTCCCAATCCTATTTAATAGCCATATGAAACTGCTGGAGGAAGTCATTTGGAGATTGTGGGTTAGGTGTCGCCAATATTTTGATGGTTTATTTGTAACATCCACTCTACTGCCATCCATGTCTGGAGTGCTCTGGTCTCTTGCTAAAAGCAACATGCTTGGTTGTACCAGAGGCCTAGGTCTACTGCAGCTCTGGAGTCTTAGTCTTAATCATATCTGGCACCCTCGTGCCGTGGTGCGAAGATCCCTCCGGCGCCCCCCTGCCCCGTTTCCCAGCACAGCTGTCTGGCGGGCGCTGCAGCGCGACGCCACCCTGGCGGCCCGCACCACCCAGCCTTGCCGTAGGGCCGGCCCTGGTCTTACCCACAACAGAAGAACTGCCAGAGCTCAGGGAAAATCTTTTGGGCTGCACTGGGTCTCCTGTTGTCTGCTGTGGAGTG
Organism: Zootoca vivipara; assembly: GCF_963506605.1. Taxonomy (NCBI): domain Eukaryota; kingdom Metazoa; phylum Chordata; class Lepidosauria; order Squamata; family Lacertidae; genus Zootoca; species Zootoca vivipara. The sequence continues at coordinate 54,463,237 of NC_083276.1, read as the reverse complement.
AGACAGTACTGTGTCACTGCTGCTTACCAGGACAATTCAGGTGTGAGGTCAGAGCTGTGTGTGAGTGCACTGATAGCAAGGCCAGATGGGCTCCCCAGTGCAGTGACCAGCAGTGATTCTGCAGTCAGCAAGGCAGTGCTGCAGAACCGTCTCACCTTGTGGGACTGATGAATTCAACCCAGACACCATAATCTATTTCAGACATTTCTGGGAAGGGGTGGGTTCAATTTTTACATTCCACTTACCCCTAAACCTGTCTTGGTTTCGCTACCTAAACCCTCTCTAGGCATTCAAAGTCCCTGTCCCAATAAGGAACATTCAAAGCTTGAGCATGGTGGTCCCAACCGGACTTGTATACACTTTTGGCAGAATATGCATTGGAACCCCTGCATGAGGATACTTCTGTTAATCTGAATACAACTAGGAGTCTCTTTCAGGCCTTCTCAGTCAAAGACAGAAGGTTGGGGGTGGCACAAACAGAATGAGGGCTCTTGAATTAAACCTTCCCTATACACCCACCCCTCCTAGGTGCATGTTGAATTCTTAAATAGTCTTCTAGTCCAAATTTAATCCTAATATGTGCTGACTGGATACCTACTGACTTCCGCAGGCTACACTGCCTTCATAAGGCTTCAGAAGGACACACTGGTTTATTATGAGTACTGCTCCCCCTGAAGCCTGTGCCCTAACCTCTTAGTTTTTGAATTTGTCTTTGAGCTGAGTCCTTATTCCCCTATGTTGCACGTGCAGTGTACAAAAGAATGGAAGAAGAGAATAAAATTGCAAATCCGTCCACATTCAGCAAAGTCGATGAATATGTAATACAGTATGTAATAATACCTAAGTAATTCTTCCATTATGAACTCAATCCAATTCCATTATTTGATTTGGGAAATGGATTTTGAACATGGGCCTGTTTGACTAATCGGATCATCATTTTTCCTATTCTTTTCTATTTAAATTGTTGAGTGACATGGTTGTCGTTGGGGGGAAAAGGGGAGTGATTTTGTTACACCAATGGAGAGAACTGTCATTCCAGCAAAGTGACAGGAGCCAAATTGGCCAGGGAAAAATGCTCCCTCGCAGACTGGAGAAAAACCACAGGAGAAACGCAGGCAAAAATGTCACCTCTCAAACATAATGATATCAGGATTACAAAAATCTAATTAGCTGTTTCATTAGCAGAATCCTATCTTTGAGGACAACAAACAATGGGTATTCGGAAGCTGTCCATCCATTTTGAATGCAAGAGCTGTCATGGAGACACTCTGGCTAATTTATTCCAGGCATTCCTTCTGATTGCTGAGTGACTTCAAGGAAGCAGTTTCTGTGCCTTTTTTAATAGAAGAAAGAAAGAAAGAAAGAAAGAAAGAAAGAAAGAAAGAAAGAAAGAAAGAAAGAAAGAAAGATGCTTAAAGGGAGGTGACCACCTGCATAACGACATACAGACTGCATGACTCCCAGAGAGCTTTCTGTACCTCTTTGCCAGAAATATATAATTGAATGCACTTGCTGAACAGTTATTGTGAGTACAGGCATTTTGAATAGTTGAATAGTTTTGGTTTGATCTACCTAGACACTTTTCAGAGACCATCTTTCTGTTCTTTAGTAATAATGGCCATGCTAAACAGTTAAGGGTCAAAGGAGATGATTGTGAAATGTGTTAATGCATGTGATGTATCTTTAAAAAATAAAAACACATAGTATAAGGATAACCATTTCCCTCTGTCCTATAAAGAGTGTTTTCATTGAGCGGAACCACACTGTACATTGAAAGAGCACATCCAAAGCACATTTAAAACACATGACTCCTGCCAAAGATCCCTGTGAACAGTAGTTTGTTAAAGGTGCCAGGAATTGCAGCTCTTTGAGGGGAAATTACCATTCTCAAGGTTCTTTGGGGGGAAGTCATGCGCCTTAAATGTGCATTTGATATGCATTAGATGTGCTTTAAATGCATGGTGCGGGTCTGTCCAGGGGCGGAGCGTCCATAAAGGCAAGCTAGGCCTAGAACGCCGTCATGGAGGGTGTGCTGCCAGCCTGCCCCTTGCCCTCCGCCCTCCGCTCGCAGCTTTCTCTCCTGCTGCTGCTGGCTGCTGAGGTGCTTCCCTGCAATGCCCTGCATGGGGCGTAGGGCTGCACCGCACGGCAGTGAGGCGGGGGAACTTGAGCACGTGCGCGCCCAGCGCAGCAGCAACGGCACCGTCCGAGCGCCATGAGCCCAGTGGGGGCGAGCGGGCTTCCACGCTCTCCAGCCAGCCAGGCGGGAGGAGTGCGAGCCAAAAGAATAGCTCAGTGCCCTCCCGCCTATGGAGGGGACGCCGAGAGCCCCCCATCAGTGGCTGCAGCGAGCGAGCAGTGGCGGTAGTGGCGGCAAGCGCCCGCAGTTGAAGCCTTCAGCTATGGGTGCTGCCACCGCCGCCCGCTCACTCGCTCGCTGAGGAGCTCACAGCGTCCCCCCCATAGGCGGGAGGAGCGCGAGCCAAAAGGAGAGCTCAGAGCCCTCCCGCCCACGGAGGGGACGCTGTGAGCTCCCGAGCGGCGGCAGCGATCAAGTGGCGGCAGCGCCTGCAGCTGAAGCCTTCAGCTATGGGCGCTGCTGCCACCGCTGCTCACTCACTGCAGCCGCCGCCGAGGAGCTCAAAGCGTCCCCTCCACAGGTGGGAGGGCGCCGAGCTCCCCCCTTGGCCCACGCTCCTCCTGCCAATGGAGGGGATGCAGGGGCATCAGCTGTGTTGTGTGTGCGTCATGACGCATGCACCCGGGTGTGTGTGTGTGTGTGTGCCAGAAGCTGTTTTTGCCTAGGGCGCAAAAAGCCCTAGCACCGGCCCTGGGTCTGTCTATTGGCATCATGAGAAACTTTCTTTCTGGGGCTAATAGCAGCCTCAGGAACGGCAGGAGCAATTTTCACTGGGAATGTGAAACAAAGAGGAAATTTTAAACCCTATGATGCATGGCCCCAATCCAACCCTGCTTCTGTAAATAAATAAAAAAAGTGCTAAGGGTGTTCAGTGTTTTATTTCTGGAAAGCTTCTCCTCTTCCACGAGGGGAGGAGTTGCTAGTGGGACTCACTTCCCGTGCTTCGCGGGGGGCGTGGCGTGGTTGGGCCCCCTGCATCACAGGGAGTCCCGGATGCATGTTACGCCCTCAGCCAGGCAATCCAGCTAGCGTGGTTTTGCCACATTTAAGCGGCCACAGGCCCTGTACTCTGCCTGTTTGGTTTCTGTATGCACAAATCTTCCACCCACCCTTCCTCTAATATCATGCATTCAACACCTGACCTTGCTATGGGCCTCGGTTGGTCGCCTGTTGAAAGGGCCTGGTAGAATTTTTTTCCACTTGGAAAATTAGAACCAGCCACTTGGTTTTTCGCCTACCTCACAGCAAATTGCAACAAGTTTGTAAGGTTTGGCGGCTAGGCATTGGAAAATGTGTTGTGTGTTGGAGGGGAGGTTGTGGCCATCACCTACCCCTCCCTTTGAAGGGTATTCCGTTAAAGGAATCCGGTGGTTGTGGTTCCTGTCCAAAGCCCAGAAGGTGGCTAGGGCCATGGCATGATCCTCCGGTGACTCTAGGGGAAAGCTTCCAGTTGATTTGCATCAACAAGCTTCCCCCTTATGGGACTTCCTGCAGAGCGGGCAGGAGTCAAGTATAGTTGGTTCAGATCCAATGCCTAAGCCAATACTACTCACATTCTTAACCAATAAAGTTGTGGTCTTTTTAAGCCCATTAACCTAAAATATTTGTGTCCATGTGTCTTATTCCATCACAAAGGGGGGGGGGCCTTGACTAGCAAATGAGTTATCCATTAATCCTACTGCTAGTAGGATTAATCAACACTGATTAATCCATTAAACAACACTTCTAGTCTGTATTCCAATATTGACAGCAGTAGCTATCAGCCAAGATTTTAGTGTAGTTGAAAGCAGTTTTTCACAGCTTCCTGAAAATGGCCAACCTGTTCACTTGAGGGAGCATGGGCCAAGTCAGAAGGGACCAGGCAAATGCCTTCTGATTGCACATGATGAGGACAGGCCTTTAGTCCATATTGATATTTCCTAGGTATTGCTATACTTTTTGAACTGTTTTTTAATATTATGCTTTAATTGTAACCTGTCCTGGTACCTAAGGGTGAAGGGTGGGTAATAAATTTTATTGCTACTACTACTACTACTACTACTACTACTACTACTACTACTGCAGCAGATGAGGTAGTAAACCCATTCCTACACTAATCCACGTTAGACTGTGGGTACCTCGGATATCGTTCAACACACATTCTTGTCTGTTATTTTCACTTCTGCATTTTTATTCATCTGATCATTATGCTAGTGTTTTGCTTTCCTGCTTGCTTTAAGTGTGAAGGGGAGGAAAAGTTTATTCAAAAGGAAATAAATTGGAAATAAGTGTACACATCTTCTGTCTAATAAATTTCTCAGTCAGGAGGTTATGAAATCTTCAGCATTCCTGGAAGACGTGGGGTGGAGGCGGTAGTCTAATAAACTGAATTCAAGTTCCTGTAAATTATAGGTATAAAGCATTGCGTGTGGAGTCCCTGTAACCTAGGCCTAGAAATAAATTCAGACATGACTCATATTTTTGGTTTGGTTTTTGGCAGAATTTAGGCCACAACTTTATTGATTACAAATCAAGTGTGTGGTTGCAGAGGCTCTGGTTCCAAAGCTACCTAGAGTAGCGCTGACTCAGGGACGCACCTTGAGTCAGCACCGTTCATACCTGGGATGGGGTCCTGACTAGCGACAGCCCTGATTCCCCCATGTGTGTCTAGAACAATGGCGAGGGCACACCCCGCTTCGGGGAATACCAACCAGTAGTCCAAAGGATTCCTTTAAGAGGAATACCCGGGGATAGGGTGGTAAGGGCTCATTCCTCCCCTATCAGCGTGAACCAGAGCCTATCCGCCAACCTTACAAGTTGTGATGAATTGCTACATGGCAGGCAAAACCCAGGTGGCAACAGCCAAGTGAGGGAAATTCCTGCCGTGCCCCTGTCCCAAAGACAGGCAACACACGACGGCATAGCAAGGTCAAGCGCAAACCCTAAAATTAGGGAGAGGTGGGCGGGTGTTCTGATGCACGAAGCCGGAGAAGAAGCTTCGCTACGGCTCATGCAGGGGTAATATAGGTGGTCCATCTGCCTCTTTGATTGACATGCGCTTAGTCCAATTGCACCCTGCAGATGGGCCACCAATAGGGTGTTGTGGCTGCTCCAATTGTCCCCACCCCAACACCTAGTCCTGGTTGTCGGGCCCACCGCAACATGTGCCCTCTCTTGCAGGGAGGCCCCGATTTAACAAACTAAGAATTTAGTGTCTTTCCTGCATCAACGTGCTTTGCTTTGCACCATATTCTCCCTCGTGGAATTTACCAGGAGGAATAGAGCCAGTGCTGTGTAATTGTAGCATTCTCAACATCCACTCTGTTGCTAACTGCATAATTGAGGTAAAAAAAAATACTTTCCCCATTGTAGGAAATTGAAGCACATGCATCTAACACACTCTGCAAAAGGTTGCCATTGAAGAATCGCCAGCACGTTTATTTGAAATGAAATTTGTGCTAAGCTTTGGTAGTCTTTCCAAAATGTTTCAATTCATAATCAAATTAGTAGCTCAGGGTAGGGGAAGAGAATAGATTGAAGTAGGTTTGTTTGGTCTGGGCATCTGGACAGGTTTCACCATCCTTTATTCTGTCCTTTTACAGTAATAATTAAATATGATTGGAAACTGAATGCAATTCATCTTCTCAGCATTTCAAGATTCATAATAAAAATAATGAGCTCCTTTATTATTATTTGAAGTCACACTAATATAACCCCTTCTTAAACAAAAGGGAAAATGAGAAGAAAAAAGGGGGGGTTGAAGAGTGAGAATGTGATGAATTTGTCAGCTTTATTGGAATCTAGAATGAAACCTAGCCTTTAAAGAGATACACTGAGTTTTTTATTGCCTGAATTATCTAGGGATATGCCCAATTTCTAGCTCTTATTTTTTTCTCAGCCTGCTCCTTAATAACCTCACATTTCCATCTTCTCCACACAAGGTTTTTGTAATATTTTGTGTTTGATCAAGCAAATATAAAGAGAAGGTTATATTACTGAAACATGGCAAAACTGATAGCCTCCCAAAGAAATGTGCCAAACTGATAGCATCCGAAATAAATATGCAATGGAAATGAAACATTAACTGTTTAAGACTCAACACTTTACGTTTCCATTGAGTAACAGAACAATTAACTGTATTCTCAAAATAATAAGCTATTTCTTCTGACACACCAAAATAAACATTTCTACCTGACAGTACTTGGCTAGAATCTGAAGAGGCCATTCCATTTAATGCAAAGATACCCTGCGCTGGCATTTGACAATCTCTCCTGTGACTTTTAACCAAAATATAACAGCATCCCTTCGATGTAGTCATATCCCAGCGGAACTCAATAGTTGGCCCTTAGGTCTTAGGCAGTATACAAAGGAACTTTATAAGGCCATCAGAGGCCTCCAAAGGATATAAAAGAATGCATTTCTCTTAGACTGTTGCTTATTTCTGAGCCTCTGTTGCATATTGCTTTTCTTTATGCCTTGAGGCCATCTTTCTTCTATTTTTCACGTCATAAATTTTTTTCTCGGACACCATAGGAAACCACAGATTTCCCTTCAGCGCACCCCCACGACACTTTGGCCCTGCTTCAACCAGAGGAAACACACAAATGTCTACCTGGTCTTTTCATTAAAATGCAAACAAAATCAATCTTTTCCCCCATCCCTACTGGAAGGATGGCATGCCACTCTTCCTCTTTCCCTCAGTTCACAGCCTCCCCACATTGTAGAGACATATTTATGTCCTGATCCTTAAGCTTTTACGGCTGTACATTTTTTTTGCTACACATTATGGTGTTTTGTTTAATATGTTTGACATTTCGATGAACTGCATGGTTTTCCCTTCCTTCCTTCCCTTTTTAAAAAAGCACAAACCACATTGCAATAGAGTATCGGCTATAATTTAAAAAAGCCAATGATTTTGAATGTTGTATTCCCTTCCCTTAATTATGCTCTGCCTATATTACAGGAAACCATCTCAGGTGTGTTTTTCATAAGTTTTTGTTCTCATATAGGGTCTGAATACAAGGGGGGGGAACCTTCATAACGTGGAACCCTTCAAATCTAATATAAACTTAAAGCTAGAGTTACAATCAACACCGTGATGAAATTAAAATTTAAAGAAAATTTGTGGTTGCTCTTCAGGTTATTGTGTAATCAGACACCATAGGGTCCATTCGCATTATGTAAAAGATGGATAAATATGGGAAGTGTCCTGGGTGAAATACATGATATATGAGTATAACCCTTCATAAACACAAAACACTTATTTAGCTAAACACATAAATAGACATGGGCTGAATGCCCAAGGCCAAGTGGTTAAAGAAACATGCACATCACTTCTACAGGGACTTGTTTGGTTCAAATGCCTCTCCAGCTTACATATGGATGATCTTGGGAAAGTACAATGGATGATTTTACATATTCTCCCAATCAATATGCTCTTTAGGAACCATTAGAAAATACTTGTTTAAAAGTCATGTTCCCATTATTATTTCTAAAGCCTTTAAAGAAATAAAATAATAGGAGTATATTACTCCATTGCTAATGGGTGGTAGTAATAAAGGTTACTAAAGATTGCCTACATTTTATTCCAGTGTCGGTAAAGCAACTGACCCCTTCAACACCCTCCAAGCTCAGAAGTGCTTTGCAAAATGTCTAGTGTCATGGTATTTAACGGACAATTAAAACAAAGAAAGCCACAAGAGAGAACCATTCTATGGGAATGGTCCAATGAGTCCCTTATATGCACCATCAGGTAAGCGCTGCCCCCCATGTAGTAAGGCTCTCTGCAGTAATGATATCAGAATGCTTCAATTCAGAACCACACATGGCTTGTATGTGCATGCCACCTACTCTGATGAGAGTCGGTGTAGTGTAGTGATTAGGGTGGCAAACTAGGTCCTGAGAGACCAGGATTCAGTTCTTGATTCAGCCATGAAGCTCACTGGGTGACCTTGGGCTAGTCACTTCCTCTCAGCCAGTGGCGGAGAGAAGGTGTGCTGCCCCCACGGACGTGGCGCGCATTCTGGGGGCGGGGCGTGCTTTGTGGGCGGGACAGGCCACATGCAGGGGCGGGGCACATGCTTTGGGGCGGGGCATGTGCAGGTGCGGGACATGCACTCGGGGTGGGGCACGGTGTGCATAGGGGTGGGGCATGCATTTTGGGGGCAGGGTGTGCCACACGCAGGGGCGGGCAGCCGCGGTGGCGCCCCTGGGATCACTCCGCCCAGGGCAGCACACCCCCACCACCCCCACCTTCCTACTCTACTGCTCTCAGCCTAACCTACCTGATAGGGTTGTTGTGCAGATTAAATGAGGAACAGGAGAACCATGTAAACCACCTTGAGCTCCAGGGAGAAAAAGGTGGGATGTAAATGCAATAAATAAATAAAATAACAATAATCCTACAATTTGAGCATTTCCCTGTTCAGCCGAAGGCCATAAAATGCCTTGTATCCCCATCCCCACCCCAGATCTTTCAGTAGGAAAGTCAGACTATAAATATGCGTGGAAGTTTCATCTGGAGTAACAGTTAATGATCTTAGCTGAAAGGCTGAGGAGCAACTGGCAAGTCCTGGGAGTAACTTTGACACAGGAGTGTTTCTCAAAGTCCCTTTGGTAGGTCTATAAAAAATCTACGGTAGGTCAGAGGCAGCATACAAAAAGCGACAGGATGATGTTCATAAAGAGTGCCATGTTTACTTGACTGTTTTTTTCTCTTTTATATTGACAGAAACCTGAGTCAGCTAGGGTGCTTTGAGACGATATATTAACATGCCCATGGCAGTGCTCTTTTAAATTGCTCTCTTCTTTTTCTATTAACTAGTTAGAGAGCCTCAAAATCTCATGAGAGAATGCAGAGCCTAAATTAACGAAATAAATTAGTGGAGGATGTTGTATTTCTAAGATAACATTCGGTTCACTTTTTGGTAGATCCAGTCACCCTTTTCTCCCTTTCCCCTAGCTTTCATAAGTAACCAGCATTTGCCTTGCCATCACTAATTCAGCCCATCAGAGTTCATTCATTCTTAATGCAAATATGAAACATAAAGTTGGACATAACTGCCGAGTCAGGGTTGACAAAGGTCCATCAATTAAGATTTGCAACCAGACATGACAGGTGATTTTCAGCATTGGAATTGAAACAGTAAACATGTGCTGTGACCTCCGTTGTCTGATAAAAGTCAGCATTTATTTTTATTGCTCTGCTGTTCAATGAATACAGCCATAGAAGAAGTATCTAGACCAGCCACTAAAAAGCAGATATGCAGAAAAGTATATGTTTGTGTATTGGCCGCTAAGGTTCTGTTGGATTATTTATTTTTTAATAAAAAAGCATAATTTGGGGCTCACACTATCATTTGTGTCCGCTCACACTTTTACTTCTGACTTTCTAACAGGCTCCCATTTTTCATTTTTACTGAGTAGTTAGAATTTCATCTCTTGGAAAGACCAAGGCTTAAGAGGCCGTCATGTCCATGCATTGAACCAAATTCCTTTACTCATTAAACCTACACATATTAAATCTCTTAAACTTGATGACAGTATGGCATGAGCCCAAACAATGAGTGATCAAGACGTACCATTTTTTTGATCACGGAACACATGAAATTGCTCATTAAGGAGATTGTTCCAGATTATTGAAGCACATGATCCACCTCCAGGAGAAATAGCCATTTTGACTTTGGAAAACCAGCTGATTTCAAGAAGCGTAGAAAAGAAAGTCAAGATTCAAGAAAGCAAAGACTTAGCATGATCAAAAATAGGTAGCAAAATTCAGTTGGTTCTTCCCACTTTGACAAAAAGGCCAAGACTTTAATTTAAGCAAATTAATTTAAAGTTTTAATTTAATTAATTAATTTAAGTGAAAAGAACAATTATAGGTGATACATTCCACTGTTGTTGTTTTCAAGACTGAAATGCTAATGCTATTTACGCAGGAGTAAGCTTCACTGAATTTTGTGAGATTTACTTCTGCCCATACATAGTTATGATCGTAGTTTTAATGCATGTAGGCTACCTTTCACAACGTGCAACACTTCAGAAACAAGAATAGCAAAGAGGCACTTGTATATATCAATGAATATTGCAGAGCAATTTAGGTATCTATTTACATAAAATGTGTGCATGGTTTTTCCTTTTTAAAGTAATTGTTGATAACAAAGGCTTTCACAGCATAGCTGTCACGTCTCCTGTTTTTCATGGGAAACCCCCATATTTAACTCTGTTTCGCGTTGTTACCACGAATGGCAAAATATCCCGTAATTCCCCCGGATTTATAAGGAAGCAGCTCCTGCCAGCCGAAAATCACCTCTGTGCATGCCCGGGCATGTGCAGAAGCAATTTCTGGTGCCCAGACATGTGGACATGGGCAGCCCGGCACCGGATGTTGCTTCTGCGCATGTCCAAACATGCGCAGAAGCGATTTCCGGTGCCACTCTGCCCATATCTGGGCACTGGAAATCAGGCAGAGCCGGCACCAGACATGCGCAGAAGCAACTTCCGGTGCCGCGCCGCTGCTGATCCCTTCTTTTCCAATCCGGAAGTTTACTGCGATGTTTACTGCTATGTGGGGGTCAGATTGGTGGATGGAAGAAAAATTGCTTGATATTCCATTTTCAAATGATTCCTCCAACATTATTAACCTAGTGGCAACCACAAATTTGCTAATATCCTCATTAATTATTGTCACTATTTATATGTTATAATTATGTTTAGACTGCCTGCAAAATTACTACAGCTATTTTGCCTTGATGTCAGGATGGGATGAGGAGGCCTGCACTGAGGAAGAATGGTGGGAGCCTCCCTCTCCGCCTGCTCCTGCTCAGAATCCTGAATCTTCCCAGGAGCAAAAGGACAGTATAGATTTGGAACAGTGGTTTGCAGAGGCACATAGTTCAGAAGGCAGAAGCTGGGAAGTACTGGATGGGGAACAGCTAGGAGGAGAAGAACTGGCAGAGAGAGAGTTAACAGACTCACTGTTGCTGGAAAGCGTCCATCCACTCAGCCCAAGGTCAAAAAGAGCAGATAAGTTGGGCAGCACAGAAAGCACAGTGGTTGCAGGATCAGGTTGCAAGATGCGGTAGTGATGTGGGTGACTAGGGATGAAGTGGATGGAGTCCTTAATTGGGAGCACCTTCATTCCTAGGAATGGATTCTTTGTTCTCTTGCTGTGATCATTAAAGTTTCTAATTGGTAAGAGATTCCCTTCTCTTTGTTCTGCTTATCTACTGCTAAAGTGGGGTGGAGGGAGCCGATTTCCTGAAGCCTGACACTTAGTAAAATCCTCCAAATCTGGCTTTATTTACTTATTTATTTATGCTTTAGGTAAACTTTGGTGGCAGCAGGAGTATCATCATTTATTTGATTGCCTTTCCTGAAGGGGAGAACTAAAGCAAATCAATTCAGTTACTTGCATCTAATTCAGGTAGTCCTGTTTGTGCAAGGACTTCAACTGATGTAATGGAACTTCTACTCCTGCTCTTCCCCCAACTCCCCCCCAAATCTGTTATTCTCCCACAAACTCCCAGAGCAGATTTTGGGAGGTGCAGGAGGTACATAGGGAGAGGAGAGGGAAGGGAAGTTCTGTTTCAGAAGCAGAAGTCCACATACAAACAGATATTATTTATTCACTAAAATGATTATTGTCTTAGTACTGACTAAATTTTATCTGGTAGAAAGTAGTCCTAAATTGTAATGGGGTTGTATATTTGCTTTTAACCTACTGTGATCTGTCCCATGCCTTTCGGGTGGGCTGATCAACAAATGTGGACACATAACAAATACTAATCTTGTTTTAGCAAAGTCCCCACATTTTCCTCTAAGTTGCACATTTGCCACGGCACATTACATAAAAGCAGCATTGGTGGGAACTGATATGTAAATCTTATCCCCTGAGTACTTTTCAAACCTTGTGAAATTGTAATAGAGTTCAAATGAGTCTGCTTCAAGTACTGGTATCTGTAACCTACTGGGTTTCAGCTTGATGTTTTCCATTTGCTCATATACCTTCAAACAGAGCAGGAAATAAATGGAAAATAACAAAGATACCATGCTATCTATTGTTTCCACTTTCTAATCCCCAGAGGAAAAACTGATTTTAATTATCCATCTATAGAAGAAACACATTGCTTCCAAAAGTCAAATGGACAATAGCTCTTTTCTTTTCCTTTTTTTAAGTATCCTGTGTGTTTCAGGGATGTTCCCCATTTCTTCTTCTTGGAATTTTAAAGTAATTACATGAGGGTTCAATAATATTTTTTTGAGAAATATTTAGACTGGCCAGAGCTTTACATTCCCCAGATTTTCATATAACTCCCAGTGCTTGGCATTCCTCCAAAGTGAATACCCATTTCTAAAGTGAATACCCATTTCTAATTAAATGGTTAGGGATCTCAAGATAGCCAGATATATTTTATTCTCTTGCTGGGTGAAATAACAAACCTATCACAGAGAGGAATAATCTTTGTATTATAAGGTTGTGTTTATTTCCACTGGGATATTCTTGATTCCAGTCCAGAGCAGTGAATGTGTCTCAGGGTAGGCAATATGTCTTGCTAAACTTTCTTTAAGGAAGCTCTAAGCTGCAAGAACAGTAATAACATTTGGCTGTTATGTCTCACTTGCTGTAAATATTATTGCTGCTTAATCAGTATCTGATTGCAAATTGAATTAAGTGAGACCTGCTGTTTCCAAAGGTCAATGTGTTAAAAATCTAGAAACCGTTCTGAAAAAAATGTGGAGACAGTAATGCAAATGTTCATACAGGAACATGTGAAACTGCCTAGTCCATCTGACATAGTACATTTTATTCCTGTTATGAATAATAATAATAATAATAATAATAATAATAATAATAATAATAATTTATACCCCGCCCATTTGGCTGGGTTTCCCCAGCTACTCTGGGCAGCTTCCAACCAAATATTAAAAACAATACAGCAAACGTGTGCACCTTAGGACCTAGCAAGGTCCCCTGCCCCTCCCTGTGTGTGTGTGTGTGTGTGTGTGTGTGTGTGTGAATAAGGTTTTTTGGGGGACATGTTGCCTGCTATAGTCATGCTAAGCTCATTGACCTGTTTTGTGTGTTACTGGGGAAGAGGGGCTGAGCACGATTAGTTTTTCTTCTGTGAAATGTTTCTGGTGTTTATGGTGCCTGCAACAGTTTCTTGGGAGGAACTGTACCTTAGTGTTAGAGCTTCTTTGTTGCATCCAGAAGGCTCCAGGATTTACTCATGAAATTTCCAGGTAGGACTGTGAATGTCCCCTTCAAAAACCCTGGATAGCCACTTCCAGGTGACATAGACAAACTTGAGCTAGGTTGATCAATGGGTCTGACTCAGTATAAAGCAGCTTCCTCGTTAGAGATTCATTCCCCGTGTCATGGGATTGTTGTCTATCACATGACGGTATATGTTTACATTCTACAGAGTGGGAAGTGATGGAGACAGGATGTTTGTGTTACTGTGTTCCGTGAAGTAGGACTATTGTCCTTTGTTCTATCTCTGTGCTGCCTGATGCTAGAGAGAGAGGGAGCCATGTTGCAGTGCTCTCTGTGTGTTTATATGTAAATAAAAGAAGATTAGCCAAAATGCTGAGTTCTGTTATGCAACTGCACAAACTCTGTGGATCTGTAAGTGTGCTGATGTTTCTTGGCATCAGTCGGTGTGATGCTGAAGAAAGCTTTTGAAGCTCCTGAACTACTGACCAGGAAGAGAAAATGCCAGTCGGGCATGTGTCTCTGCCAGGGTCCTAGTTGTGTGTAGGAGATCCTAACATTCCTGTGTTGTTAAGTTTCAAAATGTATCATGAGATTCAAAAATGAAGGGGGATCTCCAAGCAATTCCACCTGGTGGTAGCTGTTCCATATCTGAAGTAGAGATCACTCACAACTCTTTGTCTAGAACTCAGATGCTTCACACTGCGTTTTGGAACTATTCCTCTCCAAACTTCTTATTTTATTTTTATGGAACTGTAGATCCAGCTTTCACCTCTTAACCTGGAACCATGGCCCTAAACCTCAAAAGTGAAGAATAACCCCTCAAAGTCTATTCCTAAAATGCTTAAAATAAGGTTGCCATATTTCAAAAAATGAAAACCCAGACACAAAAGTTGACAAGCCTTTTTTTCCCCCACAATCTCCCCCCCCCCCAAAAAATGAGGTTTTGGAACAATTTTTCAGACAATTCACCAAAAAAGCAACACTTCTGACATGGGTTTCCATGTGCCCGGGTTTCCCCAGACATTTTTATCGATTTTCTGAATTTCCTTCCGGACGCTATCTCCAACGGGCAAATCATGGATATATCTGGGAAATTCCGGACATATGGCAGCCCTACTTTAAAACTTAGTTCAGCTGTCTTTCAAGGAGACTGCAGAAATGTGCTCATAGCTGTCACAAATTGGCAGTAGGCCTCAGGCAAGTGAATAGGCAGGCGATACAATTACACCTATGTCAAAGCCCTCACGCCCAATTCTATCATCATCAGTGCTTAAAAACGTGATCGTAAGATTGGCCCATGTGTTCCTTTTTTAGTCCAATTTGAACAAATAATGGGTGAGCTCATTCAGCATGATTCAGAATAGGTTTCAGTAAAATAACCTGAGTTCATAGCTGCCAAGTTTTCCCTTTTCTCGCGAGGAAGCCTATTCAGCATAAGGGAAAATCCCTTTAAAAAAGGGATAACTTGGCAGCTATGCCTGAGTTAGCTGCGCCTGCTTTCTATGTGAGGCCATTCAGACAATTCAGTGTGTCATGGCCATTATTATGTCATCCAAAGCACGGAATATAGGAGCCTTCCTTGCACAGCAACCCCCATCTGTCCATCTGCTGTTAGCCCCATTTTTCTGGTTCTTAATACTTACTTCTTTTTAATGCATTAAATTTATATACCACCCTCCATCCAAGGATCACAGGACAGGACTTTGACAGCAGGGAAGCCCGACTCTACATGCTATTGGGACAGTTGTCAGGCCATCACCAGCATGCAGTTCATCAGTAATCATAGAAAATATAATGAAAATTAAAAATGTGTAAGCTAACCATGTCCCATGCTTCTTACTGTCCATAGTAGGGACCTCAGGAACATCAAGCCCATGGTTTCCATTGTATTTGGATGACCCTAAAATATTGTTTCACTGGTCACCTCTGGTCGCGGCACTCTGCAGGAGGTGACCTGCAGATACCATCTCATCAGGAGATCAATTCCATATGATATAAGAATCCATAGGATATAACCAATAGCATAATCATCATTTCTTCATTCATCTGGGGCGTGTACAGGGAGAAAAGCCATTGATAACCTAATGAAGGAGAGGCTTTTGGAAGCTTTACCAAGTAACCAAGCTAACCCTTGTGGACAGCGGGATCTATAATCAGTTTAGGCTATTTTGTTATTTTGTTAATTGATATTCTTTATCATTAGTTTTTTATTGTTGTTTTCTTTAATGTTCTATTTCGTTTATGTGTTTTTGTTTTGTATATGCATTTTAACTTTAATAAAGCTATTATATATATATATATATATATATATATATATATATATATATATATAGTCAATTTAGGTTGACAGCAGCATATTGAAGATAAACAGGAATGATTCTGAATTGAGAAAGACTACATTTTTGTGCTATAGGTGGGTAAGTGTGCATGCCGACTTTGTTACATGATTCCAGGTTAATTTAATTTTTTTTACTTTATATGCTGATTTTAAAATCAAATAACTGATCCTCGGCTAACAGAAGGGTTTGTTCACAAATCAAGAGAATGGCTGGTTCCTAATGCATTAGAGGAAAAAAGTTTTTGTCAAGCCTCCAACATTCCCCCACCTTCACTTTCCCCATTCTCAGTCAGGTAGCAGGTGATCAACAGGGAGGTGGCTTTGATTTCATGCCTTATTTCAGGTTCATGAAAATAAAAATAAGAATGGGAATATAAGCAAAGTTTTCAAAAAGAGTCTCTGCCATGGCAATCAGCTGCATGCTTAGGAGAGAGATGTCCTGTAGTTCATGCTATAAGAAAATGTTGTGCAGATAAATAAATCCTTAATTTGCATGCTAGTCAGAGCAGAAACTACTCAAAGCCGAAAGCTCAGGGATTGCCTAGGCTGCAGCAGAAAGTGATTTTCTGATATTATTATCTTATTCTTTTATTTTTTTATTTAAAAAGATTTTTATAATAAGAAAAGATGTGTAGCATCTGTTCTTGTATATAAAAACCCAAAACATTAAAAAATAATAATTCTGGGGCTCAAAAGTGTACTTTTTAAAAAAAGTTATTTAAGGAAAACAGACACATTTGAAAATACTTAACACGTAGAAGATTGCTCTGCAATTCTGGTGCTCACAGCATAATCAACAGGAAACTAAAAAGGTATTTATGAATCACACAGCACACATGGTGATGCTGAGATCAGATAAGAGCTGGAATAAGGCTCAATGAAGTTGCTTCAGCTTAGTAAGAGGAAAGGATTTAGGAGAGAATATGAAAAAGATTTGACTCAAAAACCAGGCATGAGACACTTCTCCGATGAAGTGGGGGAGCTCTGTGAATCATGAGCAAATTGCTTTATGAATCGGGGGGTCTTTGTTCCTGGCATTAGAACTCTAACAAGGCATGACTCAACGATGCCTGTGACTTAGGCTGAGTCAGCACCGGCTCAGTAATTGGCAAGGACGTCGTTTTTAGACCCTCGCTGTGTGCCATGATAGTTTGACAGTGCCTTCAAATGGGGAAAATGTCAAAATGAGGGCGGAGAGGGTAAGACAACAGTGATCAAGCATCTGCTGCAGACACTTAAAATACTTGATATGCATCCCTAATAACGTTTTAAGTCAAACTGGCGAGAGACAGTGACTAAAAAGAATCAATTGAAGTGAAGGATTATGCTAAGGGCAACAGGACTTCGTGCCCTGCACCACTTTTACCAAAATGACTGAAGGAGGATAGCAGGGTAAATGTAGAGAAATAGGCAGCCATTGCAGGGGTAGGGGGAGGCACACAAGACCAGAATCTGGGTCAAAAGAATTAGCACGCACACACCTCCACACAAAAAAAGACATTTGAAAAGTTTGTGAAATTGTGTGAGCACCGTGGACAGCAAAGAAATATCAATGGTAGATATGTCTATAAGTGCTTAAAGGTAAAGGGACCCCTGACCATTAGGTCCAGTCGTGACCAACTCTGGGGCTGCGGCGCTCATCTCACGTTCTTGGCCAAGGGAGCCGGTGTACAGCTTCCAGGTCATGTGGCCAGCATGACAAAGCCGCTTCTGGCGAACCAAAGCAGCACACGGAAACGCCGTTTACCTTCCTGCTGGAGCGGTACCTATTTATCTACTTGCACTTTGACGTGCTTTCGAACTGCTAGGTTGGCAGGAGCTGGGACTGAGCAACGGGAACTCACCCTGTCACGGGGATTCGAACCGCCGACCTTCTGATCAGCAAGCCCTAGGCTCTGCGGTTTAACTCACAGCGCCACCCGTGTCCCCTATAAGTGCTTACAGCCGTAGCAGATAGATAGAAATGGGGTCTTCCTATAGAGAGGCAGTGTAGCCTGAGTAGAAGATGATGGAGAGGGTGAGTCAGGTGGTAGGAAGAAAGCAGGACAAGGCTGTCATCTTCATGTCTTGCTCCTGTGCCCTGCAAAGGCATCATATTTGTTACTGTTTAAACAAGGGACAGCCAATGTAGCCCCCTCCTGATGTTGAGGGGAGACTCCAACTCCCCTCAAGCCAAGCCAGCATGGCCAATAATCAGAGAAAAAGGTTCTTGCCCAATGACTTTTGCTTCCCCCACTGCAATTCTTCCTCAACCCTGTCCCCGAAAAGCTCTCCCACAACCCGGAAATGTCAACCATTTATTGGAATTGTTGCTGCTTCCTTGCTTGTCTATATGAATAGAGCTGTAAAGTGAAAGAATGGAGCTGGGGAGGGGGGGGGGAGAGAGAGAGAATTAATCAGTGCAGCCAGTTGAGAATCTGACATGCACCAAGTGTTCAATAAAATAACTTTGAGGTGAGCGTTCAGGTTGAGTTTCTAGCTTGAAATTAAATAATATTTGATGTGAATTCTGCAGATAAGATAAACACAGAGGTGTGGTTAGCGTCATTCATATGGCAACATAATGGTAAGACTGCCTGAATAGAAAATGTCTGTTCCCCGCTCTCCCACTATTTCTGCCAGCTTTTCAAAGTGTTTAGTTATCTGATATAGATTTTCCCCTGGAGGGATAAAACCATATGGAGCTTTGAGAAAGTCAGAAAGATTTTCCACCCACCCAATAAAATTGGGATGTTTCATCTTGTGATTGTTCAAACTGAATAGGACAGATTCAATTTTGTTTTCACCTTTAAAAATATTTTGTTAGTTAGAACTTTCAGGCTCCAATTCTATGCACACTTGCCTGGGAGTAAATCCCATTGATTTTAAGGGGAATTATTTCTGAGCAAACACACTTTAGATTATGTTATAAATCATTTTAAAGAGAATACCATATGGTTGGAAATTTGGTCAGAGATGCTCAGGGATTGCAGAGCTTCATCTCACACCCCCAGGGTTTGGGAGCATCACCTGCATGTACATGTGCAATCTGTCAAACCTGAAAAATACTTCTTTAAGGTTTTTTTTTTCACTCTGTAAGAGCTATGATTAGTCTCCAGGAGGCAGGAAGAAATAATACGGTAGATGCAATTTTAAGCCAATTTAATATAATGCAAGCAACTTTGCAAGTCAACCTAGAAACCCCTTTGGGGATTGGGGAAGCTTTTAAAATTTTCTCCAAACATAAATGGTATCCCATTTTCAAATTGAAATCAGGGGTATTTGAACAACACTGATGTCAAAGTTAGAGAAGTAGAGAAGCTAAAATTCTCACCTTAATAAATGACACCTGCTTTTTCTAAGCTTCTCCACGTATTTCCATCTGTCCCTCAAGGTGTGATGCATGCAATGTAATTAAAGAGATGGTATTTCACAGCATTAACATTTGTGCCTTTCCTCCTATCCCATCTGTACTTGAGAAATCTTGTAGATGCTATGTGAAACAAGTTGTCAATCTTACCACCCCGAGTGGCAGGCAACGGTTTATCCTGCCTTCTACACATGATAGGGCTATTCAAGCACAGTCATACCTCGGTTTAAGTACGCTTCGGTTTGAATACTTTCAGTTTAAGTACTCCGCGGACCCGTCTGGAACGGATTAATCCACTTTCCATTACTTTCAATGGGAAAGTTCGCTTCAGGTTAAGTACGCTTCAGGTTAAGTATGGACTTCCGGAACCAATTGTGTACTTAAGCCGCGGTACCACTGTACTGTGAAATGAAAAGGGTTTTGCAGGTTCTGCTGTGGTATCTTAAGCTACCCTTGTACCAAAATAATGGGCTTGTCCACACGCAATAGAAACAGTGAAGTAAGTCACATGGTAGGTGTGATATATGCTCTAAGCAGTGCACATTCGGCCTCTGAGTAAGTTCTATGCCACCTGTGCATGAGTCATTGCCTAGCCTCTTTCATTGCATATAGTCTCCTAAAATACCAGGCTACATTGTGGACCCCACAGCGTCAGAGAAGGCACTCAGGGGCAATCTTGTCAATAGCCCTTCCCATCTCACTATTCCACAGTGAGACATGAGCCACAACAGGATTACCTGTTCTATCTACTGAAAAGTCCCCCAGAGCATTCAGGAATTCCTTAGGCATGTGTCTCATAACCCTCTTCCCAAAACATGCAGAGTGGCTTCCCATCTTTGGTCCAACTTTAGCCATGACAGGATTAACCATAAAATGATACATTACATTATTTCTCAATCAGCTTTTATTCTTTATTTTTAGTCCAATGCAATGCACTGGCTATTGTTTATCACATTTATATCCTGCAATCCCTCTTTGAACCTAAAGGTATCAAACATGAGAACTATCCAATGTTTTTCTCAAAACAGCCTTAGGAACCAAAATGTGATGTGGTAACTGGAATGGAAGAAATTAGAACTCAGTTCTCTTGTGTTTTCTATCCACTACCTTCTGCATGGGGCATATTGGTCTTTAAAGTCATACATAGCTTGAGTAATATAGCACATAACTGTGCATTGTAACTGTGATAAAACTTCACCCATGTTTAACACCCCTTGGACCACTGTCCATTAACTATCTCCTCAGTTTAGATCCCTCTCCTTATCCGGATTACAAAAGCTTTTTTTAGAGGCAGGGAGCTCTGGTTGTTATAAAGTAAAACAAAAGTGCCTTCCAGTGGGTTTCCTCTAAATTTAGACTGAGAGCATTTTTGTACAGTAGAAAAGCAACACTTTGGGAAACACAGTAGAAAAGTCAACTTTGGGAAAAGTACTAAATTTCAACTATCCTAAAAGGTGGCAGGAAAGTACCTGGAGCTCATTCACACTGAGCCTCAGAAGGTGGGCTCCTCTTTCAAGGGAGAAGTAAAGTTGGAGACATACTGTACAAGAGAGCTTGAGGGTAATGCAACAAAGAATCACAGTATTGACTCTCATTTCCTTTCCCTGTAATTTCATTCTGCCTGCCTTTTCAGATCAAAATCTTGCAATAGTGCTGAGAGGTGGAACCTGAGGGCTTCCAGATGGGGTTGGATAACCAGGATGATCCAAAGTGCCACATGCCTTAGGATATGAATAACTTTCATGAGGTAAAAAGGTTTCAAAGGGGCCACAGCTCCCTTAAGAATGTCCCTGTCAACGATGCTTCATCACAACATAATTTTATTACCATGCAATATTTGAAAAGGAATGTTACTTGGTCTTTGTTGTTAAACAAACAACCACACTTAACGGTATGGTCTTCATCTTTTTAGGTAAACCCACTCACCTCATTCACCCCAGGTTTTGTGGTATTTTCTTCCCCAAAAGTATCCAAAAATCACTGGCCTGAATGCTTCTGCTCAGCACTAATATTATTTCACCTGACATCGAAAAAAAAATCTTGTCATCCAGTTACATAACTTCAAATTATGTTAGCTCCTAAAACCGGATGAAAAATGGGCCAGCTACAGTAGTTTCGAAATTAAACGTTCCTTCCACCCCCTGCTCATTCCCAATTATTTATTTGCTGAGGGAGCTAACATTTGATCGATTATCTGTCTGGAGATGTATATGTTTTAGAAAATTTAAATGTGTTGACAAGGGGTGTTTTTCATTTACTATTTCAAAATCCACTGTGTGTACATTTAATGTTGTGGTGCTTTTCAGTTGGCATGTTTTTTCAGTAGGGAGAGATAGAAAAAGCATCTGTAGCAAAGCTCCAGGAGTGGTTCTAGTGAAAGTGCACAGGATTCTCTCTTCAACCCACAAAAATACAATTCCTTATAAAATTGAGGTGATTTGTTCAATCAGTGAAATTTGGAAGGGTTGATTGAGGCATACTGACTGTTTGAATTTCATAGAAATTGGATGGGAAATGGCTCTGTTACAGCATTTCAAAATTGGATACAGGACAAGGTTTTATTTTAGTTTTTAGTTTTTTTCCAGTCAACTTTTGTTGATGGGGCAAACATAATTTGAAGTTATATAACTGGATGATAAGATTTTTTTTCCTCTGTCAGGTAAAAGAATACTAGTGCTCAGTGGAAACTGAGTGGATCAAACTGTTTTAGGGCAGATGGTACACCTTTCCCCAGTGATCCAAATTTTGATGGTAAGAAACCATCTTGATTTTATAAGGAAAATAATGTTCATTATAGGAACAGAGAATGTGAGTCACAGCTCTACAGTAACTGAATGAAAATGGACAAATAATTCTATTCAGGGTCTTTGTCACTCTGAATTCTCTCATAAGTTTATTTGGTCCTATTTCTGCATTAATTTGCACTTTTTTTAAAAAAAAGTGCATGAAAATTAGCATTGAAATACATATTTATTGTTGCATTCCTAAATAGGTTTTCTCATACAGTCGTACCTTGGTTCTCAAATGCCTTGGTACTCATATGTTTTGGCTCCCAAATGCCAAAAACCTGAAAGTAAGTGTTCTGGTTTCCGAAAAAATTTCGGAAGCCAAACGTCTGACACGGCTTCCACTTGAGTGCAGGAAGTGCCTGCAGCCAATCAGAAGCCGTGCCTTGGTTTTTGAATGTTTCAGAAGTCAAACAGACTTCCAGAATGGATTACGTTCGTGAACCAAGGTACGACTGTGCAAAGATGCATGTTGAGGGTTGGGTGTGTGTGTGTGTCTATACAGCAGAATACAGGGAGAGAGGAAGGGGAATTCCCATTTCCACAATATTTGAGGGTTGACACTACCATTTATTATTGTGATCAACCCTTAGCACATTGTCAGAGAAGAGAAAGCTAAGTTGCAACCATTTGAGCAGGTCACTGAGAAATCCCCAGACGACATGAAAAAGGTCAAACTACAGGCTCGTCCACATTTCCGCTTGTCTCATGCCTACAAAACATTGGTCTGGGTGGTTTTCTGCTTGTGTCATGCTTTCTAGGCATGAGCCCAAGCGGTTTTGCCTTTGCCCCACCGCTTTTCCCAGAAAACCCACTTTTTAGTGCTAAATCAGAGCAAATGTCAATCCAGAGAAAACCTGATTGTCATTTGCTCCATTTCCAGTGACTTTTCCCTAGGGAAAGCAGAACTGTGAATGGCCCTACTCTGGGTGCAATCCACATCCAACAGAGAACATACAAAAAAAACTTGGAAACATTTTAAAATTACAAATTCATATTTCTCACAGATCAAAAATCAAGCAAGCAAAAAAAAAAGCAGCCATAAGCCAGCTAACGAAGCATGTTTACATTTCATTAAATTCAGTGAGATAATTAAGCACATAATTAGCAGATGATCTAATTAGATGATTCCCATTTTCATTAATGGAATTAATTTAAATTCCAATATTTCTTCCTCTACTAATATGACTACATTAATATTCAAAAATCTACTCGGAAATCATGTTACACCTCTCCTTTTAACACCACATTTTAGAGGAATAGCAGGAATTAACTTTTGCAGGATTTCAAAAATCATTGAAAACCTCATGCCAGCTGGCTCAGATTGGCCACCAAACATTGGCTGTTATCAAATTCTGACAGCTCCTGCATGCCAGCATCAGACACGTCAAGTGTTGACTGCTACAGTAGAATCTCTAGTGTGAAATGCTGCTGCTGAATATCAAATGCTAAATATCTGTGCACCCGGAAAATATTCACCAGCAAGATTTGCTGGGAAGAATGTTAAGAGGCAGAGTATTTGCTTTGGCTCTAACATTGGACAGAATGCACCGGGGAGCTCTTTTGTGCAAACTCCATTAAAATGTACAGGAAAACTTCCCAGAGGATTATGTCCATCAGTGTTAAACTTTACTAGCAATTTCAGCCTATCTCAATCTGAGCTTGCTGGCAGCTGAGTAAAAGAAAGTTTGTTTCCCCCCCTGATACAAAACATATTGTATTACAGTCCTTCTTATCCTGGCTAGAGAGGCCTAATGTACCTTGAAATAAGTTTTGTTATGATGAAGTAGTGAATTGAACTGGGAATGTTCCTGCAGGCCAAGGAAGTGCATAGAGGTTAGTACATCATGAAGGATGAAATTTAAAATAAAGGCATAAATCTCAAGGGATTATAAATATTGCTTCTGCTGCTGAGATAGAAAGGATTTTCTTTTTAATTTGTTTTCACTTTTCAAATGATAAGTCCTACCTCACCATCCCTAACGACTGGGAAAGACTCCTCTAATTTCTAGTGACATTTCCTAACAAGATCACACGTAATCAGCTTTAGACTCCATATCACAGATTCCACTCTTGATTCAGGTTTATAAACTAATAGCCCGATGCTTAATATTGAAACAGATTGACCCCTTTTCTGTAAAAACCAGGACACTGATCCTCCAAATGTTCTGAAGTTTGTAGGGAGGAGGAGGCAAGAGACAGCCAATCTAATATTACAGAAATGGGATAAGCCGTTGCTAAAAGCTCTTCTCCCACGTCCTCCATTTCTGAGCAAAATTGAAAAAGTAAGTAATGCTTGCATGTATTGAGGAAGTTAGGAAACATAAATCTCAGCATAAATCTCATCCTCATGGGTTAAACTCCATAACACTCACATCAGTTATTTAAGTTTCTTAGGTTTCCAAAACTAGTTCTTTTTAACACGCACTTGCCCAGGCAGGAACATTATGTGACCCAGACTGTATAATGGTGATGGGATAAAATCAGGCCAAAACTTCATTGATAGCAGCAGACAGGGTAAGGGTTGGCATGGCATTGAGGCCAGATCATTCCACAAACCTCCCATTAATGGAATGGGAGTCAACCAGTGTTGAACCTTGCCATGGTGCAAGCCAAGCAGGCAAGGTCTCACTGGGCGACTAGCATGCTACCAGGCAGATATCTCAACCTAAGTTTGGGGTGCCGTAGTCAATCCTCCCTTCAGGCCATTTCTGCCCTCATAAAAACAACATTCTTCTGCGTAACAAAGGAAGGCCATAATTTCATTGAGCGAAAGGTAGAAAATAAAACAGCAACCAAGTGCCAATCAGGTTGAGAGAGAGAAATAGTAATTTCCAGCCCTGTCGACGACTGACCCAAAATTGCCCAGTGAAGGCTCTAACCGGAGGTTGGGCAGACAAGATGCTCTCAAGGCAAAATGGCCCAGAGCTCATGGAGAAGAAGCCTTATATATGCTTTCCCTTCCCCTTTGCAAGGACTCATGGGGACAGCTTTTTCCCACGAGTCCATTGCTCAGACTTTTGCTGCAATCTATGGGCCACAGCACATAGATCATTCGTGTCAAAGGTGCCGCTGACCCCACTGCTGCATTGCAGCTCAATACAATACGTAGCATAATTTTTTATAAGTGTTAATTTCGCGTGCACAGCGCCGTTGAGAATGTCAAGCGCTGTCATTGTGCATGAGAAGCACGCGGCTGGCACGGCGCGTCTTTGGTACATGAGCACACAAAGTCAAAAGTCCTTTAGTGAAACAGTAGGTATACATTTCGGTATATATGTATTTTGTTTTTCTAGCTTGATCAAAAATATTTATTATTTCATAACAGGTAGATAGTTAAGAACTTAGGCGGCTTCAGCGGCGGGCACCTGGCACCCCCTAGATTCAGCGCCCGGGTGCCACACACTCCATGCACCCCCAGGTAAAGACGGCCCTGTACTAAGTTGATTCATGTAGTGTCCAAATGTGGTTCCACTGAAGCTAAATATAGGCAAGAGTGAAATAATGTTTGGACCCTGGAAACAAAAAAATACCCATGCCTATTTTCAGCTTTCTCTAATCCTTCAGACTCAGCATTCTGGGATGCCTTTAAATCCATTGCTGTCTGTAGGATAGTTGTAAAACACAGAATTTATCATAAATGTTGTATACCTTCTATAAAACATTATATGAAATATAAACTTAGCTTTTCTACATTTTAATGTAAAAAATATATCCTGTGTGTATGTGTGTGGTGTATGTATGTACACACACAAACAAACAAACAAACAAACACACACAAACACACACAGAGTTTATTCATTCTAAGAACAATTTCAATATCTAAGCCATCACTGTTCCACATAAGGGGAAATTAATAGGACCCCAGCACAAAGATGTTTAAAAAGTAATTTACAACAGGCTGTAACAGCAAGCCACTTTCAGCACGTTCCTAACCAATATGTTTACTTATAACATCTGGTTTGTTAAATAAAAATAACAATCTGTTCGTTGGCAATTACTTTTAATATTGTACACAATATGGCAGCCCTTATAAACACATAAGTTGACAGAGAAATGACACTTCAGTAGTACATCCACTGTAGCTTTTAAAGACCTGCCTACTGTGCAAATGAATTATGTTTTTCAGCCCTACCTTTGCCTCTGAAGTTTCTTGCACACATATTAGTAGGTGCCAGCTCACATGCGATAATATGTTTCTATAGCTTACTTAAATGCTGCCCAAAAGCAAATTAGAGATGCCTGAAAAATCAGGGGGTTCCCCACACACATTTGTGAGGTTCATGTATCTTTTGAAAGTGTGTGTGAGAGAGTGAGAGTGGAAAAATTTCAAATGAGCCACTTTGTCCAAGACTACATCTCACTTGAAACTTGAAAAGCTCTTTCTTTTTCTTTTCTTTCTTTTTTAAAAAAATCTAGTCCATAAGCATATTTTCTCTTTTATTTAGCAAATGGTCTACTATGGGCAGAAAGAACCATGTTGGTTCTGCTACCATCAAATATCAAATATGGCCAAAATGGCTGCTCAATTAAATTTGTAGGTTGGGAGAAATAATCATTTGCCAGTGGTCTTGTGACTACCTAATATTTGTTGTTGTTTAGTTGTCTTAGTTGTGTTTGACTCTCCGTGACCCCATGAACCAGAGCATGCCTTGAAAACTCTCACTTCCTTCTCAAAGTTTCTCCTTTTTTATGTCCATGGAGTTTTCTTGGCAAAATACTGAAGTGGTTTGCCAGTTCCTTCTCCAGGTGGATCACATTTAGTCTAAATACTCGGCTATGACCTGTTCGTCTTGGGTAGTCCTGCACGGCATAGCCCATAGCTTCTTGGAGTTATTCAAGCCCCTTCACCACGACAAGGCAGTGATCCATGAAGGGGGCTATCTAATATACCCAGCTTGTGGAGTGCGTCTGTTAGCTGCTAAGCAACCACAAGGCATGGAAGCAATCCCAGCCTGAATTCTTGATTCAGTTACCCATATGTGCATGAGCAACACACACACACACACACACACACACACACACACACACACACACAAGCTCATTGTGGCATATCTGGAAGAATGGGTCTCAATTGGAAGCCATCAAAAAGGCAGGTAATTTTGGATCTGTTTGGTATGTTTCCTGACATATCAGTCCTTGTCCCCAATGCTTCTTTTTCCACAGCACTTCCCACCCACCCCCCACCCCCATCCACAGCCCTTCGCTGGTCCACAAATCTACCTCAATAAATATTTTTTTGTCTTACGAAGGGGAAAATGCATTGCCATCCAAAAGCCCATCCTCAAGAAATGTTTGTGACAGACCTGAAGTCAGGAACATTCAAACATTCAAAAATGGATTCCATGATGTGACACATTATGACAGTGCTTGCTTGTGGCATCCCTGACCATCATTCAAGTCACTGCAGGTTTCCACAGCACACTGGTTTATGGGTTTATGGAATTGTATTATCTCATTTTCTTAAATGGAATTATCAGCATAAGGACACCTAAACCATTCCCCACCCACCCTTAGAAAACCCCTTCAAAATAACACATTTTCATGCAGGCTATGTGGGGGCAGAAGTGGAGTAAAACTGATTTCTTTGTGGGACAGACAAGAGGACGCAGAACAATTCTACATCTCCTTGAGGGTTTTTATATTGGATTCTCCCATATATATATTTTTAAAAAGAAAACCCTTTCACTTCAAACACCTAGGAAACTTTTCATGAAAGCCAATTAAAAGCTATCCTGTTGGCTCAGCATGAGAGACATATACACCCCCCCCCAAAAAATGCTGTCTTTATTGAGGAATGATTAAAATAGTGGACAAAAAGAGAGAAGGGTTCTAAACATGAAAGTGACAAAAAAAAATCTTGTCACAGAGCAACTGAAAGAGAGGAGAAGTCAATTATAATGCCTCTGCATCTTAAAGTATGGATTATAGCTCTGTGTGGTTTGTGAGCATCAGAGCTGAAGTGATTGAGAGTCATGGGGGGGGGGAGTGAGAGGCACAAACGGGAAACTGAAGACATGAGAACTAGAGGTTGCATTAACAACTCTACAAGCTTAAAATGATTTTAGCCAGAGAGGTAGAAAGCAAAATGTTTTGATATTCATTCATTCATGCTTCAACAACTGCATTATAGTCACGGCCTACTGCTTTGCAAGTTTTGTTTATCAGGGATGGACTAAGGCTTCACAGTAGGGCTATGCACCACATTTGGCTGAATCCCAAATCCCAAATTGAACTGATGTGGTTTGCATTGAAGCACCTACGAAACACAGCAAAGTGGCTTGGGTTGTCCCAAATGATGTCAATGTCTAGCTCCATAGATTCTCCCAGAAAGCCGGACAGTCAGTCTCCAAACTGTTGTAATTATTAATTATACCACTATATAAGGAGAACATCAGGTGGGGAGAGGGGAGCTGGAGAAGGGCTAGAATGACATCACCCCAGACAAGACTCTCTAATTACAGTGCTGGTGGGGTGCAGGTAGGAATGGGCTTTATGAGTCGAGGCCCTGCTCCCCGCTTTGTTTTGAAATAAGACACAAGTATTTTAGGTTAATGGGCTAAAAAAGGCCACAACTTTATTGGTTACAGAATGTGAGTGGTACAGTGGTACCTCACGTTACAGATACTTCAGGATACAGACACTTCAGGTTACGGACTCCGCTAACCCAGAAATAGTACCTCGGGTTAAGAACTTTGCTTCAGGATGAAAACAGAAATTGCGTGGCGACGGCGCGGCAGCAGCAGGAAGCCCCGTTAGCTAAAGTGGTGTCTCAGGTTAAGAACAGTTTCAGGTTAAGAACGGACCTCCAGAACGAATTAAGTTCTTAACCCGAGGTACCACTGTATTGGCTTAGGCATTGGATCCGAACCGACTATACTTGACTCCTGCCCGCTCTGCAGGGAGTCACACAAGGGTCAACAACCTTTTAAGGGGAGCTTGTTGACGCAAATCAACTGAAAGCTTTCCCCTAGAGTCACCAGAGGGTCATGCCATGGCCCTAGCCACCACCTGGTCATCGGACAGGAACCACGACCCCCAGATTCCTTTAACAGAAAACCCTTCAAGGGCATGACACAGGCCCAGGACTCCATGACGCAGGGGGCCTGGCAATGCCCCCCCCCTGAAAGTGTGGGAAGCTATTCCCGTCCACAACCCCTCCCCTTAGTGAAGAGGAGAGGCTTTGCTAAATGAGAGCTGCAGGGCTAGTCTAGAATATTATCCCACCCAACACTCTCCAAGTTTTGCCTCTTAGAAAGTATTTGGTAGTACTTGGTGGCGTTGGGTCAACTTGTGTTTGCTTTCTATCCTTTCCAAAGGAATCCCAGTCCCATCCTTAAAATAAAATAAAAAAGTTAATTGTGTCTTCACAGTTCTAGCTCTAGTTTTCAAGTAAGGTTTATTTACAGCTGTGTTCGATTTTTTCTTGATTTATTATATTTCTGTACTGCTTTTCATTCAAGTGAATCCCAACACGGCTTACAAACAATAAATAATAATAACATAGGGCATCATAGAACATCTCAAATACATCGTAAATCATATGGCATAATTAACAAATCATCCATGAGATGATTGCAATCTGCAAAACACGGTTAACAAAGCAACAAATAAAAAATAACCCAAACAACACAATTAAAGCAGAAGTCATATTATATGATTAACACATCAATGCAGCAAATATACTCTATAAAACAATACTAACAACATTAACAGTATTGTTAACTACATTGCCTGCTAGAGGTTTTGCTTCATTCTCTGTAGATTTTCATAGTGCACAGATGCTTCTCTCTTCTTAAAAATAGATGAATATTTTCTTCAAATTGTCAATCAAGTCTGTCAGTGGTGCTGTTGCACCTCCTAGGATGCCCTGCACTGAAAACAAAACTTCAGTTTTGATCCAGGGAGCAAATAGGTAGCTCGGATCCCACTCCTCCTCCATTCCATATTGCCCAGCAGATCCTGTGACTAGTCTGGCAGGAGGATGGAACAGCAGCTAAGGCAAGAGCTGTGAAAAGGATGACAAAAGAGTCAGAGTTACACCATTTTGTACAAACTAATTAGGCAATCCCAGCCTTCCTTACATTTTCTGCCTCGTGGCAATTTCAGATTTTGCATCTTGCTGTCTCTTTCTCAGAGGGAGAGAGAGAGAGGGGGGGCACTTCCTAAGAATGTCTCCTAAAACTCCCCCAGGAGCAAAATCTTTGGTTTTTAATATATTTAAAATATTTACTTAACATTTATTTCCCACTTGTCTGCATGCTTCAGGCAGCCCATAATATCTAAAAATATTTAAAACTTATGGAGACACTATGTTTTTTAAGACAAAAACAAAGGCAAAATAAATATCTATATGCACAGAAATATCTACAGCAGATTAACCCCTAGCTCTTTATCAAATGTATCCCTAAACACTGTGTACTTTTGCATAATGTTTTAATAAATTAGGGACAGGATCCAAAAAAGTTAATGATTTCTCAAGTCCTACTGGTGTCAATTTAATAGTAAAGGTCATGCTTCACTATCTCGCACCAAAATCCACGGGACACATAAGCGCTTCATTCTTGTTCAATTGCTATTTCAGTCACAAAGAGCAATTCTAAGAGATCAGAAGAAGCTTTGTATATTTACTTCAAGTTTTCCTTGCTTTCCCACCTGCAGGTTTTCTTGTTCAAACATTACAAACAGTCCTGAAGATGCATTCATGTGTTGAATCCTCTTCCTAATTTTTCTCAGCTTTCACAGTTAAAGGGATGGTTTCTTTTTTTAAAGAATTCAATATTTGATTTTTATTAAATATTTTTTATTTATTTAAACAAGATAAAATGTAAATGCTAGGTTTCTCTTAAATAATATCTAGTTTAAATAATGTGGATATATTAGCATGTTAGCACAACAATTAATCTGCAAAATGAATCACTGCCTCTACCAGATACATTGGATGAAAGAAGACTTTTCTGTGTAAATAATCAGTTTGCTCACTTCTCAGATATGAATATTTACACTCTGCATGCCAAACACAGGCGCTCATTTTCACCTGATGAATACAGACTGCTCTAGTCTCTGTTGTAACTATCAGATTTTCTTTTTTGCCTATTAGTCATGGTCATTTGATTTGTGTTCACTATTTTGCTTATGTGATGGTGTGGCTGGCCTAACACAGTTTGAAGTTGAAAGGAATAACACTGGCAAGAAAAAGAGAAGACAAAATTGTTCCGTACTCAGGTTCCTATGTTCCCATACTGAACATAACAAACTATCATGAGTTCTGCCTGTAAATTCTTAAGGTCATTGCCTCCAGAGGTGAGGAAGGAAAGCATGCAAAAACTATTCAGGGAAACAAACATATACAAGTTCTGGTTATTAGACTGAAACTGTGTAAATAATACTTTACTAAGATAAAATTAGCATGGCTTCATGGGCAGGTTTGCACCATTGATCCTGAAATATATAAATAACTATGAAGGTAAAACTTGATCTAGATGAGTTAGCCCTTTTCCTTCCTTCCTTCCTTCCTTCCTTCCTTCCTTCCTTCCTTCCTTCCTTCCTTCCTTCCTAGATCATAATTTAAACAATTTATTTAAATTGATCCACCACAACTGTAAATTAACCAAATGCCACCCCCAAACCTCAGCAACATTGTGTTGAAACATGCTTGTGTCAACTTCTCATACAGGAGCCTACGAGGGGAAGGTTTGGAATCAGCCAGGCAACTTGCATAACTACTCATATAATTTCCATGCTGAGCTACAGGAGGGATGAACTAGGAATCTGGTTCAAATGGATCTTGATGCAGATTTGTGAGATTCAATGCACTCAAGCTCTGCCTCATGTCAAACAGCCTCTTGGATTGAATGCCTGCTTCTGTGAAATCCACTCATTTTGCATAAAGGTTTTCTTTTCTCCCTGCCCCCACCCCCAAAGTCCAGGAATTTAAACACACACACACACACACACACACACACACACACACACACACACTAGCAAGAATGCATATACGTACACAAAACTGCAGATCATGTGTATGTTATTCTGTAATGCATACCCTTCCATGGAGATAATGCATAGGAATATTCAACCACCTAAGTTTGGCAATGTACTCATAATGCAACGTACAAAAATGGACTGCATAAATAGTCGCACCGGTTCTCTGTAAAGTAAATGGCCCTTACAGAGTCATTGCTGTGTAAGTGGAGTTCTGCTTGTGCAACGGGACTGCAGGGAAGAGTGGATAAGGGAGAAGTTCCATCTCATTGACAGAACTACACTTACACAGCAGTGATTTTGTAAGGGCCTGATGGGTAGCGGCACTCACCTGATCTCTGGTTGGTCACCTCTTTACTGAGGTGTAGATGGAGAGGGGCAAAATAGCAGCAAAGTTGGCATGGAGCAAACTCGCCGGCAGAGACAACCTGGTGTTTCTGCTGGTGTGTTTGCACCATGCCAACCTCACTACTGCTTCTCTCCTCCCTCTGCACCTCCCAGTAAGCAACAGCGACATGACTCAGCAGACGTCAGGTGTACACTGACAACCACCACCCAATCTGCTACTGGGAAAGTGGCCTCTAAGTCTGTCTGGCAATACTTGGGAAGTGAGTAAGCTATAGATAATGACTTCTGGTGTGGCCTTGCTCCATTCCCAGCTATATGGGCTGAGAGGAAGCCTTGCACAAGAGCTAAAGAAGCTCCTTTGAGCTGTGTCTCAAATGCTTATGCACATGCTGCACAATTCCTTGAAGCTCTAAAAGTAAGCATTTGATGACTTTGCAGACAGCTCGGTATAATCAGGACTTCTCTCTCTCTCTCTCTCTCTCTCTCTCTCTCTCTCTCTCTCTCTCACACACACACACACACAAGAGAGAGAGAGAGTGAGAGAGACCAGAGAAAAATGTTCAGTTTTTGTGTTGTTTGCTCAGCTGTTTGATGAAAAAGCCTCCCTCACCGAACATGCAAATATCTGCATAGTGCAAGCTGACTTAAGGTAAGGCAGTGAAATGTGTCTGTGAGTGAATAATGCAGATTGCTAAATTTTATCTCCCCCACAGCGACTTTTCTGTTCTTTGTTATCGAGGAGATGCTGTTTCGTGACGTCTAAGGCTTGAGATCCTTGAATGTTTTTATTTAATCTGCCACTGTTTTAAGAATAAGCAATGGAACAAAGCCACTTCAATGAAATTGACTGTGTCTAATACAGTGCATCGTTACAATAAAAGTGCCATTTTCCCTCATATAATATGCTCAGTTTGTCACCAGGCTAAACTCTGTGCAGCTATGACATTCAGGCTTTCGGTTTCTGCTACTGCTGCTGCTTTTCAAAATATCACACTCCATTTGTGTGAATCCTTAGTTTTCTTATGCTATCAAGGAAGGCAAAAGTGAAAGGGCAAACATAATTTTAATTGAGGGTGCACATACTGAATGGCGGTAGTGTGAGAGGGTCATAGCAATGTTTTATCAGTAAACCAAGAGGCTCATGAATGGTGTTAAATGTGCATTCTGCAGTTGTCCTTCTTTGTAATGTTTTATTTGCATCGTGTTCAGACCTTTAAACCTCCCCCTTAAATAAATTCACACAAGACTCAAATTTTTAGCTTGGTTTTTGGCAGAATTTAGGCCACAACTTTATTGATTAAGCAAGTGAGTGGTTGCATAGGCTCTCGTTCGACTAGCTCCCTGCACCCTTGCAGGTAGCAGTGACCCAGGGCACACCATAGGTCAGCCTTGGGTAAACACCCGGCATAGTGGAAGGCAGGGTCAAACCAGTCCACCAGCCAGGTTAGCACTGGGTGGGTGGGGATTTGGGGCGGACCAGAGTTGAGCCGGCATCGCACCAGTCCACCCCAGCCTATAAAAGCTGGCTGCTCCCAACCCCAGGGACCAGTCAGATGAAGAATATCCCTCCCTCTTGCCCTATTCATTAATGTGGTGGTTTTTGTACGTTAATTTTTTCTTCCCTAGGCCATTGCGTTTATTGACATTGCTGTGGTTCTCTGATGGTTGCCATATTCAGAGCCGGGAATGAATTTGCCCGCAAACAGATACGCCCCATTTGCCTTCCCCATAGCAATAGTCATAACTTTGGCGGATACAGATTGTCCGGAGTTTTGGGCTGGGTTGTCATCAATATGCTGATGACACCCAGATCTATCTGTTGATGGACGGCTGCCCTGCCTCGGCCCCGGACACACTCACCAGGTGCTTGGAAGCTGTGGCTGGATGGCTACGTGGGAGCCGACTGAAGCTAAATCCTTCGAAGACAGAGGTCCTCTGGCTAGGTCGGGGCGACATGGGGTTGGGGGGCCAACTCCCATCTTTTGCAGGGGCTCAATTGGTACCAGCGCCTTCTGTCAAGAGTTTGGGTGTAACCTTTGACGCCTCCCTTTCCATGGAGGCGCAGGTTGCATCCACAGCAAAGGTGGCATTTTTCCATCTCCGCCGCATCAAGCAGTTGGTCCCTTACCTCTCTCGCCCCGATCTGGCCACAGTGATCCATGCGACGATCACCTCCAGGCTTGACTATTGTAACTCGCTCTACGCAGGGTTGCCCTTAAAGCTGACCCAGAAACTCCAGCGGGTGCAGAATGCCGCGGCGAGGCTCCTTACAGGGTCCTGGCCGCGGGATCACATTCATCCAGTGCTTTACCAGCTGCACTGGCTCCCGGTGGAGTACAGGATCAGGTTTAAGGTGCTGGTTTTGACCTTTAAAGCCCTATGCGACTTGGGACCCTCGTACCTACGGGACCGCCTCTCCTGGTATGCCCCGCGGAGGACCTTAAGGTCCACAAATAATAATATTCTGGAGATCCCGAGTCATAGGATGGCTAGATTGGCCTCTACTAGAGCCAGGGCCTTTTCAGTACTGGCCCCAACCTGGTGGAATGCTCTTTCCCAGGAGACCAGGGCCCTGCGGGATTTGTCATCTTTCCGCAGGGCCTGCAAGACAGAGCTGTTCCGCCTGGCCTTTGGGTTAGACTCAGCCTGACCCCTGTGTTTTTCTCCCTCATGGCTTGGATTTATGGCCTACTTGAAATGAGGCTGCACTTTAAATTTTAATACTGTATTTTAATCTGTATTTTAATTAATTGTTTTTATGTTTTATTGTGGTTCTGTTGGTGTCAGCCGCCCTGAGCCCGGTTTTTGACTGGGGAGGGCGGGGTATAAATAAAAATTTATTATTATTATTATTATTATTATTATTATTATGCAGCATTGGGTGGAATCCTTTTAATCTAACATCAGGTGATCACCGGAATAGAATGATGCAATAACAGGGTGTGCTGTTAAAGGAGTCTAGTTGGAAGGTTCTGTCCAAATGCCAAGGTGTGTTGCAGATGGGCCATACAGCTTCCTTCAGTAACTTGGGAGGGCCATCCAGGTAGGCCTGCATCTTGAGAAGGATCCTTAATCCTAGGCTCAACCCTGTCAGGTGTCCTCCAACAGGGGGAGCTGGGAATGAACATTCTAGAATTGTGTAACAATATAAAAGCTTCTCTATAAAAGC
The DNA here is from genome assembly GCF_963506605.1 of Zootoca vivipara. NCBI lineage: Eukaryota > Metazoa > Chordata > Lepidosauria > Squamata > Lacertidae > Zootoca > Zootoca vivipara. Next base: position 54,427,926 of record NC_083276.1, on the reverse strand, counting down.
ATCTACAGTGGTACCTCGGGATAAGAACTTAATTTGTTCTGGAGGTCCATTCTTAACCTGAAACTGTTCTTAACCTGAGGTACCACTTTAGCTAACGGGGCCTCCCGCTGCCGCCGCTGCACGATTTCTGTCCTCATCCTGAGATAAAGTTCTTAACCCGAGGTACTATTTCTGGGTTAGCAGAATCTGTAACCTGAAGCGTCTGTAACCCAAGGTACCACTGTACTAAACAAAATTAAACCCATCTAACTTTCTTTGAGTGGGGTAGGGGGAGATTTCATTTTATTCTGCAACAATATGAATGCCAATGTGTTATGCATGACATGCTAATGTTAAATTACTGAAAGCTATTGATATGTCTTCACTCATTATCTCTCCAGGACATCTGTCAATTTTAATGCATTGAGTGTGTCTAAGCAAGCATCCTGGTAAATAAGCCGATCAATGCACACACCATTTAATTAATTAAACAGAAATGTAGGTAGGAATAGGAGATTAACATACCCTTTATTTTAAATGACATTATATGGTCACAATTTGAAATGACAAAAAAGGGGGTTTAAGTGTATATGGCAGAGCCACACCATAGTATATAACCTGTTCCTTTTTTAATTAAGCGCCTGACCAAAAGCGCTAGTACCAAAGTCTGCTTAGAAAATGAGAAACATGACTTGATATGCCCACAATGTCAATGTAATTAGGATAATGAGCATCTCTGATATATTTGAATAAGGTCTTATGTATCGTAAGTTTTTTTTTAAAAAAAAATGGGATGCTATCGCTACATTATCTATATTCATAAATTGCCTGGCAACCATATCAGCCATTACTCTTCCACCAGCCTCATAATCAGCACACTGATGCAATCATGGTGCCAATTTCTGTTGCTTTTAAAGTACAGTAGTTAATAGGAAAAAGCCTGAGTTACACATTCCATAATAACGTTAAGTATGGTCAGCCATTTTGTAGACTAAATGATAAAACTCAGAGAAAAGGTTGTGAAGCGAAATATTACTATTTTACTTACGGTACTTATTTTTCACATGTACATAAAAAAATTCCCATGAGCAGAACACAAAGTGGTCTATGTATAAAAAAGAACAGTAACATAGTGTAAAACGGAAAGCGAAAGTGGAGACAGAATTTTAACACCAGCAACCCAGTAATAAAATTCCCAAGCAACAAAACCGATTTAACAACAAACAAAAACCAGCCAGCAGAATGAATAAAGGAACAGAATCTCCTTTTAGTAACTGCTCATTCCAGCTCGAGTAGTGATATCATTATCACCATTGCAACATAATAAAAACAACACTATACCTTCGCTGGCTTTCATTGCAAGGTTTTGTTGACTATTCAGCTTCCCAGTAAAGGAAAAGAAGTGAGATAATGAAGATCACAAAAAACGGCCATGGATTCCCATATATTATTATTTTTAATTAAATTTCCATACAGCTCTTTTCCTAAGGATCTCAGGGCAGTTTTCAATATAAAAACAAGAACAACACTCCCCTCCCACACACACACAGTTTAAAAGGCCATAAATTGTTTAATTTAATTAGCGAAAGGCATGGGAGAAGAGGAACATTTTTGCCTGACGCTTCTTTGTCAAGTGTCAGGTGAACCTTCCTGGGGAGAGCATTCCGCAAATGGGGAGCCACCACAGAAAAGGCCCATTCTTGTGTTGCTGCCCTCTGGACCTGTTATGGAAGTGGCACACAAAGAAGGGCTTCAGATGATGACTGGGTTAGTTCATGTAGGGAGAAGGAGTCCTCAAGGTATTGCGGTCCTGAGCTGTTCAAGACTTTATAGGTCAAAACCAGCACTTTGAATTGGGCCTGGAAATAAAATGCCAACTAGTGCAGCCTGCCAGGACCGGTGTAGTATGCTCAAACTGCCTTGCTCCAGGGAGCAATATGGCCGCTGAAGTTTCTGAAGTGTCTTTAGAGGCAGCCCCACATATAATGTGTTGCAGCAATCTAGAGGTTACCAGAGCATAGATGGCAGAAGTTTGGCTATCCCTACCAGATAGGGGTGCTGATGGAAGGCACTCTGTGCCACCAAGACCACATAGGAGCAGGCATCGGCTCCCTCCATGTGTGACATAATATGGTGGCTCAGACTGATTCACACCTCCCCTCTCAGTCAAAGCATGATGTGAATACCCTCCTCCATTAGACTGTTGTTGTTGTTGTTTAGTCGTTTAGTCGTGTCCGACTCTTCGTGACCCCATGGACCAGAGCACGCCAGGCACTCCTGTCTTCCATTGCCTCTCGCAGTTTGGTCAGACTCATGATGGTGGCTTCGAGAACACTGTCCAACCATCTTGTCTTCTGTCATCCCCTTCTTCTTGTGCCATCAATCTTTCCCAACATCAGGGTCTTTTCCAGGGAGTCTTCTCTTCTCATGAGGTGGCCAAAGTATTGGAGCCTCAGCTTCACGATCTGTCCTTCCAGTGAGCACTCAGGGCTGATTTCCTTAAGAATGGGTAGGTTTGATTTTCTTGCAGTCCATGGGACTCTCAAGAGTCTCTTCCAGCACCATAATTCAAAAGACTGGGACCCCAACAAAACCTCAGAGAACTATGCTGCTCTGCTTTTCTGTCCCAATTCAGCCCTGTATTTTCCTATACAATATCTATGTTTTATAAGGTCTATGGACTTTTCCAGAAGTGGGGCTGCCGAACGCATTTCCTATGGAGCACTGAGGTGTTCTGCTTTGTTTTCTTGTAAAAGTACAGCATGTACTTCTTAAAAAAGTTAAAACATTTTTTTAAAAAAATAATAATAATCCTATGTTGATCTGCTTTCAGAAAAACAGCAGCAACAGAATTTTTTAGAGCTCTACAGACAGTATTCACGTGAGATGGGATGGTCGGAACTGAGCAGAGAAGAATTTTAACCAATGTGTAGAACTTAGTACAGACACAAAATGTAATCGTCTAATATTTGTATGTCAGAAATTGATCTGTCTTCATCCGTACAGAGTTTCTCCTGCGGCAAAAGTACATTTCAGCAAGTATTGGCTGTTTCTTGTTTCATTGTAGCAAAGAAACCGGATGGCAGTGGTGGGCATCAGTAGAGCTTATGACAAGTTTTTGCAATGTAAACTGCTGCATAATAGCTTAAAATAGTCCATCTGATGAATACCATTGTGCTAAGCAGCGTGTGAGTAATGTGAAGCTGTGAGAGTGGCAGCTAAATAAGATACTGGAGACCGAGGAAGGGTGGAGGTGCTTTCAATCATTCTGGGAAATATGACATATCTTCTCAAACAGCTGATTTCTCATTAAACCTTGCTTGGCACTCCCAAAGCATTAATGCACCTGTGGAGAAAATGGAACTTGTCCTAGGGACAAAAGAGAATGTCAGCTACGTAGGGGACAGGGCTTGAGAGCACTTGAGGCCAGCAGCGTGTGCAGTGCTGCCCCAGAAAATAATGTTCTAGAGAAACAAACCTTCCCGTGGGTATCTAAAAAATGAAAAGGGGAAAAGATGCTCACTAGTTCTACTTACAGTGGAATGTGAAGTGTTGATGTTCAAGATGAGGCTTCCAGAAGCTGCACTTTGCTGCTTGATCATAAACACTCACTTAAGTATTCTCTTGCTTTATGAACAATGAACAATACTTGCAGGGGTGTCTGAACCAATGCCTCATCAGCCCCAGCCAGCATGGCAGGGCTGTTGGGAGATATACTGCAGTAATTTCTAGAGGTCCAAAGGTTTACCATCTCTCTTCCGGTGAAAGGTTAAGTTTTGTATTCTGGGTTTACCCCTGCATTCTGCTTGGGCTAAATTATACTATTTCATTTTACCAGGCTTCACTGGAGTCTGCTTAATTTTCAGGTTTTTGTGAATTGTAGGGCTGAAACAGAATTTCACGCTCTCTCTCTTTAATAATAATAATAATAATAATAATAATAATAATAATAATAATAATTGCATTTTCAGACACCTGGGGGATCATTTTAAAAAGTAGGAAAGGAAATTCAAATAAGATGTATAAAAGACAGACCTAGTTAATTTTTCAGAAATTAAATTTGGGCTAGAAAATAAACTCACATTTGTGCAAAGAACCAACAAACAAGTAAATACAGTGTGTGGACAATAAAATTAGAGTATAAAATGCCAGAGGTCTTCCAGGATGACAGGAGCAAGGCAAGCCAGTACGCTGCAAGATGACCAAAATGAACTGAAGTGGTTAAGCATGACATTTTGTGTAGCATTATGTAGCATCACACCCATGTGACCCATATCTAACAATTGCTGGAAAGAGCAGATATATGCCAAGTTGGACCTCTGATCTAACTACATTGTCAAATCCAATTCACAGCGTCTCTCCAGAGTTTCCATTGAGTGTCCTCCCAAGTATTGCTTTCTGAGATCCTTTTGACAGAGATACTGATGGCTGAAAATGGTATTTTGTTCTTCTTCAGCCAGACTTTTCTTTTCTAATAGGAAATAATCACCCTGATGAAACAGGCAGAGAGAAATACAGATGAAGTATGTAAAAAGAAAAGAAAAAACTTTCCTCTGAGTTCAATGGGGCTTACTTCCATGAAAGTCTATGTGAAATCCTAACCTTACTTGGAGGTTTGCATTAAGATGCAAGGCATTATTTTCATGTCTAATTTCTTATTGTTAGTATTTGGGACATTGGTTGCATTTTCTTTATATGTGAAGAAAAACTCCCACCACCACTGACCCAGCAATGATTTGCTCTGACCCAATGCATAATATTCCTGATTTCCTAATAATGGTTCAGACATAAGGAGCATGCTGAAGACTTTCATCTTCCCTTCCCTCCGATCTCCTATGTGAATTCCATACAGTATACCATAGTTTGCCTATGTGTCTGTTGGTAAACATAAACGATGGTAACCAGGTTATCCTTGTAATCAGGGATTGGAATTAAGGATTCGATGTTCACAAAGTGTGCTTACAAATGGATACTAACCATGCTTGCTATTTTTAAAGTTAAACACTAGACAATGTTGAAAGTAAACCATGAAACAAGAAAAGAAAGTGTGTGTGTGTGTGTGTGTGTGTGTGTGTGTGAACACACTTCAGATCTCTATTGTTTAGGAATCTGGGGGTTGAACAACAACAACAACAACAACAACAACAACAACAACAACATTTGTATGCCACCCATCCAACTGGGTTGTCTAGCCACTCTGAGCGGCTCCCAAAACACAATAAAACATCAAACATTAAAGACTTCCCTAAACAGAACTGCCTTCAGATGTCTTCTAAAAGTCAGATAGTTGTTTATTTCCTTGACATCTGCTAGGAGGGTGTTCCACAGGACGGGCGCCACTACCGAGAAGGCCCTCTGCCTGTGTTCCCTGTAGCTTCACTTTTCCCACTTTGAATTGTGATTGGAAATGTACTGGGAACCATGTCTGCATTCCATATGAAGCAACCCTATATTTGTACTGAGAGAGAACCATATATGATGCTCTGAATTTTGGGATATCATTTTAAATCTTATTGAAGACCATGGAATTTAAATAGCCTAACTGTGTGCAGGGTTGAAACAAATGCCCACAAGTTTCTATTAAAAATTGTAATATATAGTACAGGGCCCAAAGCACAAAATGCATAACTGCCATGCTGAAACAAAGAATCCCACCCACGTTTTCTATTAATCTAAATTCATAAGCCTGTAGGTTGAGTGAAGATTCATAATTTATGAACACAGAACATGTTTAATATTAAATCATTTCCTCACCGAGTAGTTATTTATTCTCTGATGTTCAATAGATTTATAGATGTCAGCACCATTAAGTGGTAACTTGCTCCCTTTGAGGCTTCGATTGTCAACAACAGGCAAGAACAAAGAGACTTTAAAAATTATTTGGCAGGAATAGGCATCTGTTCTCTTGAAGCAGTTTACTTATAAATGGGAGACAGGAGGGAGGCCCAATCCATCTTCAAGTTATAAGATGAACCTCCAAATAAACCTAACTTCTACTTAAAGCCCAAGGCTTTTCACTGTTTATAGAAAACACCAGGCCTTAAGCTAAAGCCAATACATCAACTGCTGCACCTTTCAGCAGTCAGAAAGCAAAATGTGGAGTATTGATACATCTAGACTTGAGAAAAATAATCGCCACATCACAAGATGCTGGAACGAGAATACAGAACAGCTTTCCCCTTTGCTAGAAACTGAAACCGACTCTCTAAACAGCACTGAGAGATGTGTTCATGCACCTCAAGAGGCAGCTTCTGGCCATAATAATCTCTTCCCTTTGCCAGTCCTAGTTTTCTTCAAAATTGAGGGCTGCTCTACACTTTCTGGTTCCTGTAGGGAACCCCGGAGTTACACTAACATTTCCCACAATAAACATGGAAGGGTCCTGTCAGAGGTGATTGCGGCTACTCTTGAGTAAAGACTCTCCACTCCGTCTTGTCTTTCAGAGTTTTATTTACAGTGCAAAGATCTCAGCAAACATGACTGCTCAGTCCGTGTCAGAACCCCGCTGTTGTGTATTGAGCAATGGCTTCTTCTGGGTTCTTGCCCAGCATAAAAGCCTGGGCACCCTAAAGCACTGCCCCCTGGCCCTACGGGTGGCCGCGTGCTTCTATTCAGGCGTTGGAGGGAACGGTCTCCTTTCTGGCGGCCCTGTGTCCGACATCTCTCCAGACTCCTCCTCCCCTGGCCCTCTCTCATAGTGGGTCTGGGGTTCTGATGTCTGGCAGAGCCCTCTCTCCACCCCACTCACTTCCTCATTCCTTTCTCTTGACTCGCTGCTCATGCTAACCCTGGGTGAGGAGCTTGTCAGGATGACAGGGGGCAGCTCTCTGTAAGGCATCCCCCTGACAGGGGGGGATATCTGTGAGTTCTAGCCCCAATGGAGATTATGTCCTCAACAGAGCACATATGTTGCAAGATGGCAGTCCCAGTATCATTTTGATTTTAAACATTTTAAATGGACCAAAGCAGAAGTGGCTGGTGTGGTGGGGAATTAGCTTTCCAATGACAATGATACTTCCACTTTCTGGGACAGTGCAGAGCCAGAACAGGGTGGTGGTGAGCGCAGGGCTGTGCCAATCCGGTGCTCTAGCTGGTATCCACACAGTCCCAACATCTGGGACCCAAGCAGCAGTGATGTCACTATCAAAAGAAGAGTGGATCCACATCTGGATCTAAGGTCCTTCCCTGTGGAATGCCCTCCCACCAGAAGTCAAGGAGATAAATAACTATACAACTTTTAGAAGAAATCTGAAGGCAGCCCTGTATTGGGAAGTTTTAAATGTTTGATGTTTTATATGTGTTTGGAGCCACCCAGAGTTGCTGGGGCAATTAGTAGTAGTAGTAGTAGTACTGGTAGTAGTAGAGCTGGGATATACCTGCTGCCCATTGGAGTTCAATGCATTAGGCTAAATTAGGGCTAACCTAATGTGAGGTTGTTCAACTCCAGTTCTCATCAGCCCCAGCCAGCATAGCAAATAAGGAGGATGGGAGTTGTAGTCCAAACAACTAGAGAGCCATGGGTAGTGCGGACCCCCAAAGGAGCCCCAGATTGAACGTTCTTGGGACGTGGGGACTCAGCTGCACCCCTTTTCGTCTCCTCTGCTCCCCGGTAGCCCTATTAAGGGAGCCGAGAGCGAGCGGAGTGGAGACGTGGGTGCCTTTGTGAGTCAAATCTCTACCCTCGCAGCGTGAAGCTCCGAGCCGGCAGCCTGTGGAGCGGTGGATTCTTCCAAATTTAAAGGATCTGAAGACATTGGATACTGTGAGTAAAGAAAATGGATTTTATTTTATTTTTAATCTGAAAGAATTGGCCATGGGAGGAGATTTAAAAACGGAAGTCTATCTCCCCCATTGAGCGAAGTGAGAAGCAGTTACTTTACACCGAAGCTGGAAAGACTAAAAATAAGCTTCAAATTCCCAAAGATTGCACATAAATTCTCCCCTTGAGGCGGGGTAAAGGGGAGAAGGGCTGATCTGGAAAAAATCCCTGCAAAAGACTCATTGTAGACTGGGGGAAGTCCCCCTGTACGCTGGAACCGGGAGCCTGGAGGGATCGGCGAGCCGCCATTGTGATGTCATAAAGGGAAGGAATGTGTTCGTCTCTTTGAGGTTGTGAACTGTCAAAAGCAAAAAGACTATAAAATATAAGACTGTGAATGTTAAATGTTTTCTTCATAAATGCAGATGAAAGTAAAATACATGAACAAGAACTTAAAATGCTGAATTGTACCCGGTTCGGACATAATTTTTGCTTTTGAAGATTGGAGGTATAAACTGCGCCATTTCCTGCTTTGTAATTCTGGCTATGCCCTTGAAATCTGAGACGTGCAGAAGACTTAATAACACCTGACTGTTGATTTTCAAGAGGAACTCCTGAAATTGTTATGGGAACTAAGAAGTGAAGTACAACAGAATACAGTACAGATTGGAAAAATAAACCAGAATTATGTGGAAACAGAAAAAGGAGTAATTTCAACAGAGAGTTTAGAGAAGACAAACACTCATCAGTCCTGGATAAGGCAATTGAATCTAAAGAAGAAGAGGAAGGGACATGGAACATTATTCTCCAAGTGAGAAAAGAGGAACAAGATCCATGCTTGATTCAAAAGGATTTTAAAGAACCAGCATGGAATAGTGCCCTCCCAGTGGGAGAGGGTGAGCAGGATCCAGGCTGGGGTCAGAATCTAAGGGGAATAAAAATCGTGAAAGGATTGAAAAGTGGAAATCTAGATGGATGGTATCCTGTAACAGTTAGAGAATTGGGGAGACAGCAGGGGACAAAGAAGGAAGTGTGGTTGATAGGCTGTAACAGAGTGGGAGTGGGGTGAGGAGTAATAAGGGACGGTACTTTCTGACTGATCAAGATGGTCCAAAAGTGGATAGACTTATGGAACTGGCTGAATCGTCTGGAGGACTCCGAGTTGGGGGGGGTGAATTAGATGTAAGTGTTTAAATGTTATTAGGATATAAGAAGTAGTGTTTGAATTCATGGATATTTTTGAGAATAAATTTTAGGCTAAGGAGGGGTGAAATAGAAGATAGAGGGTTGGGAAAATAATTTTTGATTAGGAATAATGGATGATTATAGGTTAAGGTTAATTGATGTTTATAGATTAGGAATAATTGAAAGATAATGGGGGAAAATGTCAAAATGGTCTAAGATATAATATGAAAATTGCTCAAGTTGGATTTGAAAATGGACCCAGTGAGGGGGGAATTGAGGAAGTCCACAATGTTAAGTATAAATGAAAGATTGCTGTAATTGATATGTTTTTCTTTTTCATTTTTTTCTGGTCTTTTTCTTTTTGTGCTTTTAGGTATTAAAATGAATAAATATTATTTGGGGGGGAGCCATGGGTAGCCACGCCTGGGCTAGATGGAGTTGTGATCCGATCCAGTATGAGATTGCTTCATGTGCTTTGTCAGGTTCGCCTGAGTCATCACAAGTGTAAAAAGATCTGTGGACCTTGTTATACTTCACATTTTTGTGTGAAGCTGTCTTCAGACTCTCTACTCTTGGTCCTCAGGCTCTCTTCTCCTGGTTTCTCCTCAATTTTATAGGTCACTTCCTTCTGAAGTGATCTTTTTATAATGCCCCTGCTTATTCTACCTGTCCTTAGAATCTTCTGCCTTTGTTACAAGGTCATGGACCTTGCTGTTCCTGCTGCAATGTTAATGTTAGGATGCCGCGTATTTCTAGTGTCATGATGGATTCAATGTTATCCAGGCAGACCTTCCTCTAGCACACAATGGCTTTTAACCATCAATGGGTTCACTCCATAGTTAAGCAGAGCTGTAAATGCCCTGCATGCAGCACAGCCCCCTCTGCCAGAAGAAGGATTAGCGATTCATTTTTCACTGGCTGAGAAAGTTAAAGTCATTCAGTTCCAATACTTTGAGAGATGACATTCAATCTTGAAGCAGAAACCATAGCCTATAACATAGGATGTGAACCAGCATGAATAATAAAGCAGGGAATAATGAGAGCAAACAGTTCACAAACAACCTATAGGCAGAAACAAAACAAAAAAAAAATATTTTCTCCCAAGCAAGTGCTGGATTCTTATGAATAACAAATGCATGCAAAGAAAAATTCTTTTAGGAAAAGATTTGCTGGATGAAAGGAGACCAAATTCCTTATAAATATTTTTTCATGCTGAAGAGCTTCAGCCCGAGGGAATTTTCAAAGTACAGCACGTGCTTCAGTTTACAAGAAAACATTTTCTAAAAAGAGAGAGGGGTGTTTAAGAGTGCTGCCATGCTCTGTATGTTAATACCATTATCATAACTATGACCCAGGGGCAAATGTAAGAATGTTTTACATTGATTACAATAGATCAGCCTCAAGATCACAGAAGGCGGGTTTTATTTGGTGTAGCAGAAATCTTTTTCCCCCTCATTTTTTTCCTGCTCATAGAGGAGAAATTCAGATTTCACAAAACGGTACACCCAAGCTCAAAGCAGTCGCAAATATACCTAATACACCAGCAGCAATACGGCAAGCCAGTCAGCTGAGAGGAAAGGAAGCAGGCAGGCAGGCAGGGAAGCAAGCAAAGAAGGAAGTTGGCTGTTGGTTTACTCTTTATTGAAAGTACAAGTTACTTAGACGAAGAAGCCAGGCTACTATGGGTAGCTTTATACAACTCCATTGGCTTCTCATATCACATAACTAGTTGCAGAGCTAGCAGCTGCAGTGCCATCTTTCTGAAGAGATGATGCCAAAGTGCCATACAGATCAGCTTAGGGCAGTGATGGCAAACTTTTTACAGATCGAGTGCCCAAACGGCGATCCAAAACCCACTTATTTATCGCAAAGTGCCAACATATCCTACATATCTCATTTTTTCCTGTGTGTTTCACATTTCTTCTTTATGACTGCTGTTGTAATAAATAATCCTTCATAAAAGTTATTGCATTACATTCTTCATTAAATTATCTTTCCATTGATATATAATTTTCTGCCATAACTCAGTGCTTTCTTTTCCCTAAGAAAAAATGTTTAGGGGTACTCTCATTTTGACTCAAAAAAATCACCACCCTGAGAAATAAATGCAGTTTAAATCAGAATAAATAAATAAATTTCTTATCCTCTTAAATTCACAAAATGTTTAGGGGTATGCGTCCCCCTGCATCCCCACAGAAAAGAAGCAATGGTATTACTCCAAAACAAAGTGGTGTTATGAGCCATCAAACCTCAGTAATATATTTTTTTCCAGAAGGTTCCACAATTTTGGCCACTAGCATACATAGGAGGGCTGTTCTAAGAGCCACCCTCTCCCAATTTTTAATATGAGATAATAATGATTGTCTGCATGCACACATACAAATAAATAAATATAAAGAAAGAAATAAACCCAGTCAGATGGGTGGGGTATGAATATAAATGTTGTTGTTGTTGTTGTTGTTGTTGTTGTTGTTGTTGTTGTTGTTGTTGTTGTTGTTATATTTGCCGTTTCTTTGGCTGCTGTTTGATCGCAGCCTCTAAGGAATGAATTTCTCTGTTGGCTTCCGCGGGAAAGCCCAGCGAACATGTAAACGCAGGAGCCCCTTCTTAGGTTGCCATCTTTATATGTTTACTGACCTGGGAGTTAAGCCCTGATGAACTCAAGAAAGGTTACTCCCAAGTAGGAAAAACAGACTGACAGGAGGCCCTGGCACATCAAAAGTCAATGCCTGCTCAGCCCCTCAATGCTCACTAGGCCCCGGTGCCGCAGGCTTTGGACAGCGCATGAGAATCCTCCTCTCCTCCTCCTCCCCCACCCCCGGCACGGAAGTTACGGCCCTGCCAGGGTGACGGTGCGCATGCTCCAACAGCTGGGCTGAGGTCGTCTTTTGCTCGACACGCCTGTCCTCTGCATACAACCGCCCAGTGACGTATTCCAGGGTCAGCTTATCAGCCTCCACCGACTCAAGAGAAGTGACCAGCATATCATAGCTGTCGTCTAGGGAGCTCAGGACTATGAAAACCTTGTCCTCTTCCCCCACTGGCTTCCCTCTTAAGGCTAGCTCCTGGAAACAGCCTGTTAGGAACTTTAGGTGGTTTACCAGGGAGTCACCCGGTTTCTTCCGACACTGGTACATTCTCGTTATCAGTGAGCCAGCTGTCTCACGCACATGGACAGCCCTGAGTGCATCCCACGCCTCCTTTGCCGTCACCTTATCTGTTACGTAGACAAGCTGGCTGTCAACCACTCCAAGGACAATAGTAGACAGTGCTCTCTCATCCTTTTCTAGCTTGGCCACCGCTCCTGCCAGCTTCTCATCGTCATCCTCATCCTCCTCAGGTGGCTGTGACGTAGTTTCCACCACCTTTCACAGACCCTCACGCTTGAGGAAGTGTTGCATGAGAACCGACCAGACACTGTAGTTTGTGGCCGTCAGCTTCTCTAGCAACACGCCAGCTCTGGACTGCTCCATACCTGCAGCTCAACTCCAGCTCCCCACGGCTAGACAACTGCTACTTGGACTCTTGCGCAGAGGAAGCGTGCTGGGCCCATAACCCTGTCGCGAATTCCTTCACGGCACTTTAGCAGAAATGCTCAGAGTTCCAGGTTCTCCAGTGCAGTATATTTAGTGCAGTATATTTATTGTGACCCAGGTGGCGCTGTGGGTTAAACCACAGAGTCTAGGGCTTGTTGATCAGAAAGTCGGCGGTTCGAATCCCTGCAACGAGGTGAGCTCCCATTGCTCAGTCCCAGCTCCTGCCCACCTAGCAGTTCGAAAGCACATCAAAGTGCAAGTAGATAAATAGGGACCGCTCCGGCGGGAAGGTAAACGGTGTTTCCGTGCACTGCTCTGGTTCGCCAGAAGCAGCTTTGTCATGCTGGTCACATGACCCAGAAGCTGTCTGCGGACAAACACCGGCTCCCTTGGCCTATAGAGCGAGATGAGCGCCGCAATCCTAGAGTCGGACACGACTGGACCTGATGGTCAGGGGCCCCTTTACCTTTATATACAAATATCTACAGAGTCCCATGGACTGCAAGAAGATCAAACCTATCCATTCTTAAGGAAATCAGCCCTGAGTGCTCCCTGGAAGGACAGATCGTGAAGCTGAGGCTCCAATACTTTGGCCACCTCATGAGAAGAGAAGAATCCTTGGAAAAGACCCTGATGTTGGGAAAGATTGAGGGCACTAGGAGAAGGGGACGTCAGAGGACAAGATGGTTGGACAGTGTTCTCGAAGCTACGAACATGAATTTGACCAAACTGCGGGAGGCAGTGCAAGACAGGAGTGCCTGGCGTGCTATGGTCCATGGGGTCACGAAGAGTCGGACACGACTAAACGACTAAACAACAACAATCTACAGGCAGTTCATACACTCTCTAAACCTCTCACTGACTACACCCTTCTACACCACCACACTCACTGCTGGAAAGGTTTCCCTTTTAAACCACTGACAGCCAATCAACTGACAGCACATTACTGCTGAGTCATTCTGACCCAGCACTCCTATAGAAAGTATTGCATCAGCCAGTTGCATCAGCTAGTTTCATTTTTTCTAGTACACTCAGGCCTGCAGACTTACTATCTCACACAGCATTCTGTGGATCCCAACAGAGAGGGCTCTGAGTGCCCTCTCTGGCATGCATGCCATAGGTTTGCCACCACTGGCTCAGGGCCTTCCCTGAGGATGCACTGCTACTTTAAAACTGCTTTGGAAATTTCTTCCTGTTTGAAACTGCACCCTAGTCACCCAGTGAGACTTTGCTCGCTTGGCTTGCACCAGGGCAAGGTTCAACACTGGCTGACTCCCATATAACAGGTTTTTTGTTGTTGTTTAGTCGTTTAGTCGTGTCCGACTCTTCGTGACCCCATGGACCATAGCACGCCAGGCACTCCTGTCTTCCACTGCCTCCCGCAGTTTGGTCAAACTCATGTTGGTAGCTTCGAGAACACTGTCCAACCATCTCGTCCTCTGACGTCCCCTTCTCCTAGTGCCCTCAATCTTTCCCAACATCAGGGTCTTTTCCAAGGATTCTTCTCTTCTCATGAGGTGGCCAAAGTATTGGAGCCTCAGCTTCACGATCTGTCCTTCCAGGGAGCACTCAGGGCTGATTTCCCTAAGAATGGATAGGTTTGATCTTCTTGCAGTCCATGGGACTCTCAAGAGTCTCCTCCAGCACCATAATTCAAAAGCATCAATTCTTCGGCGATCAGCCTTCTTTATGGTCCAGCTCTCACTTCCATACATCACTACTGGGAAAACCATAGCTTTAACTATACGGACCTTTGTCGGCAAGGTGATGTCTCTGCTTTTTAAGATGCTGTCTAGGTTTGTCATTGCTTTTCTCCCAAGAAGCAGGCGTCTTTTAATTTCGTGACTGCTGTCACCATCTGCAGTGATCAAGGAGCCCAAGAAAGTAAAATCTCTCACTGCCTCCATTTCTTCCCCTTCTATTTGCCAGGAGGTGATGGGACCAGTGGCCATGATCTTGGTTTTTTTGATGTTGAGCTTCAGACCATAATTTGCGCTCTCCTCTTTCACCCTCATTAAAAGGTTCTTTAATTCCTCCTCGCTTTCTGCCATCAAGGTTGTGTCATCTGCATATCTGAGGTTGTTGATATTTCTTCCGGCAATCTTAATTCCGGCTTGGGATTCATCTAGTCCAGCCTTTCGCATGATGAATTCTGCATATAAGTTAAATAAGCAGGGAGACAATATACAACCTTGTCGTACTCCTTTCCCAATTTTGAACCACTCAGTTGTTCCATATCCAGTTCTAACTGTAGCTTCTTGTCCCACATAGAGATTTCTCAGGAGACAGATGAGGTGATCAGGCACTCCCATTTCTTTAAGAACTTGCCATAGTTTGCTGTGGTCGACACAGTCCAAGGCTTTTGCATAGTCAATGAAGCAGAAGTAGACGTTTTTCTGGAACTCTCTAGCTTTCTCCATAATCCAGCGCATGTTTGCTATTTGGTCTCTGATTCCTCTGCCCTTTCGAAATCCAGCTTGCACTTCTGGGAGTTCTCGGTCCACATACTGCCTAAGCCTGCCTTGTAGAATTTTAAGCATAACCTTGCTAGCGTGTGAAATGAGCGCAATTGTGTGGTAGTTGGAGCATTCTTTGGCACTGCCCTTCTTTGGAATTGGGATGTAGACTGATCTTCTCCAATCCTCTGGCCATTGCTGAGTTTTCCAAACTTGTTGGCATATTGGGTGTAGCACCTTAACGGCATCATCTTTTAAAATTTTAAATAGTTCAGCTGGAATATCATCACTTCCACTGGCCTTGTTATTAGCAGTGCTTTCTAAGGCCCATAACAGGTTTGGGGCGGTCCAAACCCACCGGATCCATTCCATCAACATGGGGCTTGTGGAATGATTACCTGCCTGGACCCAATGCCATGCCAAACTTTCCCCTGCCTGCTGCTGTCAATAAAGATTTGGCCTGATTCCCCCCCCCCACACACCACTGTTCTACAGTCTGGTTATTTGCTGCTCTCATGGGTCACATAATGCAGCTGCCTGGGCAAACAAGTATCCACTTGGTTGATCATTGTAGGGTTCCAAGGCATATTAAATGCTGTACAATTCCTGCCTGCAGTGTTGTCTATATTATTACTATAGTTGTTGTTGTTGGTGTTGTTATTTATTATTAATTTCGTTGGTCACTTTATCTTGCCCAGGGCAAGCCAAAGCAACTTACAAACAGACATACAGAAAATGAACCCCACATAAATACATTAAAATACTACATCTTGAGCATCACAGCTCTCTTTCTGGTATGGTGGTTCAATGGCTACAAGATTCTGAAATCTGAATCTCTTCACAGGAGGGACGCTTTTAAAGTTGAGAAATGCATCCAAACAAATGCAACGTTTTGTGTCCAAATATGTTCTCTCAGCAGGAAATGGTTGCTACTCTGTTCAAATTGTTATTGGTAGGTGCAGTTTTAATAACTGTAATGGCCTCAAAGCTTCTTCCTCCCCAGAAACATTTCATTCCATCAGCGTGGTTTGCGTGACATGTTAGCAGACTGGAAAAGCTGGCAGATATAACTAACATTTTGCCAGCAAATGGCACATGTGTCCATAACTGACCACAATAAACTAGCCAATCAGATAAAACTATACACTGCTAAAAGGTCTGGCATGTGAGAGGGCAGTCTGCACCTATCAGCATGCCTTTTCCAGCCATTTTAGTTTTCCTAACTGAGTTAGCATAGCTATATTTTGCAAATTTGCCCCCTTCCCAGCTCAAAATGTGTTAACAGTGAGATAACCTTGCTGCTTATTGTGATGCTGGGAGCAAGAGAGATTATTCGGGTCTGCTTGGTGTGAAGCAGACAGTGTGTGTCTGTTTAAAAATGAAATTTCTTTTGTAGGATGCTTTCCTCTGGCTTTATGTCACCATAAATCCTGTCTGTGTTTTAGGTGACATTTATGGCTCCGCAGAGGTCTGCCAATATGGAGGAGTTCTTTTGTTTCCCGAGCATCAGCAGCACATGCTGTACGTCACTCTCCATATATCCTAAATAGATGCCTTGAGAACCATTAGGTTTCTGCCAAGGGATCATGACAAAGTGTGAAAAGGGGAAGAGTTCAGATGGCTTTCCATCAAAAGGCTATTCAGGTGGGGTTTTCTTTTTTAACGAAGTAGTCAAAACTAATTAATTTAAAGCTGTGGGAGGCTCTTTAGCATCTGCAGTTCTCAGTAGTTGAGCTAGTAATTCTGCTAAAGATGGGGGGGCAGGAATATTAGTGAGGTGCATAACCAAATTTCTGCATTATGGGTGGCAGCCAACTAACTCGTTCCTAACTCCTAGGATTTCTACCTGTGCAACAAAACTCCCTCTCCTCTCCCCACACCATGCCCTGTACCCTTCCCACACCTGGAAGTTAGGGAGGAACCCTGTAACAGATTTATAAGGGTGTATGGGGAAAGGAGGGGAAAGATCCATTACTCAAGCTGATGGAATGAGTTAGTTGGATACTGTCCGGAGAATGGATTTTTCATTGTCATTAAAAGCTCAGTTGGTTAGACTCTGGTGCTGATGACAACAAGGCTGCATGTTTGATCCCCCAAATGGACCACTGCATATTTCTGCATTGCAGGGGATTGGACTAGATGATTCTCTACAATTATATGACTCTAGCACCCACTGCATTGTCATGCTGAAACAGGTTCTCCAGTGTGGCATTTCTGCTTTCTTTCTTTCTTGAAAGCTTGCTTACCATGGTGGTAATCTTCGCCTACCTTGTCAACATGGAAAACGGAGCGAGCTTGTTTTCTCCTGCTCCACAGGGTAGGTTTCAAACCAATGGATTCTAATTTCAAAAAGGAGATTCTGACAAAACATTAGGGGGAACTTTCTGATTGTAAGAGCTGTTCAACAGTGGAACAGTCTACCTCAGAAGGTGGTGGTCTCTCCTTCATTTTTAAGCAAAGATTAGAGGTTGGATAACTACCTGTCAGGGATTCTTTAGCTGCGGTTCCTGCATTGTAGGGGGGTGGATTAGATGACCCTAGGGAACCCTTCCAACTATACAATTCTGTCGTTCTATATGCAATGCATGTCAGAAAAGTGCTCACACCTTCTCAATGTGTGTGTGTGTGTGTGTGTGTGTGTGTGTGTGTGTGTGTGTGTGTGTGTGGTGTGTGGTATGTGTGTAAAATAGAGACTGGGAAACCATCTAAAGAGGTTTACAATAAATGACCACGTTCTCCTGTTCATTGCCTGACTTCCCCATGCTTTTAAAAAGACAGTCTGCAGAACCATGGGCGTACCCAGGATCAAAACTAGGGGGGGGGCAAGGGGAGGGGCCAAGGCACGGAAGGGGAGGGGCCACAAAGTGGGCGGGAACGGCGAACTCGTGCTCCGCCGGGCTGTGCCCCTCCCTAGAAGCAGGGCTGGTGGGCGGAGGCGGAGTCCAGCCCAGCGGAGCGCGAGTTCAGCGTTCCCGCCCGGCCCGCCGCTCTCTCTGGTTCCCCGCCGCGCTTGGCCTTGCCAGAGGGCGCGACGGGGAGCTGGAGGGAGGGCGCAGCGCGGCGGGCAGGAACGGCGAACTCGCGCTCCGCCGGGCTGTGCCCCTCCCTAGAAGCAGGGCTGGTGGGCGGAGGCAGAGCCCAGCCCAGCGGAGCGCGAGTTCGGCGTTCCCGCCCACCGCGCCGCGCTCCCTGGTTCCCCGCCGTGCTTGGCCTTGCCTGAGGCGTGCCGGCGAGCTGGAGGGAGGGTGCGGCGGGGCGGGGCGGGGCGGGAATGGCGAACTCGCGCTCTGCCGGGCTGTGCTCCGCCTCTGCCCACCAGCCCTGCTTCTAGAGTAGGGCAGCTGCCCTAACTTGCCCGGTGGTGGGTACGCCCTTGTGCAGAACTGAACAGAAGTGGAAGTGATAGGCTTTCGACATTGATGTGAACATTGATATGCTACAACAGTATGGGACAAAAATCAGATAGATAGATATATAATGGATGACAACTAATGTTAGAAAATACTACATTCTAAATGCATTTTTTTAAAAAATACCAGCAGCAATAAGACAGGATACTACAACTTGATTCAAGGCAACTCAAAACCTCCTACTGACAGACAGGCTGGATGCAGGAGTAACTTCAATCCTGGGAAATCAAAGGAGCAGCGTGAGCAAGTATGCAGGGGTTTCAGTTATCACATGGGATGTGTTTGCCTTTGAGCTTTGTGAAGTACTCAGAAGAACAACATTTCCCAGGCAGGCAGGTAGCTGCGTGATGCTTCTCACCTTGGGCCAATCTTTAATAGCACAGTCTTTCCCCTAGTGAGAAACATATTGTCAGCCTGTTCTGGAATCCCATGCCGTGACTGAACAACTACCAAAGCACACCTTAATAATTCAACTCGATTCATAAATAAATACCACAAAACTAATTCTCCGAGGGTTTGCATGTGAATCAAAGCTAGCCTGGGCTTTTTCAGTTTTAAGCAATCCATTTAGAATAAGGGCAGAGAGAAGGAACTGGGAATAATTTAAGGCATCATTTCACTTAGCCAGTAGGATTTCAAAATGTCTCGATACACAACTTTTATATTAAGGTACAATAAGAAGACGTGCCCCTCTTGGAATTTGAGTCATCCTTGGGATTCTCCATTTTGTTGACTGACTTTAACCCTGACCAGGAGCCCTGCTGGTAGAGTTTGTAGATTCATTGCAGCATATAGATCCCACATGTATATGCGTAACAGAGGTGGAGTAAAAAGTTTCCCAAATTCTTCTCTTGCCACAATACTTATGGCAGAACTAGATAATATTATTCTTCAAAGAGTGTCTTCTTCTTAAACCCACAGTGCTGAGATACTCAGAATGGGGGAGCAAGGGCAGCACTTTCAGAGGCAGATTGGCAGGTAAGAAGGAGGGATGCTTTTCTTCTCTGGCATCCAGATTCTTCCGGGACACCAGATTGTCCACCACACTACCTTTCTGTCAGACAGGGAACTCAGCTACATTAGTAAAAAAGAAAAACCAAAATGTTAAAAGGGTGTTATAACACTGTGACACCAGATGGCGCTGTAGAGCTGAAATTGAAACTTTGATTTTTTTTCCATTGTGAGCTTTAAAACGTGTGGTTTTAAAGCTCACAATGGAAAGAGCATTATATATATATATATATATATATATATATATATATATATATAGCTGGGTAGATGCAGTCAGGATTATTTCCTTTTTCCATTCCCAGCAGAGTACAAATAAATTAAAATCAGCTGGGAAGGAGGGTTTGCTGGGAGGATTAGATGGCTGTTGGAAGGTTTAAATCCCATCTCCCACCCACTGGTGGAGGAAGGGGGCGGGGGAGTGCACCGCCCCCAGCACCATCGGGGAGGGGGTACCATCACGGCCACCCCCCGGATATGTGCTGCACCCCCCCACCATGCCAGCTGTCACACCCCCGCAGGCGGTGCACCACGGCCCCAAGACACATGCCACACCACCGCGGGTGGCATGCCACACCCCCGGGACACACACCATGCCCCCACGGTTGATGTGCCATGCCCCCAGGACGTGCGTCCCACCCCATGGGGCAGCGTGCCACACCCCCGGGACACACGCCATGCCCCCACGGTTGATGTGCCATGCCCCCAGGACGTGCGTCCCACCCCATGGGGCAGCGTGCCACACCCCCGGGACGCACACCAGTCACGCCCCTGCCTGCTCTCCACCCCACCCCCCGTGCCGGAGCATGCAGCTTTGCCACTTTTCTCACCAACTGATTCTCCCCTGCAAGGGAGCTGTTTCCCTATATTGCCATTATAAGAGAACCTAGTGTCATCCTATTTGTGCAATGTAATTCCCTCCTCCTCTTCCCTCCCTTGCAACCCCATCCCTTCAAATTTGTTTCCAGAAGGTTGGGGGAATCTCCAGAGCAGAATTTGTGGGGAGCCTGGGGAGAGCAGAGGAGAAACCTTGTGTGACAAATTGAAGCACTTTTGAAATGTTTATTTCTGTCCGGCTGGCAAAGAGTTAACCCACCTTCAGCCTGACTGGCATAGAACTCTGATGGGGGCGGGACTGTGCCCGGTTTTAAAAAAGGAGGGAGAGTCGGTTTGGTGAGTTAGGAGGGAGAGGGAGGAAGGTGTGGTGTGATGTTATGAGGTGGCTTGTATAGACAGTTAAGAGGCTAGGAAAACTTAAAGTTAAATGTTTGACTGAGTTTATTTTGTACAACTGGAACAAAGCTAATTAATAAATGACACGTTAAAGAATCACTTATGTTTTTAACACAATAAAACTTCATCTCTGTTTTTGCCAACAAGAGGTCCGTCTGTATTTTTCCAGCGAGGTACCAGGACTCACAGCCGTGGTGACTCAAGAGAGGGCAAAACTCACCTCAGGCAGGGAGGTGGCAGTTTGTGTCCTGAAGTTACACGGAGGAGGCTTAGACGGGTAACCTGAGGTGCCAAGGAGTTGCCAGAGTGCCTAGGGCAAACTTCTACAGTGGGGGAATCCAACTGAGGGAGACCCTTTACTGGAGGCAAAGGGGTTATTCCGTGGGACAGCCTAGAGTTTCTTAAGGTACCAGGTCACGCAAGCTGGAAGGCTCTCCTTACTAAGAAACCCATCAGTAAAAGGGGTTGATTTTTGAGGCGGCAGGAGCAGAGGGTGGGTGTTTTCCCCTCTGGATTCCTGTGTCGCAGTGATAGTAGGAGAGAGTGGGACACGGGTCGTCACATTTTTGGTGGCAGCGTCGTGATCGAAATTCAAAGCTCACGCGCCTAGTTTGGTTTGAGTCTGTCAGGATTTTCCTGTGAGGAAAATGACTCATGTAAGAAAACCCAGAGAGGCAAAAGGAGATGAAAGAATGGAAGGGGCTGAGGGAAGCCCAGGTTCTGAGGTAGAAGTTATGAAACTACGAATTGAGATGGCCCGAATTGAAAGTGAGAGAGAAAAAGCTAGAATTGAAGCTGAGGAGAGAATGCAGTCCGAGAGGTTAAGGGTTCAATTAGAACAGGACAGAATGAAGCTTGAAGAGATACGTTTGCGATCAGAATTAACTAGTAGCCCAGTTAATAATGATAGTATCGCAATTAATTTAAAAAGGTTCCCCAAATTTGGAAAAGACGATAATGTCGAATCGTTTCTATTTACCTTCGAACGCGTTTGTGTGGAATTTCAAATACCTGAGGAGAACTGGATGCTTTATTTAAGACCTCAAATTTGTGGGATACTAAGTGAAATTTATGCTGACCTGAGGGAAGAAGAGCTGTCAAGTTACCAAGTATTTAAGCAAAGGGTCAGGGTTCGATGTGGACTCACGGCTGAACAAAGCAGAAAGGCTTTTCATGAGGCAAAAAAGGAACATAAAGAGACTTATGCCCAACTAGCTAGCCGCTTAGATAAATTACTTGACAGATGGATTCAAGGGAGTGGAGTGAAGGACTTTGATGAGTTAAAACAATTAATTTGTTTAGAACAATTTTTTAAGCAAATCCCTAGCAATTTACATTGGTTC
Organism: Zootoca vivipara; assembly: GCF_963506605.1. NCBI lineage: Eukaryota > Metazoa > Chordata > Lepidosauria > Squamata > Lacertidae > Zootoca > Zootoca vivipara. Next base: position 54,406,017 of record NC_083276.1, on the reverse strand, counting down.
TTGAGGGATAAAAAACTGAAAACTGTGGCAGGGGTTGCCGAGGTCTTAGACGAACTACAAGGAGATTTCAATGAAATAGCATTCCCAAAACACTCACAGAAGGGTAATCCATGGAGAAACAGAAAATAAAGACAGGCAAGAAAATTTTCCTGTCAGGGAATCAGTTTCTGACAAGACAGGGTCTAAGAAAATCACTTGTTTTTTCTGTAATCGTGAGGGCCATGTACGTGCCAGGTGCCCCCTGCTGGCTAAGTCGCAAACTACACCTACTGCAGCTAAACAAATAAAACTGGTAACGCAGTCACAGGAAAGTAGCTCGCCTCAGACAGAAGGCTCAGAGAAAGCGGACAGTCCAGCTGAGACTACTTCTAAGGTCTTGCAGGTCTGGAGGGCTGAGCAGGAGTGCAACCAAGATTACATGGAGCCAATTGAATTAAATGGTCAGTCTTGTTTAGGTTTGAGGGACACAGGAGCAGAAGTCTCACTTGTTAAATCACAATTTGTTCCAAAGGAGCAGTACCTCAAGGGTCAGTCCTATAGTTTAAAAGGCATATGGGGCCCACATTTTGAAGTACCATTAGCTGAAGTTGATATTACCTACAAAGGATTTTGTGGCAAGTGGAGAGTAGGAATCCTAAATGAGTTGGAGGTACCCTTTTTAATAGGGAATGACCTAGCTAGTCAGAAGCACCGTATTCAAGTGATAACTAGGTCACAGTCTCAAGTCACTGAGAGTAATCCTCCTGCAGTTATAGAGTCACCCATAGAGCCTGGTGAGGATGAAGGGCTGATTAGCGTGCCAGTGGTCCAGGAGCACGGTGCCCAATTCTGGAGTGATCAAAAAGAGGATGAAACTATAAAAGAGCTGTGGGGTAAAGCACAAAGTCCTACTGCAGAAGTAACTGTGGAAAACCCCTGCTTATTTACCACCATTGAGGGAAGACTGTATAGAATTTCTAGGAGGAGGAAAACTGCTGCTGTTTGGGAAAGGAAGAAACAGTTAGTGTTGCCAAGAGCTTACCGGTTGCAAGTGCTACAAATGGCACACGACGCACCCTCAGCAGCGCATCTAGGCATTAGAAAGACTAGTGATAGAATCCAAGCAAGATTTTACTGGCCTGGGATGGGCAAAGACATCAAAGAGTATTGCAAGTCCTGTGTGATCTGCCAAAAAGCAGGCAAAAGAGCGGACAAAACGCGAGGCTTGTTACAGTCTATTCCCGTAATTACTGAGCCCTTTTCCAGAGTAGGAGTGGACATCCTCGGGCCTATCTCCAGAATTACAAAAAGGGGGAATAAATTTATTTTATGCCTAGTGGATTATGCTACGCGCTATCCAGAAGCAATACCTCTAAAGGACATTGATTCCAAGACTGTAGCAAAAGCCCTCATGTCGGTATTCTTAAGGCTGGGATTCCCCAAAGAAATTATAACAGATTTAGGGACATCCTTCACGTCCAAGACCATGGAAGAGCTTTTAACTCTTTGTGGGATTAAGCATGTTAAAACTACGGCTTATCATCCACAGTCGAATGGCTTGACGGAGAAATTTAATTCGACCCTGAGCCGGATGCTAAAAACCTATTCCATCAATCATCCTAACGACTGGGATGAGAGGCTGCAACACTTCCTATTTGGTTATCGCGAAGTGCCGCAGGAGAGCACAGGGTTCAGTCCTTTTGAACTCCTATTTGGACGACAGCCACGAGGACCCCTAGACTTGATGAAAGCAGCGTGGTCAGGGGAGGAGCAGATTGACAGCCCTGATGTTGTGACGTATCTACAGGAGCTGCAGAGCGACCTTCAAGAGCTACGGGAGCAAGCTGCTCACAACTTGCAGCAGGCACAGCGTCGACAGAAGCAGTGGTATGATGCACACGCAAGAGACAGAACTTTCCAGCCTGGTGACAGTGTGCTCGTGTTAAGAACAAGACGTCGAAAGAAGTTGGAGATGTCGTGGGACGGTCCCTTCAAAGTGGTCGAGAGGATATCTGCGGTGAACTATTTGGTAGAGTTAGATGGGGAAGGGAACCGATGTAAAAACTTTCATGTAAATTTACTTAAGCCTTATTTTGACAGAAATAAGTTGGTGTTACAAGTAAAGGGGAAGGTGACCCAAGGGATTCATTTAACTGGGTGGGGAGAGCTGAGTAAGGGCACAACTCTAGCAGAAGTGCCATTCGATGAAAGTCTGACCCCAGAGCAAAAGGAGCAGTTAAAATTAGTCCTTGCTCAGTTTGCTCAGATCTTCTCAAACATCCCAGGGAGGACCAGCCTAGCAACTTATAAAATAGACACAGGGTAAGCACATAAGTGGGAAGGAAAACATCATAGCGGACGCTTTGTCTAGGTATATTTTTGAGAGGTATAGAATGGTGCAAAGTATTATATGAAACGGTGGTAACCCTAGCAAAACATTTGTGCTTAGGCGTTATAATCTAACACATGTCAAACATGGTTTATTTGTGTACAAGTTTATGAGATGTTAATTTAGTTGACTTTGTAATATGAGTGTTATAGAATGCATTGAAGGATTTATAACCCCAAGCCCATTGCTTTGGCATTGCTCTAGTTAGTTAAGAGCAAGCCGACGCAATGTCTTTGTGGTGGGGGAGATATGTGACAAATTGAAGCACTTTTGAAATGTTTATTTCTGTCCGGCTGGCAAAGAGTTAACCCACCTTCAGCCTGACTGGCATAGAACTCTGATGGGGGCGGGACTGTGCCCGGTTTTAAAAAAGGAGGGAGAGTCGGTTTGGTGAGTTAGGAGGGAGAGGGAGGAAGGTGTGGTGTGATGTTATGAGGTGGCTTGTATGAAGACAGTTAAGAGGCTAGGAAAACTTAAAGTTAAATGTTTGACTGAGTTTATTTTGTACAACTGGAACAAAGCTAATTAATAAATGACACGTTAAAGAATCACTTATGTTTTTAACACAATAAAACTTCATCTCTGTTTTTGCCAACAAGAGGTCCGTCTGTATTTTTCCAGCGAGGTACCAGGACTCACAGCCGTGGTGACTCAAGAGAGGGCAAAACTCACCTCAGGCAGGGAGGTGGCAGTTTGTGTCCTGAAGTTACACGGAGGAGGCTTAGACGGGTAACCTGAGGTGCCAAGGAGTTGCCAGAGTGCCTAGGGCAAACTTCTACAGTGGGGGAATCCAACTGAGGGAGACCCTTTACTGGAGGCAAAGGGGTTATTCCGTGGGACAGCCTAGAGTTTCTTAAGGTACCAGGTCACGCAAGCTGGAAGGCTCTCCTTACTAAGAAACCCATCAGTAAAAGGGGTTGATTTTTGAGGCGGCAGGAGCAGAGGGTGGGTGTTTTCCCCTCTGGATTCCTGTGTCGCAGTGATAGTAGGAGAGAGTGGGACACGGGTCGTCACACCTTGCTATGTCAGCAGAACTGTTTTTTTGCAGCATTGAGTATAATCCCTGTGTTTTCCTCATCTAGTTCCAGGGCCGGCTCTAGGTAGACCCCCAGTGGTGCGGTGCGCCAGGGGGCGCCGTGTGGCAAAGCCGCGTGGAAACCATCCTGCGCCCTGCAAGGGCGGGGGCGCCGGAGCGATCTCTGCCCCTCACCGCCAGGGCGGCCGACCTGCTCGAGACTGCCCTGTCTAGTTCTGCTTAAAATTTAATTAGAATGTTATTTTAGGTCTCTGGCAATTTAATTATAGCGTAAATATTATGCTATCGTGACCACTGCTGCTATAGCTTGCTTTGAAGCTGCCACCACTGTAGTGAGAAAATTGTGGTCATTTTATATTTGCTAAGCACAAAGTTCAGGAAAAAAGGGATATGGATTAATTTGGTATAAATCCATGTAATGAAAATTGTTCTGTGTTCATGAGAGCCAAACACACACACACACACACACACACACACACTGAGATTTTTGAGTTAAATTCTGGAATCTATTTACATGTGTTGCTTGGAAATAGGTGTCACAGTGGTACATCACCTTGGTTGCACATTGCAATACAGTCATACCTCGGTTTAAGTACGCCACGGTTTGAGTATTTTCAGTTTAAGAACTCCGCGGACCCGTCTGGAACGGATTAATCCACTTTCCATTACTTTCAATGGGAAAGTTCGCTTCAGGTTAAGTACGCTTCAGGTTAAGTACAGACTTCTGGAACCAATTGTGTTTGTAAACCGAGGTACCACTGATATCAAAATAGTTTCAGAGGGAAAACCACTGCTATGTAGTTGGCTTTTGAAATAACACCTCATTGAACACATCATTGCAGTTGTTAAAGAAGAACACATTGGATTTAAAGTTAAACAACTGACACAAATTACTATAGACACACAATGATCATTAGGAATTACTCCAAGACAATAAAATTGGATTATCCCTAAACAGCAGCATACATTAAGCAAGGCTAGCACTACAACTGGCATTTTTTTAAAAAACATATTTTGGGGGGGGGGGGAATGGGAGAGATAGACAAACTATTTTCCTCTTCGCAAATGGCATGATATCCTGCAAAGGAGAAGTCTGGATAGCATGAGAAGAGAATAATGAAATCATTCCAAAAAGCTTATAAAGAGAGATTCATTCAATGGCAAATAGTCTTCAGTATAAAATGAAGAGTTATGCCCTTTCTGTTTTATAACACACACCCATTATGAAACCTGGTCAGCTGCATGCAACAGGTTTACTCCATATACCCCAGAATTGTCATGGCTTGTGGAATGCAGCAATATCAGTGCCAACTTAAATACAACAAAATATAAATAAAATAAGATTGAATGTAACGCAGCATTGCCAGCTTCTAAAGCATTTGGGGTTGAGACGCAGGGTACATTTTTGTCATTCCAGGGATGAAAGCTACAAATTTCCATGGCAACATGAGTGCCTTTCAAAGCCCTGGCCTTTCTGAGAATGTCGCAGGCTTTTAGAGGTAAGTGTTATGGAATTGTTTGCAGTGTGTCATTAAGTGTGGCCAGGCAGTGGCAAGTAGAGATAAACTCGATGGTGTCTCAGCAAGACATAGTTAAGTGTGGAGCACTATATTTTTGAGGGAAATGCACCTGCGGTGTGAAACTCTGATAAACGCCTGCTGTTAAAAAATGCCTAACTTCCATTTTCTGAGGGGCTAAAATGCACAAATTGTGGGAGGACTATATTCTGAATGGCTGGGAATTAAGGTGCGTTGTCACAGGACTTTAAAAGGAGACATGAACCCAACTGTCTTTTAAATACTGGCATCCGCCATGTTGACTCTTCCCCCTTCTTTTCATAGAAAGGTAAATATTTTTTATCAGATCAGCATGCAATAAACTACAATATTGAAAGAGATTAAGGATGATGGAGAAAATAATGGAAGGTTATCATCACATTTATGATCCTAACAAAGCGCAATCAGGGTCTAGCTCCCAATAAGCATAAATGAGCATTGTCAACAAAGTCATTACTTGCTTATTTACTTACTGCATAGTTTGTATTTTGGACCTTTGTCCAGGGAACTTAGGGTTGTCAAAACCCTTCTCCTCACTGCAGCCCTAGTGAATGGCCTCTTTGTGTCTAGAGATTTGAATGCCTCACAGTCAAAGTCTGACAGCCTAGCCCAAGGTTGGAGAAACTTTTACAGCCAAAGGGAAATATTCCCTTATAGCCAGCCTCCCAATGGGACTCATGAAAAGGGTAGGCAAAGCCAGAGGTAAAAGCAGGTAGATGAATAGAGGTTTCCACACTCCCATCATCTCTTCATTCTCCATCCAGATGATTGTTCTGAAGCACAGGCCCAAGGGAGGGCTCTCGGAAGTGGTTAGGTGCAGGGATACCAAAGAAGGATGTAAAAAAGTGATCAGTTCTACTGCTTTATTAAACAAAAGTGTGGACTTACAGCAAAGTAGCCTGCCAGGTCTCCCAGCCTTTATAACTGTGAGACAGACACTACAGCAAAGAGATGGCTTGTTCACACCCAAGCAAATGTTCAAACATTATTTATACACAAGGCAGCATATGTTCCTTTGACCAGGACTTCCCATTGCTTCACCTGACCAGTTGAGGTCATAGGTGACAAATACCCAAATCTTACATATAGCTCCCCTTTCTGGGCTCAGAGCTCAGCACCCCAGGCCCACAGACAAGGATAGCATCACAGCAAGCCAATTAGCCTATATCAAAACAAGTGAATATAAACATATAGGAGCTCATTGTTACAACAACTACCAAGTAATTGTGGGGTTATCTTGACTACCAAGATTACGTTTGCAGAGCTCCCAGTACAGTTCATCTTTGGTTCAACACCATTATCACAGTTGAAAGACACATCACCTTTCAGGTGTTGCCTGGGGGAAGTCCTGAGAGCCAGAGGCCTAGAAGGGCACATGCAGCTCCCGGGCCTGAGGTAACTTTAATATTTGCTTATTGAACCATGGATTGGGACCACCAGAGAGTTTGCAAGATTTTGGACAGCCTCTTGAGTTCTTACTGGAGCCTCCCAGAGTCCTGTAAAGCAGTGTTTCTCAACCTTTTTTGGGCCACGGCACACTTGTTCCATGAAAAAAATCACGAGGCACACCACCATTTAAAAAGTTAAAAAAAATTAACTCTGTGCCGCCCTATATTGACTATATGATTATGACTGTAAGAAACACTTGCCAATTGCTGTGTTGGTTGCAATCTCCTGTAATAAGGCTTCACAAGCCGCTGATTTCTCTGCCAGCACAATCCTTTGCTCAGCAAGTTTCAGGTTGAGCTCATCCAGCCAGCTTCTTTAAGTTTGTCTAAAACCACCCTCCAGTCGTTTGCACTGAGCTTTGGGAAAGAGGAGGAGAAATACTGCTTCCGGTGGGTTGAGCCAGGCACGTGACAATGCAAATCGCCCTTCTCGTCGCTGCACATCACGGCACACCAGGCAGCGTCTCGCGGCACACTAGTGTGCCGCGGAACAGCGGTTGAGAAACGCTGCTGTAAAGCAAGGCAGAGTGCTTAAAAGTGGTTTCTACGGTGACATTTTTCAAGTACATTTTTTGTACTCATTTTACTTTCGCTTCTGTCTCTTGATGTGACTGGAAGCAAAGATGCCGAGCTCTGGATTTTACTTTGTACATAGCCCTAAATAAAGTCACTATGATTCCACTCTTTATCTATGTGTACTCTACTCACACCGAGCAGGGTCACATATCACCGTGCGCACTGGTCTGCTCCTAACCGGGCAGCCAGCAGGATGCCCCCAGACGTGCCTAGGGGCAGACTCGCCGCTAACCCCCGACTGAAATGCCGACAAAGGAAGGGTCTCCTGCCATTTATTTATTTATTTATTGGCTATCTGTGTAAAGCTGCAATCGCATAAATAAAGTCTGCATAGTTGTGGGCCTACTGTGTTTGAATATTACCCAATACAATGTGCATGGAGAACCAATATGGACAGAACCATAGACAAGGTCAGTACTGTGGCTAATGTCTTGAAGGTTTTCAATACTCTTTGCATAGATCTTACTTTGCATAGATCTTACTTTCTGCTTATCAGTGTGGTAAAAGAAAAAAGAAAAACTCTGGTGGGCTAGGAAACACCCCTCCCCCATGTCCTTGTGCAGAAAAGTAGGATTCCCCTCACAATCCTTTGATTTTTGATTGAATTCCTGAATTGCCTTGAATGGGAATTCTAGGCACAACTTGTGGGCAGAAATGCAGTTACAGCTATCTTCTATTGTCTTCTAGTCTTCTGGCAAAGGCATTATGTTTCTTTTATACAGGCATCCAGCACACATTAGCTTTAATAAGACCTGCATTTTTTTTTATTTAAAAGAAAAACCTGCTCACTTAAATGTTAGGGGAAATAATATTCAGATGAAATGGCATATTGATGGCTTGCCATATTATAATGAAGTTGTTACCATCGTAAATTGCTCATGAAGAATTTTAATGGGCACAACATGCTACCCACAATGTTGCTAGGTAATTAGAGCAAAGACTTTGCTAATGGAATGCTTTTTGGGCAATGATACAGTTTGGGTAAGCCGATTGGACTGAATAATCACAAAAGCTGTGCTTTGTGGTTCCCATTGATCAGGAATCCTGCTGAGAGATCACACCACATAGTGTAACATCATAGTGATTTTTTTTTTTTTGCATGCACAGGCTGTAATTGTGAATCATTGATAGCAAGCAAACTGTTTTATGCTCTAGAAAGTACTGTAACTTTTCATACCTTGCATTATTTTTTTTAAAGTATCATTACTACACACAAACATTTTTTTTAATTGAATAAGCAGCAGGGGGAGAATTGCCTTTTAAAATCAAGCTATTGTACCATGTTGTTCATACAAGTGGCACTAAATCATACAAATATTCAGCCTGGTTGTCAGATGTGGTTATTAGAAAGTTTCTCCAGTATATATTCTGTAAGTGAATGTGTGGTTGTTGTTGTTTGTGTGTGTGTGTGTGTGTTTTGTTTTGTTTTGTTTTGTTTGCAAAGTTGCCAGTTGAATGGATGGAGTGGGGACAAGAGTCCAACAGTTTTATATCTGATCAAGGAATAACCACTTCTTCTAAAACTACTACTGGCAGCATCAAGGATGGCAAGATTTTGGAAGAGGAGAAGGAATAGCCACTTACTGACACTAGTCAATCATTAGGTATCAAGTGCTTTTGTTCTGTTTTGTTTTTCCTTTTAACAAGTTTAGTTATTTTCAAGAATGCAAAATGAGGAACAAAGGCAGAAAAAAAAGAGAGAAACGTGAAGAGAGAAACAAGAAGTCACTGAATTAGCATTTTCTCTTATAAGGTTTTAGAAAGTTAGATCTCCTGAATGGAACCAATTTAACCTAAAGTGTGTTTCCATAATAAACCAGATGTGTTTGCTCCAGATCTTTGGGGTGCGGGTTTGCGATTTGCAATAAATTCAGAGAGAGAGAGAGAGAGAGAGAGAGAGAGAGAGAGAGAGAGAGAGAGAGAGAGAGAGATATGGATTAAGGTAGTGATTTCTAAGGAATGATTATAGTATCACTATCTACCTCTAAACAGCAGATGGACTAATGGAAATTCATGTAATTGAAATTTTCCTATGTAGCTGATTTACAACCAATTCACATTTCCAGTGTATGATGCATTCAAGACATCATCTTCTTCCAATGATCAGATAAACTATTTAGAGCAACACATTATTTTTATTTAAGTGTTCTGTTTGTTTTGTTTGCTGGGAATCAGAAGTGAGGAGAGTTCTGCTAAATTCGTGTGTGTGTGTGTGTGTGTGTGTGTGTGTGTGTGTGTGTAATATATATATATATATATATATATATATATATATATAGAGAGAGAGAGAGAGAGAGAGAGAGAGATGCCCAAACCATACATGCTATGATGAACTCTTCTCCCAAACTGCAAGCACCAATTCCTACATTTGATAATTGTAGGAGGAATTGGCATAGGCAGGCATGTTTTGAGAGGAAACCCTTCTGTTGTGGAAGAAAAAAAATTCTACATAAAACAGACTTATGTGGCCTCCACATATTTTCAGCACAGCAAATGCTTAACCCACACCAGAAAAAAAAAGTTATGGTTCCTCTTCCTAAACGTTTATCAGACCAATTCACTACAGAAACACACACATGTAGCCAAAGAAAGATGGAGGATAAAAGTTAATCGCAGCAATGGTTCAAACCCTTCCCAGACTGGATCCAAGCACACATGTCATCTGAGACATTGCCACACAGGTATGTGATGTGAAGGGAGATTTGAGCAGCAAGGAGTGGTGGGAGGAAGAGGAATCCAGTTGGCACCCGGGTTCTCACAGAAGGACTTTTGATCCAGTAAATGTCTCTGCTAATGGAAGAATAGGGGAAGCATTTTTTGCAAATTTCCCTCTCCGCTTTGTTGTCCCCAACACCTTTCCAAACTTCGCTACAGAGAATTGTGGGGACACTCTAGAACATTGTGCAAAGTGCAAAACTAACACACTTCCCCGAAATATCAGATGTTTTGTGAAAAGGAAGGTGACAGGAAAGTACACTTACCTGATGCCATTTTCTTCCCACAAACAAGATGAATGATCATTAAATGGCCAATGTTGTCTAATCTCCTCACAAACAAACTAGGATGAAAGCCTAATAAACAGGTCGGCTGGAAGCAACTACTTTTTTTTAAATAAAAAAACAACAGTCCAAACTCTTATTAAAGTTCTAAATTGTTGTAGACAAATACCTAAGGAATAAGAGCAATTGGTAAATCTGGCTTTTCTTCTTGTGTCACAGAAGCTTTTTACTGTTCTAAGGTTGAATTCCCTGTCAGTGTGTATATTTCTTAAGAATCTCAATGTCTCTGTATCAGAAAGACAGTTAATTTAAATTAATCTCCTCATAAGTCAATGTAAGGCTATTATTTTTCATAGGAAATGGACTAAAGCCTTTCCCTTAATATGTATTTAACCTAGTCTCTGGCATGTTTGTGCCAGCTCTGGCCGCATAGAAGATCCTGATGCGGATTTAGGCTTAAAGATTATGCATGCCCGGCAATATATTATTTTCTGGAATTGGTAAATTTTCCCTTCACAGTTTTTTCTCTCTGTCTCTCTGCCTGAGTACAAGTTTCACCCTAACTTATTAGTTCATTCCCACAAATGCACTTCTTCAAGTTCAAAGCATAATAGTTCTCATGCACTCCTGAAGTAACCTATTCTCAGACGGGTTTTGCTCCCCCCCCCCAGCTATTCTGTGTCTTAGAATATACTTAGGATTTTCTTTCATTTAGGAGAGAGTCATGTTCCAGTCTCTAAACATTCGAAATCAGTAGATGTTGCACAAAGTAATTTAACTTTGGTCCATTGATCTGGAAATTCCTGAGAGAATGGTGGGGCTTGCTTGCAGCCAGCATGGCCCCATTTGGGGAGTGGGTGCATTATAAAGCTGTGGGGGGGGGACAAGGGGCCAGCATTTTCTTCTACCTCCCTTGTTACCTAGTCAATGCCAGCCAGATTATTACAGCAAGTAAAGGATGGTTCATCATGTTAAATATATATTGGCATCAGCATTATTGTAGGTTGTTGTTGTTTACTGTTTATATTCCTAACTCACTGTTGACACTTCTCCATCTTAGAAGCTGGAGAGATGGCTTGATGTGCTGGCCATGTGTGAATTATATTTTTTCACACTCAATCATTCTTCCACTCCTTTGGCGAGCCTACTTTTAGGTCACACTTTATCAGGTCACACAGTATTGGATTTCTTTGTTTTCCTTCCATTTAAGGCAATTTAGTGCTCCCAAAGCGTGCTAGGGAGACAGCCCTGGAGACTTGTCATCTCTTTATCCCGAGAACCATTTATTTCAGGTGGATGTGCAATGAGTATGAACAAAAGTCCACTGTTCTGCCTTTTACCCATTTGGTCTCTTTCTTCTTTTTCTAAAATCACCAGTTTTACAGCATTTCGTCTTTTTCCTGATATGATCACTTCCCCTCTAGGATCTGTCTGGCATGAAATCTGTAGCTAATTTTAAATGTGTTGGTGGACACTTGCCAAATAACGGTGGGAACGATACGAGATCATTTTCAGGGTATTGGATTACCATTAACTACCTGCTTTTCAATGTAAATAATCAAAGATTCAGATGCAGGAAAAGAAGATCCATGTGCATCCTTTATTGTGTATGTTTTCCACTTATATTTTGTTTGATGGGTAAAAAGATAGGGATGGAAGAATCCGTCAGTTTTTTGTCAGTTCCACACTTTTTTCTAATCTGAAATTAGCTTGTCTTCATTTCCATATCACAGATGCAACCCAGCATAACAAATGCATGGAGGAGGATCTGAAACTCTGTCCTCTCCCTGTTCACCCACCATTGACTTCATCTCACCTGTACCCCAGATATGCATCCCCAAAATTTCATCCCATACAGCCCAATGGAAGCCAATGGAATAAAAATCAGCATCCCCCCCACCCTTCATTGTCATCTGTCCTGTCCTAGCTGGACATGTCCATCATGAGCATAGACACAGCAGTGGCATCCAAGGCCAGTCTGAGTTATGATCCAAGGACAGCTGTGGTTCAAGCAAGGACTCAGGCAAGAGGCAAGCTGAGGGGCAGCCCAAGGTCTAATTCCAAGCAAGCTAGGGAACGGGTACATGCTGCACTGCTGATAGAATGGCATTATCCCTGATTTACTTTATCCCCAGTGCCCTCCACCTCATGCTGAAACATCCCTGTTTTAATAATGCCTGCAGTAGAATTATTGCAGAACCTTGTAAACTGGTTATATAGTGGTACCTCTAGTAACGGACTCAATCCATTCTGGGGTGCCGTTCGCACCCCGAAAAGTCCGTAACTAGAGTGACACTTCTGCGCAAGCGCGAAGTGCAAAAGAGCGCTTCTGTGCATGCACGAAGCGTGCAGAACGCTTTTGTACTCGCGCGGCAAAACCCGGAAGTATACACTTTTGGGTTTGCCGCATTCACAACCCGAAAAGATGCAACATGAACCTATCGCAACATGAGGTATGACTGTAATATACATACAAATTGCACCACCATCCATAGCATGATGTGATCAATAAATTGCCAATCATTTGTTGACTTTCATTCTTGAAATGGGTGGAAAGCAGCCAGTTCCATCCTGATTTGTTGAGCCACTCAGAGACCAAAGATTAAGGCAAAGATTAACTACCACTATTTAGTCAACTGACATCCTGCCAGCCGTGGTATTAGTCTTCAGGATTTTATATCCAGAAAATGTGCTGGCATTAGAGAGGTGCTGAATCCTAACCACCTTGTTTGCTTCACCATAGATGCTGATAATTTATATGACTTTGGGTGACTTATGAGGTGACATAAGTGGGTCCCCCCCCAACAATAAAATTGTTAAGGATTTTTCAAATATAAAATAACATGGGTTGCTTTCACTTCAAATGGCAGCTGAACAGCCCAGCAGTGTTCCTTCTTGGAGTTCAAGAAGAATGCTGCACCATTATGTAATGTTATTCCCAAGGGCATTCTGGGAAATCTAGATGGTAATCTCTGGAGACAACATTACTGTGCTTCATCTACAACAAAATTGGCACCTGTTCTTTTTTCACAAAACACTTTAGAATCCTGATTCTGTCCACAATATTGCCTTGTGTAGCTGAACATCACTAAGATAGCAAGTCTACTTCTTTGTTTTCAGGAAGAGTTATTCAGTTTATTTCATTTATTGAAGACATTTCTTCCAGGCCACTTCCCAGCAAGGCTTTCAAAATGGTTATACAGTACTGTAACATTTTTGTAACAGTTATCAGCTGAGAAGCGGCCTTATGTGGATTGACACACTGTTTAACACCCTTCTGTTTTTGTTTTTGCTTTTGCTTTTTGAATCTGTGGTTTCAGCTTTCAACTTTTCATTCGCTTTATCTCTCCCCCCCCCCCCAGTAAGTCACACAGGAGAACAGTAACAGATTTCATAAGCTGCAGTTGACTCATGTGTACGCGGATCCCATGGGCAGGTAAAATAAATACCCAAACGCCACAGAAATAAAAGGTGCTGAACTGAAAGGTGCATCTGAATCCCCTTATTGATACTTATATCAGTGGAATACTCTGAAAAAGAGAGAACATCAATGACTGATGAGGACCAGACCCTGTCAACTATTAACTTTGAAGCCAAATATGTGTATTGTTTAGGGACGTGGGTGGCGCTGTGGGTTAAGGGCTTGCTGATCAGAAGGTCGGTGGTTTGAATCCCCGCAACGGGGTGAGCTCCTGTTGCTTGGTCCCAGCTCCTGCCAACCTAGCAGTTCGAAAGAACGTCAAAGTGCAAGTACATAAATAGGTGCCGCTACAGCAGGAAAGTAAACGGCGTTTCCGTATGCTGCTCTGGTTTGCCAGAAGCGGCTTTGTCATGCTGGCCACATGACCTGGAAGCTGTACGCCGGCTCCCTTGGCCAACAGAGTGAGATGAGCACCACAACCCCAGAGTCGGTCACGACTGGACCTAATGGTCAGGGGTCCCTTTACCTTTACCTTTTATGTGTATTGTTAGTATTAGTATTAGTATTAGTATTAGTATTAGTTGAGTGATTGGTTGCCATTTTCCATTCAAGTGAATCCTATAGTGGTTTACAAACAATAAGAATAACACAATAAAACATCACAAATGCAGCATAAATCATATTATATATTCTACAAATCATCAGTAAAACAAATACAATCTAAAAAAACTATTAAAAAACCAGCAACTAAAAAAAATAAGCTAAGCACTATTAAGTTATTACACACACTCTTTCCCCACATGATTCATAATCTTTCACTCTATTCAGTTTATGAAAATACACTTCCTTCATACAGGAGGGCCTTGATCTAATAGAAATGCCTACAGCAGAGCTATACTTTACCTTCTTAGTTATTAAGTTAAATCTGTGACCTGTCTTTCTGACAACTGATGTTCACAGTAGTCACCAGCAGCAGCACAAATATAGCAAAATATAGCCATCTCCATGTCCTTGGGCTTATTCAGCTGCTGCCTCTAGTGCTGTAGCCTCTGGTACTGGTTATTCGTGTGGGAGATTGGACCTGGTGTTCTGGGTCTGCCACTGAGAAGAACAAGCAGTGGGGTGCCACATCTCTGGGTCAACTGCATGTGTTGCCAAGGCATGTGCCAAGCTCCTGCCTCAGGCAGCTCTTCACCCTATGTACCTGATGGAAAAGCAACTTTATCGAGCCTTCACTCTAGGGTTGCAGATTACACCATTAACAAAAACCCATTAAAAACTGTTTTAAAACTTAAAATTGCAACAAGTGCAACCACACAGTAAAGGGTGGTCCCTTAAAATATACACTTGTGGCGTTAAAAATAAATAAAATAAACCAGGGTAACAAGGTGTGTCTCCCCCATTCATTTAAAAATGTATAATGAAGTTGTCAGATGTACCTCTGTGGGGAGGGAGTTCCACAACTTAGGGCTGTCACAGAGAATGCCCTCTCCCAGGTCACCCCTGAGCTTCTGAGGGTGGTGTAGGGTTTATAATGAACAGGAGAAGGAAGAGGTGTTGTGTGGGAGACCCTCTGTTTCCTCAGAACTACTGATGTATAATATCAATTGTCTTAGGGAGCAAGCCAACCTCATTCCCCTTAGAATTGATTTCAAATGGCTCCAGCCTTGAGCTCAGAGGAGGATCTGGCTGAGGACTGTTCATCAGCCTCCTGACACTGGTAGCTGAAAACTCATTTATTCTAAAGCTCATAGTCAAGAGCCCACAAAAACAAAATGGATTCAGGCTCCTCACAAGGGTTTCCCCCAAAGTAGTGCTCATCATCCCACACAATTATGCCTGGCCAGGGATGCGGGGAACACTCCAGGTGAGAGGCCAGAAAAAGAGACAGCAGTAGTTCAAATTTACAGGTCTGGAGACTGGTCCTTTAAGGATATCTATGTAAGTTGGAGCTTAGAAGGGGCGAATATGAGGCAGTGGCTCATATGACCTTTAGTTCACGTTGGGTCAAGTTGCTCACTAGGAGATGTGCTTCATCCTGCAGCCACTGCCCTACTCTGCTGGTTCTCTTTCTTGTGACTGCCTTGCGAGACTTCCTGCTTTGCCTTTCAAATCTGTATCATTGTTAAGAACATAAGAGCCCTGCTGGATGAGACCAAAGGTGTATCTTGCCCAGTGTTCTGCCCTCACAGTGCCCAACTAGAAACCTATGCAAAGCTCACAAACAGGGGAGGAGTGGGATAGCACCCTCCCACATCTACCTAGCAACTGGCTTTCAGAGGCATGCCATTTTTTATGCTAGATGTAGTACCCAACTGTTATTACTAGTACTGTAGGGTGCGGGGGGGGGGCGCTGTGGTCTAAACCACTAAGCCACTTGGGCTTGCCGATCAGAAGGTCAGTGGCTTGAATCCCCACAACAGAGTGAGCACCCTTTACTATGTCCCAGCTTCTGCCAACCTAGCAGTTCGAAAGCACACCAGTGCAGATTAGATAAACAGATACCACTGTGGCAAGAAGGTAAACGGAGTTTCCGTGCACTCTGGTTTCTGTCACGGTGTTCTGTTGCACCAGAAGCGGTTTAGTCATGCTGGCCACATGACCTAGAAAGTTTGTCTGTGGACAAACGCTGGCTCCTTCGGTCTGAAGCGAGATGAGCGACGCAACCCCATAGTTGCCTTTGATTGGACTTAACCATCCATAGGTCCTTTACCTTTACCTTTTACTAGTAGGAACTGATAGCTTTATCCTCCATGAATTTATGTAAATCTATTTTAAAGCCATCCAGGTTTGTGACTATCAAACCAAAATTCTCATTAAACCAATGTATAAGAGAAAACTGCTTTAATGTCCATGTCAAGGAGGTACTTAACCTCTGTTGGTAATTAACACAATAAATAACAACTATTAAAAAATGTGCTGGAGATGTAGAAAATAATGGTGATGTTATTTTCATGTGTGGTGTTTATTTTCTTCAGCACAGAAATACTGGAAAAGGATTATGGAATTAATGTCCAAAATATTGTGTTATGAAATAACATTAGAATCCATACTGCTGTTGGTAAATTATACAACTCAATCAATAAACAGAGAACATAAAGAATTAGTTTCTTATATGATAGTAGCAGCAAGATTTGTTTACTCAGAAATGGAAAGCTCAGCTATTACCTTGGAGTAGTAATTGGATAAATAAACTTTGGGAATTAGCTCTAATGTCAAAATTAACATATTATTTAAGGTCAAAAGAAACAGAATATGGAGAAAACACATTTTTAGAAGTATGGTCTTTGTTTATTTGGCATTGCCAAAAAATCATTACCTCCCAAAAATTCAATATGGTTTTGAAATACTTTAGCTTTATAACTTCATATTTTCCTTCTGCTACATATTAATATGAATATAACTGTTTTATTTTCTTTACAAGTGATTCAAAGGGTATGAATATTAACGTCTGGGAAGCTTAACATGGTTCTCACACCTAATAGTTTGATACCTTTTCTCTTTTCAATTTCTTTTTGACTTTCTCAAGACAATGATGTAAAGCAGGTTTCCTCAACCTCGGCCCTCCAGATGTTTTGAGACTACAATTCCCATCATCCCTGACCACTGGTCCTGCTAGCTAGGGACCATGGAAGTTGTAGGCCAAAAACATCTGGAGGGCCAAGGTTGAGGAAGCCTGATGTAAAGCACATTCTACTTGACCGTAACCAAAGGTATTGTGAAAAATTATTTGGTAATAATCAATAAATTATCAAAAAAAAAGGTGGTGGCTATAAACAAATCAGAACACTGGAAGTCTGGGAGGTGAATGTTGCTCAGTGATGGTGAGGGGCAGGGTTGTAGCTCAATTGCTTTACACAGAGATGGCCCCAGGTTGAATCCCTGGCATCATTCTGGACTCACAGCTGTCCATGGAGCCGCAGGTCAATTCTGTGTCCAGGGCAGCTGTTTACCAGCTCCATCTGGTATGCAGGCTGAGACCCTACCTGCCTGCGGACTGTCTCACCAGAATGGTGCATGCTCTAGTTATCTCCCGCTTGGACTACTGCAATGCGCTCTACGTGGGGCTACCTTTGAAGGTGACCTGAAAACTACAACTAATCCAGAATGTGGCAGCTAGACTGAAAGTACTCAAACCGAAGCGTACTTAAACAGAGGTATGACTGTATATCCTGATCTTCTGAAATTTATTTATTTCAGATTTTTATATCGAATTATATGTTTATATTGAATTATCTGTTTAATCAATAACTTCCAAACTGTATCAATTATTTTTGTAGTCTTTTTGCACTTCCCAAAAAATAAATGTTGAAGGTTCTCTGCATTTGCTTTGAGATATTTATGGGAAGCAATTCATAAATGGAATCAAATAAATAAACAAATAAACAAATGAAGACATCCCTGAATATTCCTGACATTTCCTAGGTCTCTTGATATAAGGATGATGTGATACACTGCAAATATATTTTAATTCCTTTTCGTAGTAAGGTGAAGTCAGCCTACAATATTTTCAGCGCCTTC
Organism: Zootoca vivipara; assembly: GCF_963506605.1. NCBI lineage: Eukaryota > Metazoa > Chordata > Lepidosauria > Squamata > Lacertidae > Zootoca > Zootoca vivipara. The sequence goes on along the minus strand of NC_083276.1, from coordinate 54,388,092 downwards.
TGTCTAGAAGAACTACATTTTGATTTCAGGTCTTAACCCATACATATTTCCATAAGGCACAATAAATCCTATAGATGAAGGCTTGTGTTTGGGGGAAATGATATGAATACTGGACAAATATCTGTGCAGCATCATAATCAGTTTATTTCCAAATACAAATATCTTCATAGCTTAACCATGGCTTTGGAAAAGGTACACAGAAAATTGCATGTCAAAATGATAAATCTGTCAATTTGTGAAACTGCTTATTATTATGGGCTTGGCACTGACAACAAAATGAGAAAAACCTTCTCCTGGAAACGTTCGACCTGGGAGAACGCACCACACCTGATCTTCTTCATTTCCATTTGCATGGGGCTGGATGCATTTCTTCAGTAGCAATATTTTTGCCCTGGTCCACTGTGCGGAAAACATAGGAGAAACATTTATGGAAATGTAACTTCTCTATATTATACTATTTGCAGGAGTCTAATAGAAATCTTTAAACCAACCATTAAAAACATGAATATTATATTTTAAAACTCTATGAAATCTCTGCTCCAAGATGTAGAAGTAATTGGGAGCTGCTGTCAAAATTTCCCAAGAATATAGCTCCAGAATGAACTGTGGAAGAAATTAATTGATTTGTTTATATTAGAAGCTCCTTAAAAAAAAAATCAGATTATTTCTTGACACCAAATTATCAAACTGACAAAGCAGTACAAGCATTTAACACATCTGAAAATCTTGGTTAAGCATTTGTGTATATGCTGCTGCTGTTGATATTGGGAAATTTGAATTCTTCCAGATCATCTTTATTTTGTCCTATGAATAAAATAGCCAAGGAATAAAATAAAAAATACAACTTGTATTAATGAAAAACACCATATCAATCTAATTTCAGCATGCATACTCTGAAAAGAAACATTCATCATAATTATGGGTTTATTATATGAGTCACTACTGAGCTCATATTCCTCACATTTAGAATTTCCTGGGTTTATAATTCTTAGTCTGAGGATTATTGCAACACGCCTGTAGTTTACAAGTGCATAGGCTGGTTATGGCACTTAATTATCAAGCACTGAGAAGCTTAGCTCAGTTTTAACATATTTTCCCCTTGGATTATTTTGCTAGCATTTAAATAATTCACTCTCTTCCGGGCCAATCCTGCCTTTGATACTCATGTTTTGCCATCTATGATAACAAGTCAAAGCCTCCAAAGGCCTTTGGAGATGTTCCATCTCTTCTGTGATGAGATATGCTCAACTCACACAATTGGGAATTCCTGTGGTGCCCATGGAATTTTCTGATCTATTGAATACCAGTTGCTGGAAACCACAAGGAGGGGAGAGTGTTCTTGTGCTTGAATCCTGCTTGTGGGTTTTCCACGGGCATCTGATTGGCCACTGTGAGAACAGGATGCCATTAGCCATTGGCCTCATCTGGCAGACCCGTCTTATGTTTTATTATGTGCAAAGCTCTGTGTGAAAGACAGAGACCCTTGTATAAACCAACACTGCTGGATTAATGTAAATCTATTTTCATTATAGATTTACATGGGGTCACGAAGAGTCGGACACGACTAAACGACTAAACAACAACAACAACAATTTTCATTATATTTGATGCTGAATAAGGACCGTGGGTGGCACTGTGGTCTAAACCACTGAACCTAGGGAATGCCAATTGGAAGGGATGGAATAAACCGAGAGGCACACAGGGACTTACAGAGGGCTGTGAAAAAGAGGATGGCCTTGCAAAGCTTTCACATCATGCAGATTTATGACCAGGCAGAGGCTGGTTCCTCTGCAAGCAACTTCTCAGCTCCACTGAAGTGAACTGAAGTGGAACAGCAGCTCATTTGGCTGATCACACTTCTTCAGATGTATGGCTCATGCTCTGATTAAAGTTAATTGTGCTGATAATAAATAAAAACTTACTGTAAACAATACCAATGTGCGCAGAATGAAGTGGACACTCTAGGAGACAATTTCTTCATTTCTTTCTGAAATACCGTAATTGTTGGAATTATAAGGACATTTTATTTTCTCCTTATAGGGCCTCATTTTATGGAAGGTGGTGTTAGAATGCAATACACCATTTGTCATGAGAACTTGTCTTATGAAAGATGCTTTAATGACGAGAGTCTATGTTAGCAGCAATCCAGGAGTCATTGCTGTGCTAGAATGTTCTTAATTTATCAGTGTCTAACTCCTACTTAGTGCCGCATATTTAAAAATCTCAGGATAATACCACACTGTGATAACAATGCTTTGTTAATACCTGCTTACCATATTCACTAATCCCACAAACTGCAGCATCACCCATATGAAATTATAAGTCAAAACAGACAAATGCAGATGCTACTATAGGGTATCATATTGTTATTTGTGGTCTAAACAGCATTGGCCATTGTGGAGGGATGTTGCCGCAGACATCGCTTCTTAGCAGTGGTACTATTGCTGTGTACCTAGATGGTGAGGGGGTGTGACAGGCTGGTGGTGAGGTCATAATGCTTTGGGTGCACTGCTGGGTTGGGTTTGCTGGTGCCCCTGAATTGTCCAGACATCACTGCTGCCCCACCTCTCACTGCCCTGGTAAATAGCAGCACCACTACTGGGAAGCCAGATCTGTGGAACTACCTCTCCTTTGCTGGCCACTCCTGGATTTGAGGATTGTTTGAAGTAACTGTGATAAGCAGCCCATCTTAACATCCTTTTGGAGTGACTAGCGTGCTCTGGACCGTGGGGTCACAAAGAGTCAGGCATGACTAAATGACTAAACAACGACACTCTTTTCCTTTTTTTAAGAAGAGGGAGAGAATATGGCCCTGAGTCATCTGCAGCAGGGAACAATACGACCATAGCCATGTGAAATTATTAAGTTCTTTCCAGATTATCATCGGTCATCTAAGTCAGCCCAGTTAGGAGCAGAAGGAAAGTCCACAGAAGGAAGTATTTGGTATTCCCAATTTGTTGGCAAGATAATGCATCAGCGTGTCCCAGCACATAGAGCCACTGTGTCAAGATGGTAGAAGAGTGTGCATGTGGTGGCTAAGGGCTTGCCCTTGACTTCAGTTATACTGGGGCTGGATCTACATTGATATTTTAAACGTTATTAGAACAGCAATAGATATATTGTTCTATAACGTCCCCTTACCTATAACATGCAGTTTCCCTATTGCTGGTAGCTTGTTGCTCTGCAGCGTCCTCTGGTGTCACATTTTAATAACATATTATTAACATTATATAGCCACAAGTGTAGATCTGCCTGGGTATCCCCTTTGCAGTGTTGTATGTATGCAGTGATTCTCAAGACTTGCCACTCAGGATTCTGGAACTCTTGCGTAGTGTACAGATAATCTTTGGGGTTAATTTGTCACATTGATTAGAAGCTGTTAGGCCCCTGGAAGGGGGGCAAATCAAGAAAGGTTCCCTACTCACTTGAAAGGATGAAACTTAGGTGAAGGAGTAGTGAAATCTAGTATATCTCTACCTGGGCATAGTTGGCTGAAGGATCCTTTAAGTCATGGGTAGGCAAACTAAGGCGTGGGGGCCGGATCAGGCCCAATCGCCTTCTAAATCCGGCCTGCAGATGGACTGGGAATCAGCGTGATTTTACATGAGTACAATGTGTCCTTTTATTTAAAATGCATCTCTGGGTTATTTGTGGGGCATTGGAATTCGTTCCTTTTTTAAATTCAAAATATAGTCCAGACCCCCACAAGGTCTGAGGGACAGTGGACTGACCCCCTGCGGAAAAAGTTTGCTGACCCCTGCTTTAAGTGGTAACTTCTCCTACAGTCAGCTCTGCAGATCTTGTTTCAAGGTTTAAATGAATATAGCCCTAGTATCACCTATTCACTTGTGTCTTACCCAGGGGCGGACAAAGACTTTCCGCGGCCCGGGGCAGCACTGTGGGCATGCACCCAGGGGTGGGGCATCACCCCATGCAGCACGCATGTACGGCATTGCCGCATGCACGACACATGCGCAGGAAGTGCACGGTGCATGTACCGTGCGCAGCAGCTCCACACACGCATGCTATGCAGTGGAGCCGTCGGTGGGCCCCTGGTCTTACCTCTTCACTTCCAGTTTGGATGTAAGCCCACATTATTCTCTTGCTTAATCCCAGCTAAAATCTATGAAAATGCTCTTTTTTGCAGTTTTAGCGCAAATTTTTAATAATATAATGCAAATTTATGGGAAGAAAACAGTTTATCAGCTGTAACTCAGCAAAGGCTTGAGCAGCCAAATACCTACCCCATGAAATAATTGGACAATGTTGCATGCATTTCTACTACTTGATTGGCACCAAAGGAAACCCACTGACAACATTAATTGATCCAACATGGCTAATGATTTCTTTGAAGCTCATTCAAATCAGTGAGTGGAATTTAACTATTTTTTTCTCAAAGCAAACCCTCTGAAATTAATGGCAGTAACTTAATCATGAACATTAATTACATTGGGTCTACTCTGAGTAAGCTAGTTGGACACCAGCCAATACAAATAGGTGCATGCCTCGATTCAGGCAGGTTCCTGCATTGCAGAGGGTTGGAATAGATGGCCCTCAGGGTCCCTTACTCTATAATTCTATGGTTCTGTTATTCTAATTTATCAAGAAAATCAGCTGAGCCAATAGACAATTTGTTATGCTGTATATTCCTTGTAAATATGTTCAAAAGAGCAAATTAGAGCTTCCTAACTGAATTTACAGTGTCTACAATTGATGTGACTGTCAAATGATTTTGTTTTAATTTACAAAGGCTTAATGTGGTTGCTAAATGCTCTTAGTGTTAATTAAAACTGCAGTTCAACAAAATGAACTCATACGAACTGGATGGGGGGGGGAATCTGCCTTTTAATATATCAAATTAATTGAAATTAATAGTGATTACCCTGCTGGTTACTTCACAATTGTGTACAGGCTAATCAAAAAGCAAACAATTGGGTTACAAATTCTCCTACCACATTTGAATTATTTATTTTGCACCTTTTCACAGCTAATAGTAATATCAGAAAAATAAAGAATTCTTTAAATGTATTTTTTAAAAAAAGAAAAAAAGAACTACCAATTTGTTTTCCTCTTACTGTAGTGATTTTGATATACAGTGGTACCTTGGTTTACGAACTTAATCCGTTCCAGAAGTTCATTCTTAAACCAAAACCATTCTTAAACCGAGGCACACTTTCCCTAATGAGGCCTTCCACTGCCGGTGCCCTTCCACCATTCAGATGCCATTCTTAGACCAAGGAAAAGTTCTCAAACCAGGACACTATTTCCGGTTTTGTGGAGTTTGTAAATCGAATTGTTCTTAAACCGGACTGTTCTTAAACCGAGGTACCACTGTATGTGGACTTGGGTTGTTTTATTCATGAAGCAAATGTGTATTTTAGGGGAATTATAATAGCACATTCTAGGAAATATTTGAAAGGTTCCTTTTCTCTATCATGGCTGCATTTGGACATCACAATTAATGGTTGATCATGAATGGAATGTTCAATTAACCACAGTTTAGCATTACAACTGAACCCTATGCTCTGGTTAATCTTAACTATAATTGTGAAAAACAAGTCAGTTTTAAAATCCATGGCTTGAAGTTGGCTAGTTTCAAACTAGTCAAAATTAGGCTTAGCCACAGTGTCTGAGGGCTGAACAGCAAAACAAGCAGTGAATAATCAAAAAGGAAAACTGAAAGCTTCTGGAATCTTCGTGGCCATACTTAGGCTTATTCCCATCACAATAAATCATGGTTTATCATTTTCCAGAAAGGCAACCATTAATTAATTTATTTATAATTCATAATTTATTTATAAATTAATGCCCACTCACAAAATATCAGGGTGGTACCCAGCAAAATAAAAACATAAATATATACTAAAAGCAGTAAATGACTGGATACTCAGGAAAATTTTACACAACTGTATAGGTCTGTCAGCATAAAAAAGTGTTCTGCCAAGTTGTTCTGGCAGCAGCACCCTTCTGAAGGCCTCTAGAACAGGAGGTGGGGAAAGGCAGGTAGGAAAAGCCACCCCAAATTTCCATCATAGAGACTCACCCTTCATGTGACACTATTTGGGTCAATTACTGCTGAGGGGAAGTCCTGGTGGCCAGCCTTCTCTATGCATCTTCAGCCCTAGCTACAAAATATTTGCTTTGTTGAATTGCTGAATTGAATCACATCTTTTTTTAAAATACATCCATACACCAGCAGTTGTACCCATGAATGCTGGGCAGCAGGAACTTTCCAAGCTCTCCACTATATGTAAAAAGGAAAGGAAAGGGAAAATCTAAGTGAATTTCGAATCAGGTTTCAATGATCAAATGGAACCGACCTTGCCAAGCATTTTGAAGCAAAGCCAACCTTTTACAAGAGGAAAGAGACGCACTACAAAATCAACAACAAGCCCGATGACAGACGTCATAAGTGGATGAGATACACTGTCATCCTAACAACATATCAAAGCAAAAATATGCAGAACTATTTGTGTCAGCAAAACGTGTAGCTCCAAAGATGAGGTGCTTCATAAGCACACTAGGAAACAGGACTGGAGAAATCCTCCAGGGTATCTTTGTCTTCAGCTACTGGATTTTAGAGAGCTGGTAATCAAACATCAGTTCAAGTGATCTTTCATATATGGGGCAGAGGTTAGCCAGATATATTTGGGTTGCTTTGTGGAGCTCAGCAAAGGAGTGCCAGGTCTGACCTTTGGTTAAAAATAGCACAGACCTTTCCATATAGCAATATATTAACTAGGGCGGCCTTTGTAGCACACTCAATCCCTGTTTGTTTCATTACATCTGAACCTGAGGTAAACTTGTGAAGAGCAATAAGTGTCATTGGCACTTACATTTGATTAACTTTATTCTGCAGCAGCCCCAGAGGTTAAAACCACTTTTATTGCCTTTTGCTGGGACATTTTTATTGAATATTATGTCACACAGCACTAAGTACACCAAGTCAACCAAGGAAATGGTAGAAGTTTAAAGTTTATTCCCAATGGATTGTGGGAATTTGCATAGAGCTCTATACAATGGCCTCTATACAAGAAAGAAAAAACCGCCATACAGGCCTTGTAATTAATTATGGCCACAGCTTCACCATAGGAACTGCTGACCTCATTATGACATTGGTCCCTAGTTTGTTTCTGGGGAAACCACAGAGTCTTATATCTTCAGCAGCTGGCAGTATGTATGATCCATCCTTTGCTCAAATTGCTGAACGCTACATTCCATACATTTTGAATACCCATCCCTTGAAGGGACAAAACGTTCAAAAAGAAACCAGGATGACCATCTCTGCAGTTGCAGAAAATGCAAAGTGGAACAAAATAAAAGCTACTAGCACTGTCAACTCCAGAGAGATTTTTGGGCTAAGGAAAAAAAGCACAATATTATGCCATCAGCTTCATGGCTGAGTGAGTACGGATTTGAAACTCGGCTATCTACAGCATTAAAAAAACTGGCATTCTGCTTCTCAGGTAAACAGAAATGTCTTTTTTTCACACAGATGAAACAGATTACTGCTGTATAATATACAACATGCTTATAGTATACCACATACATTTACCATGGAATGTTTGGTGGAGATCTGTTTAGACCACAGTATCTGTCAGTCTCTATAGAAGTGCAATGCATCTTGGGCCAGAGCAGATTAAACATTGCTGCCCAGTCACCATTTCAGCAAACTGGGCTGAAATTAAAGGAAATTGCCAGGTTGTTGTTGTTTAGTCGTTTAGTCGTGTCCGACTCTTCGTGACCCCATGGACCATAGCACGCCAGGCACTCCTGTCTTGCACTGCCTCCCGCAGTTTGGTCAAACTCATGTTCGTAGCTTCGAGAACACTGTCCAACCATCTCGTCCTCTGTCGTCCCCTTCTCCTAGTGCCCTCCATCTTTCCCAACATAAGGGTCTTTTCCAAGGATTCTTCTCTTCTCATGAGGTGGCCAAAGTATTGGAGCCTCAGCTTCACGATCTGTCCTTCCAGGGAGCACTCAGGGCTGATTTCCTTCAGAATGGATAGGTTTGATCTTCTTGCAGTCCATGGGACTCTCAAGAGTCTCCTCCAGCACCATAATTCAAAAGCATCAATTCTTCGACGATCAGCCTTCTTTATGGTCCAGCTCTCACTTCCATACATCACTACTGGGAAAACCATAGCTTTAACTATACGGACCTTTGTCGGCAAAGTGATGTCTCTGCTTTTTAAGATGCTGTCTAGGTTTGTCATTGCTTTTCTCCCAAGAAGCAGGCGTCTTTTAATTTCGTGACTGCTGTCACCATCTGCAGTGATCAAGGAGCCCAAGAAAGTAAAATCTCTCACTGCCTCCATTTCTTCCCCTTCTATTTGCCAGGAGGTGATGGGACCAGTGGCCATGATCTTGGTTTTTTTGATGTTGAGCTTCAGACCATATTTTGCGCTCTCCTCTTTCACCCTCATTAAAAGGTTCTTTAATTCCTCCTCGCTTTCTGCCATCAAGGTTGTGTCATCTGCATATCTGAGGTTGTTGATATTTCTTCCGGCAATCTTAATTCCGGCTTGGGATTCATCTAGTCCAGCCTTTCGCATGATGAATTCTGCATATAAGTTAAATAAGCAGGGAGACAATATACAACCTTGTCGTACTCCTTTCCCAATTTTGAACCAATCAGTTGTTCCATATCCAGTTCTAACTGTAGCTTCTTGTCCCACATAGAGATTTCTCAGGAGACAGATGAGGTGATCAGGCACTCCCATTTCTTTAAGAACTTGCCATAGTTTGCTGTGGTCGACACAGTCGAAGGCTTTTGCATAGTCAATGAAGCAGAAGTAGACGTTTTTCTGGAACTCTCTAGCTTTCTCCATAATCCAGCGCATGTTTGCTATTTGGTCTCTGGTTCCTCTGCCCTTTCGAAATCCAGCTTGCACTTCTGGGAGTTCTCGGTCCACATACTGCCTAAGCCTGCCTTGTAGAATTTTAAGCATAACCTTGCTAGCGTGTGAAATGAGCGCAATTGTGCGGTAGTTGGAGCATTCTTTGGCACTGCCCTTCTTTGGAATTGGGATGTAGACTGATCTTCTCCAATCCTCTGGCCATTGCTGAGTTTTCCAAACTTGCTGGCATATTGGGTGTAGCACCTTAACAGCATCATCTTTTAAAATTTTAAATAGTTCAGCTGGAATATCATCACTTCCACTGGCCTTGTTATTAGCAGTGCTTTCTAAGGCCCATTTGACTTCACTCTCCAAGATGTCTGGCTCAAGGTCAGCAACCACACTACCTGGGGTGTACGAGACCTCCATATCTTTCTGGTATAATTCCTCTGTGTATTCCTGCCACCTCTTCTTGATGTCTTCTGCTTCTGTTAGGTCCTTATCACTTTTGTCCTTGATTATGGTAATCTTTGTACGAAATGTTCCTTTCATATCTCCAATTTTCTTGAACAGATCTCTGGTTTTCCCCATTCTATTATTTTCCTCTATTTCTTTGCATTGCTCATTTAAGAAGACCCTCTTGTCTCTCCTTGCTGTTTTTTGGAAATCTGCATTCAGTTTCCTGTATCTTTCCCTATCTCCCTTGCATTTTGCTTGCCTCCTCTCCTCCGCTATTTGTAAGGCCTCGTTGGATAGCCATTTTGCTTTCTTGCATTTCCTTTTCCTTGGGATGGTTTTCGTTGCTGCCTCCTGTATAATGTTACGAGCCTCCATCCATAGTTCTTCAGGCACTCTGTCCACCAAATCTAAATCCTTAAACCTGTTCCTCACTTCCACTGTGTATTCATAAGGGATTTGATTCAGATTGTATCTTACTGGCCCAGTGCTTTTTCCTACTTTCTTCAGTTTAAGCTGGAATTTTGCTATAAGAAGCTGATGATCTGAGTTACAGTCAGCTCCAGGTCTTGTTTTTGCTGACTGTATAGAGCTTCTCCATCTTTGGCTGCAGAGAATATAATCAATCTGATTTCGATGCTGCCCATTTGGTGATATCCATGTGTAGAGTCGTCTCTTGTGTTGTTGGAAGAGAGTGTTTGTGATGACCAGCTTGTTCTCTTGACAGAACTCTATTAGCCTTTGCCCTGCTTCATTTTGAACTCCAAGGCCAAACTTGCCAGTTGTTCCTTTTATCTCTTGATTCCCTACTTTAGCATTCCAATCCCCTGTAATGAGAAGAACATCCTTCTTTGGTGTCATTTCTAGAAGTTGTTGTAGGTCTTCATAGAATTGGTCAATTTCACTTTCTTCAGCACCGGTAGTTGGTGCATAAACTTGGATTACTGTGATGTTAAAAGGTCTGCCTTGGATTCGTATCGAGATCATTCTGTCATTTTTGAGATTGCATCCCATTACAGCTTTTGCCACTCTTTTGTTGACTATGAGGGCCACTCCATTTCTGCTACAGGATTCTTGCCCACAGTAGTAGATATGATAGTCACCCGAACTGAATTCGCCCATTCCCTTCCATTTTAGTTCACTGATGCCCAGGATGTCGATATTTATTCTTGTCATCTCATTTTTGACCACATCCAGCTTACCTCCACTCATGGTTCTTACATTCCAGGTTCCTATGCAATATTTTTCTTTACAGCATCGGACTTTCCTTTCGCTTCCAGGCATATCCGCAACTGAGCATCCTTTCGGCTTTGGCCCAGCCGCTTCATCAGCTCTGAATCTACTTGTACTTGTCCTCCGCTCTTCCTCAGTAGCATGTTGGACACCTTCCGACCTGAGGGGCTCATCTTCCAGCGTCATAACTTTTATATGCCTGTTGTCTTTGTCCATGGAGTTTTCTTGGCAGGGATACTGGAGTGGCTTGCCAGTTCCTTCTCCAGGTGGATCACGTTTAGTCAAAACTCTCCACTATGACCTGTCCATCTTGGGTGGCCCTGCATGGCATAGCTCATAGCTTCTCCGAGTTATTCAAGCCCCTTCGCCACGACAAGGCATTGATCCATGAAGGGATCAATGCCAGGTAACCAGGTACATTTTCATAGGTAGGGGAATGAAGCAGGAATCTCTCTGGCTTGAACAAGTAACCAACTTTTAGCTGTTCTTTTAGCTGTTCTGGGGTATCTGGGGTACTAGGTAGCAATATACTCGATGGACAGCTCCATTTAGGCTGACAGAAACTCATCACGCTTTGGTAAATTACATTTCTTGTCTTAACAATAGTGGAATTAGCAAGCAAGTGGTACAGCTGACACAGAATGCACAAAAGGGTGGAATGATTGTGTGCAAAATGAACAGGCCACAGGGATAACCCGGGGGGGGGGTTGGACGGAGGAGAGGAGGGGAAATCACAGGGATAAGCCAGGGGTGGGGGGAAGAGGGGGCATAATAGGTCATGGATCAGGGCAGAGTTGGGGGTTTCACAGGGATGAGGGAGGGGGATGAGGGGGGAATCCCAGGGGTAAGCCGGGGGTGAGGGGAGGAGTGGGGGAATCCCAGGGATATGTCATGGATCGGCACAGGGTAGGAAAAATCACACAGATAACCCACAGCAACATGTGGCAGGGCCAGCTTGTGTGTGTGTGTGTGTGTGTGTGTACCATATATATATGGTAAAAGTCTCAAACTGCTATATTTTTCTGCCATATTTTGATTCCAATTGTAGGCATGTTTGCCTTTTCTGAGGGGATGAAGCCTGTCCAAGTTCAGAAAGAGAGGTGCAGCAGTTCTCCTGAAAGGACAGACTTTATCAGTGTGGATCCATTGTGAGGCATGCATTCATTGGCTGCAGTTTCCATTAACATTTAAAGTGATATGGTGTCTGAGCACCGTTTCCATTAGGTTAAAAGAGAGAGAGCTGCATTTGAAATATGAATGAAATTGATGTGTTTGTAGACCAAAAAATCATGAAAAGCAGCAGAGTTTTCAAAAGTCCCCTGCATGATAGTCCATGTTCCCTACTTTGAGAATTCCCCATCTTAACAAAAACGGCATTTCTTGATAATTCTAACTCACATTCCAACAGCATGCCAAGATCAACTGCCTTCCAGTGTAGCATCCCTGTGGGTTTGATAAAGGAATTCATGAAATAATCTGGTCAGTGGATTAATCGAGCAGGATACTCCTGGATTTAAATCTGGCCGAGTACGGTGTTCTTACCTAAACCAGTTTAGATACATGAGTTCTTGCATATAATTTTACAGGCTCTGCAACATGGTCACTATAGTTTCGCAATTTGCTGTGAGCAGGCACAGGCCATTTGTCTAACCATTTGGTGCATCTGCATTCCTCCTTTGCAGCATCCTTCCTACCATAAAGGGTCCAAAGTGCCTTTGATGTAGATCTGCCATCTTTCACAGGTTCCTGTTTACATGTATGCATGGAGAATGCTTTGTAGTGTTGATAAGGGAGATGTTGGGAGGGGGTTAGGATTTCAGGATAGTCTTTGTTAATTATTCACTATACTAGGAATTTATTGGAACATTTGAATTTTGAGTTGCCACCTTGATTATAATAAAAATAGCCTGCAGGGAGAGGACAGGAGATTCATTCTCATTCTTTGAGTCATTCTTGGAGAAGAGAAGGTTAAGGGGTGATATGATAGCCATGTTCAAATATATGAAAGGATGTCATATGGAGGAGGGAGAAAGATTGTTTTCTGCTGCTCCAGAGAAGTGGACACGGAGCAATGGATTCAAACTACAAGAAAGAAGATTCCACCTCAACATTAGGAAGAACTTCCTGACAGTAAGAGCTGTTCGGCAGTGGAATTTGCTACCAAGGAGTGTGGTGGAGTCTCCTTCTTTGGAGGTCTTTAAGCAGAGGCTTGACAGGCATATGTCAAGAATGCTTTGATGGTGTTTCCTGCTTGGCAGGGGGTTGGACTGGATGGCCCTTGTGGTCTCTTCCAACTCTATGATTCTATGATTCTATGATTCTTTCTCTCTCAGGACTTCTTGCTGGTCAAAAGCTCGTCTCTGTCTTTCTTTTCCCCTCTCCCTACACTCATGAGTAAACCCCACATTCCAGTTCATTTGGCACAGCACCAGTTGGAAAAACAGACTGGAGCAAGCCCTGGGACCAAGGGCTTCTTATACATTTTTAAATATATGTGTTTATATATTGAGCATGTTAACAGGCATATGCAAGGCAGTATTAGGTGTGACATGGTGACAACTTCAATTGGCATCAGAGGCAGATCATAGGAAGAACAGCCATCACCACTACACAATCAGGGAATGTTCCCAGCAATTGTAATCACTTTGTATTTCAATCTGCCTTTCCTGTGATAATAGGCAGTGGAGCGTCTCTTTTTATTCATACTAGTCAACCGTGCACCCACTCTTGAAAGAAGAATTGAGACTTGACTGGAGTTATGGTCAAATTAACTGAACTGCAGGATTCAGGCATCTACTTTGTCCCTTTCACCTGGGCAATGCCACTCTGGCTCTGGGCAGAGGAATACCCAATAGTCATTTTTGCCCACTTGCTTGGGATGCAGGAGGAAGGGGGCATGTGAGAGGTGCATCCCTTCCCTCACTGTCCAGTATTTGGGGTTTAGACTCCTCCACCCCCCCAAGTCTGTTCCCTTTTCCCTCAAAGCAGCTGGCAATGAGGGGTGGGTTGGGTGAATACCCTTTACCAGCTTGCACAACCTGCCATTGTAATGAAATCAAATGTACCAGCTAATTAAACATTTCTGCTTTCTCCTTTCTTAGGATTTGATGTCATACTTTTAGTTTGTGACTCCTATAAATGATAACTTCCAGTGATAACCTTGTAAAGTACTTAGGGTGTGGAGGTGCACTTGTGTGTAATTGCTCCACATTTACCTGTTATCTCACATTTGTTGGAAAGGAAAGCTATGAATTCAGCAGCCATTTGGGATTCTGCTGCTAAATCCAGGGCTAAGCGATGTCCTTCATAGGTTTCCACAGCTCCAAATCAGTTTGCATTCCTATTCTTTACTGGCTGTCATTTCCCTGACAACTCAACCATTATATGAATTTCTTCCAGAGGCAAGGGAGGGGGAGAGTTACATTCTCTACAATGCATTTTACACATGCAGTTCTTCATATAATGCACTAAAATGTCAAGATATATATTATCTTAGTTGTAGTGAAAGTGTTGGACCTTAAAATATTTCAGCAGCAATTCTGACAAGTTGAAAGTTTATTAGAGCAAGTTTGTGGATGACAAAAAGTTAATTTAAGCTGTTCTCTCTGTGCTTTCTTCCGGTAACTGCTTCTTGAATGCCATCTTCCTGTTGACTGTCTTTCTCGAAACACGAAGCACTATTAACCTGGATTAGCTGTTGAAACTCTGGAGTCACACAGCTGCAAAGAATTTTAATGAAACGGCCTTTGCATCTTGCTGTCCTATACATAAGTATTGTTGCGCACCATTCCAGTCTCCAAACTTTGCAAGATTCCAGGTGTTTCCATGTGCTTCCAAAGGGTGTATGTTTGCTTTAGGAATGAGGCACAGAGGACAAAAAGTATCTCGAAGAGATCATACCTCTGATAACACTACTTTTTCCTCCGATGTATCAATCTACATCTACACATCAGAAACGTAGATCAGGTAAAATATGTGAATAAATGGAAAGAGCAGAAAGCACTGGTAAATTCTTCCTTCTCCACTTAAATAAGAGGATAAGAGTTTTGTTTAAAAGTAACTCCACATCTCTGGCACGTGTTACAAACTACACTCTGGCAGATATGTAGGAAAGCCTCGAAGAACTGCTTGTTTTTTTTCTGCTTCTGCTTAAATTGTATTCTGCTTAAAGGTAAAGGGACCCCTGACCATTAGGCCAAGTAGTGACCGACTCTGGGGTTGCGGCACTCATCTCGTGTTATTGGCCGAGGGAGCCGGCTTACAGCTTCCAGGTCATGTGGCCAGCATGACTAAGCCCTTCTGGCGAACCAGAGCAGCACACAGAAATGCCGTTTACCTTCCCGCTGTAGCGGTACCTATTTATCTACTTGCACTTTGACATGCTTTCGAACTGCTAGGTTGGCAGGAGCTGGGACCGAGCAACGGGAGCTCACCCCATCGCGGGGATTCGAACCACTGACCTTCTGATTGGCAAGCCCTAGGCTCAGTGGTTTAACCCACAGTGCCACCCGTGTCCCTGTATTCTGCTTGGGCTTGTGCAAAAAAGCAGCTGTAAGGATCTCTCAATTTCCCCAAAAATCTAAGCTAAGGATTAAGATCAACCATTTCCTAAACATGATTATGCCATTCAGGATATAGCAGCATTACCCTGATGATCTGGGACATCTGCTTAAATTCTGTTTGATATCCCTTCTCTTTGACAGTAAACTGATCTTCAATAGGCTTTCCTTTATTAATCTGTGCGTGCAGAAATGAACGTTTTTCCTCTTTCATTTGCAAGAAGACACTAATGACAAAGCTGCATGTTCTCAATTCTGTACAGAGAAGTCAGCGATTACTTCTATATGTCATGATAGATCATGGGGTTCAGGGAGGGTGAATAGCACAGATGAATATACAGTATGTGTACTCTTACCACTTTTTCATACAATGTTCATGCATTGGGGGGGGGGTGCCTTACCGGCATAGAGACATTTGGGGTGTGGTTATCAGGCACTGTTCTCAGCTCCCCTCCTTGCATTCACAATGCATGGAAGGGCTAGGACTCCATAACCTTATCACCTATTAATAGATACAAACTGCTGTTGAAGGAGCTGCCTCAAACCTTTTCTACCCTACAAATAAGATGGATGGAATGTCAAGATGTTGCATTTTATTCCCTAACAAATCGTTCGTGCGATGTAATAATCAAGGATGGACACATATGCCAATTTTGGTTCTCTCTGTTTCTCATTTTTTCAATTTTAATTTCAATTTACATTCCTTCAGCAAGCTTCAAATAAGTTTTTTTTTTAATTCCACAGGAAAGTTCCATTTTTTTCCTCCTATTAAACACATTTTTTAAAAATAAGCAGTTTAGCAAGCATACACATTTTTGTAGTGCAAGCAGTTTATAGATGCATCTTTGTATGTACTGTTTGGTTGGAGAATTTCAAAGAATGCCTGTGTTTCAGTTGATGCATTAGTTTAAGAACAGGAAAATTGCTTAGCTTCTTGTTAAAAATGCAAAGAAAATCAAATTTATTCCCCATCCCAGGTAATAATAACTTGCTCTGCTATATCTGTGCTGGTGCATATTTTTCCCTATGAGAATCATGCAATCCTGAAAAGCATTTCCCCACATAAAAAGTGAATATACTGTTATGAGCATGTAGGTGTCAGACTCCTCACAATCCTCAGATTTAGCAAGTGTTAGAATGCAATCAAGTCATGGGGTGTTAAGCTGAGTACTATACTACTCTAATCCCTGGATCTAACAAATGTTAAAATCTTATTAAGCCAGACTAGCACCCTCTTGAGATAAACCCTGGGAATCCTGTATTCCTCATACATTGGTTCCACAAGATAAGTCTGCCCAATTTGGAGAGATCTCCCTCCTCCAAACACTGCAGTGCCTATAACTAAAGCTGTTTTGGGGGTCACTCAACCCCACAGGGAAGCAATTGGGGTTCCCCAACTCTGGTTTTGTGGGACATTAGCGTTCTGGTTCCTGCTAACCTAGCAGTTCGAAAGCACGTCAAAGTGCAAGTAGATAAATAGGTACCGCTCCAGTGGGAAGGTAAACGGTGTTTCCGTGCGCTGCTCTGCTTCGCCAGAAGTGGCCTAGTCATGCTGGCCACATGACCCGGAAGCTGTACGCCAGCTCCCTTGTCCAGTAAAGCGAGATGAGCGCCACAATCCCAGAGTCGTTCGCGACTGGACCTAATGGTCAAGGGTCTCCTTTACCTTTACCTAGCATTCTGGTATCTTTCAGCAAGTTCACTTGCCTTTTTTTCAGTGGGCCTTGTTGCTGGGCCCTGGGCCCCGAGGTGACCTGGCCAAGGGTCAGAGACTAGCACCCTTCCTGCTGCTGCTACCCGTTGGTGCTGGCGGGGCCCTGCTTAAGGAGTGGACCTCACTGTCCAATCAGTGTCAACCGAGTAGTGTCTGCAGGGAATTTAAACTCTGGCATTGTAAGGAGGCCATCCTTTTGCACCCTTTTGCAGATATCCCACCATCCTTACCCTCTTTTTTCTGCTTTAATGTGTTATGACCTTGCTATGGACTAATATCAGTCACTATTTTGGACCGGGCCGGAATTTTTCTACTTTGCAAATTGGCTCCACCATTTGTTTTTCGCCTACCTAGTAGCAATCATCACAACTCTGTGAAGTTAGGGTAAGCCTATGTTGGAATGGAGGGGAAGTTGCAGTCTCCACCTCCGCCTCTCTCTCATTAAGGGTATCCTGTTAAAGGGATCCGGGGGTGTGGATTCTGTCTGATGCCCAGATGTGGGCTAAGGCCATACTACTACCCCAACGGGGACCCCTGAGGGTGCCCCTATCTGATGTAAGTCATAGGGCTCCCCCTTCTGGTGGTTTACCCTTAGTTGGACTTCCAACAGACAGGCAGGAGTTGGAATATAGTCCTGCTTCACCCAATGCCTAAGCCAAACCGCTCACATCTGTAACCAATAAAGTTGTGGCCTATTTGAACCCATAAACCAAAACCCACTAGGAGACCGTGGCTCACGAGGCCTTGACACGCAACATGTCTACTATTGCTTTTAATACATGGACAGTTAAATATGTACCTAATGTGTTCCAGAAACATAATACTGTAAACTGCCCTGTAATACTTGGATGAAGGGCAGTACAGTGGTACCTCTGGTTACACACTTAATTCATTCCGGAGGTCCGTTCTTAACCTGAAATCATTCTTAACCTGAGGTACCACTTTAGCTAATGGAGCCTCCCGCTGCCGCCACCGCGCGATTTCTGTTCTCATCCTGAGGTAAAGTTCTTAACACGAGGTAATACTTCCGGGTTAGCAGAGTCTGTAACCCGAAGTGTTTGTAACCCGAGGTGTTTGTAACCCGAATATTAAAATACAATAATCTATTAAACATTACAAGCTTCCTAATATCTAAGCCAATACAGTGGTACCTCTGGTTTAGAACTTAATTCGTTCCGGAGGTCCGTTCTTAACCTGAAACTGTTCTTAACCTGAAGCACCACTTAAGCTAATGGGGCTTCCTGCTGCCACCATGCTGCCGGAGCACGATTTCTGTTCTCATCCTGAAGCAAAGTTCTTAACCTGAGGTACTATTTCTGGGTTAGCGGAGTTTGTAACATGAAGCATTTGTAGCCTGAAGCGTTTGTAACCCGAGGTATATAAATTTTAATAATGATAATGATAATACATCCTCAACTGAGAACTCTGGATTTATTTGTATTTTTACAATATATAAAATATACACTGTTCATGTCCCAACAGCATGTCAGAGCATGCCTGTAGAACCAAACTCAACTCACTGGACATTCAGTACCCTTAGGGTAGGAGATTGAGAGAGAGGACTATTTCCTAAAACCATTTCCTAGGAATACTAGACTCTCAGGTGGCAGGTGGACTTCCAGTTGCCAAGAGTTTGAGCCTGGATCTGCAGTGGATTACATATGCCTTCAGTTTTAAATGCATGACACTGATTTCAGATGATCGTTCATCTGTAACCGTTTGTTGGGGATTGTTTCAAAAAGCTGATGTGCCTGGGGAATTGAACCGAAATGAAATACGAATCCCTAGAGTTATTAATCCTGCTTGAATAAATCAAATCATTAATATATTGCAGCAACCTGAGAATAGAGCATCCTAAAGGGGCCTGTGAAGTATTAAAAAAAGAAGTTATGATGGGTATTTTTCCTCTCTGCTTGAATAATGGTGTAACAGCAGAAGAGGATGACATATTCAGGCTTAATTATCCCCCTTTTCTGTCTTCATCCATTGCCAGGAAAATTTAATTAGTGGAGAATAAGACTTCCTCCCAATATGACAACTACATATAGCTTACAACAATGTAACTTCTAATGGATCTGAAAATAGATAACATAACAAAACTGAGTTTATTCAGTTATACAAAGTAATATCTTTACTGTGATACAGTTAAGTGTGCTAGCTTGTTAGTGCAATGAAAATTAAGGCCCTCGCATCTTGTCCTAAGCAGAAAATGTTCTTTTTTCACTCTGCAAGAAGTTTTGATGAAAGGCTAGTTATTAAGCTAGCTATGGCTTTTTGTAAGGAACCGCAGAAGTGAGAAACTGGAGCAACTCAACAAGCTGCACTCAAAAGCTCAGGGGAATTTTAGAACTCCTGCACAATGCAAGGAATAAAACAAAGAAAATTCACTATGCTGGTGCTGTTGTAAAAATCATTGTGCACACAAAAGGTACATTTTTGATCTGGCCATGGGTTTCATACCAGATTTGGGATGCTCTTTCTGCCTCCAATATGCTCATAAAATGTCATGTGTATGATAAGCATACATTCATAAAATGAAATAATAGTAAACAATGACAACAATACCAAAGGGTATTACTTAAAATATTCACCATAATTTCTGATCATTAGCAAATATTTCTAATATATGTAGACATATGTTTTTCCCCCTATCCAGCCCACAGGGAAGGTAGTGAAATCAATGGCTTAAGTCTGATAGAATCAAAGAATTGTAGAGTTGGAAGGAGCCACGAGAGTCATCTAATCCAATCCCTTGCAATACAGGAAACTCAACTAAAGCATCCATGACAGATGACAATTTAACCTCTGCTTGTAAACTCCCTTGGACCACCTTCTAAGGGAGTCCGTTCCACTGTCAAACAGCTCTTACCATCAGAAAGTTCTTTCTGATGTTTAGTCAGAATCTCCTTTCTTGTAACTTGAAGCCATCCAAAGCAGGAGAAAACAAACTTGCTACATCTTCCATGTGACAGCCTTTTATATATTTGGAGATGGCTATCATATCTCCTTCTCAGTCTTATCTTATCCAGGCTAAACATACCCAACTCCCTCAACTGCTTGTTTTATTTTTTCGTATTTATTTATAAAATCTATATACCACCATTCATCCAAAGATAAATATAAAAATAAAAACACAAAATACATAATAAAAACAATAACAAGACTAAAACAAAACAATACCCACCCTATAATCCTCATAAGGCTTGGTTTCCAGACCCTTGATCGTCTGGGTCACCCTCCTCTGCACATGTTCCAGCTTGTCAATATCCTTCTTAAATGGTGCTGCCCAGAACTGAGCACAGTACTCCAGGTATTCAGCTATCATTCATAGGAGCAATGTATGAGAACCATGCATACATGAAATTGTTTCTCTCTGATCTTCTGATCAAACAGCTGTATGGTGTTATTATTATTATTATTTTGGCTGATCCAGCGATTTCTTGTGCAGCCAGGTTCTACTTTTCCCTCCTAACTTCTTCCTTGCTGCTGCAAGCATGAAGATGTAATTTTGTGCATGTTTTGTTTCATTTGGAAATGAAGACAAGAAAGCTAACTGAGGTTCTGGAACAATGATGTGCTTTGATATGTCTTATTATTTAGGCCAGGAATTTGAGACCAACCCTTTCTTTCTATTTTTATTAGTTACTCATCCATCTGTTGCCTTTCAGTGACAGACTGGATCATACACTTTGGCTGTCTTGCAGAAACTTCACTGAAACCTCCATCATTGAAATTAGAAGGCTATGTCAGAAAAGGACTTCACTGATTTAAGCATCGTAGCCAAAATATGTTCAGTTTCATTATTCTTTTCCTGGACTATCCTGAACAATGTTTAATTACATCAATGTAGCTAAAAGTTTTACCCCATTATTCTGTCCTTGGCTTTGCTACACTTTAATTAAAGTAATTGAGTATATTTGTTCATTGTTGTGAAAGCTTGAGATTGCAGTCTATGCACACTCACCTGGAATTAAACTCTGCTGAACACAATGAAATTTACTTCTGAACAGAGGTCTCAGAGACTTTCAATGGAAACAGAAACAGGTGCAGAAATTGTCTGCATACTTGCTTGTTATGAAGACCAGATTAACTTAATGCAAACACAAGCAGCCAACTAATGAATGTTATGTGCATCCAAGTTATGAAACTTGGATGCAAACTCCATTGATCCGAGTTACAGGTAGGTAGCCGTGTTGGTCTGAGTCGAAGCAAAATAAAAAAATTCCTTCAGTAGCACC
Source organism: Zootoca vivipara (assembly GCF_963506605.1). Taxonomy (NCBI): domain Eukaryota; kingdom Metazoa; phylum Chordata; class Lepidosauria; order Squamata; family Lacertidae; genus Zootoca; species Zootoca vivipara. The sequence goes on along the minus strand of NC_083276.1, from coordinate 54,367,052 downwards.
TTAAAGACCAACTAAGTTTATATTTTGGTATGAGCTTTCGTGTGCATGCACACTTCTTCAGATACACATTGATCCGAGTGAAACTTACTACTTTGATGTCCCCTTAAAGTCAATGAGACTCCTTTGTAAGCCCTTGTAATATGTTTCTACTGTTCAACGTTGTGTATAACTATTGTCTAATTAAGGACTACTCAGAGTAAATCTCATTGATTTAATTGGGCTTACTCCAGGTCATCAGGAATCCACAATGTGTGAAGGACTTCCCCTGCATGTGAAGACAGGCTCTGGTGGATTGAGCACATTAGACAAATAGAAGGCAGTTTCTGCACATGATGTAGAGGGAAGTGAGGGGCAGATGGAGCTCATCAACCTGGGAAGGTAGCCCATCTAGGAGAAGGAAAACTCTGATCCCAAACCTCTGCTGCCTTGTGGGATATCTTCAGGAGAAGAAAAAGCTAAGAAGATATATATATATATATATATATATAATCTCAAAACCAAGGCAGATTCAAATGAGAGAATACAGTATTTCAGATAGCTTGGAGCTAAGTTGTATAGGGCTTTATAGGTGATAACCAGCACTTTGAATTGTGTCCAGAAACATATCTGTCTGGTGGAACAGCTGGTGGAGCTGTTCTAGCAAAGTCATTTGCTCCCTATAACCAGCCCTAGTCAACAATATGGCTGCAACTTTTTGAGCCACTTGAAGTCTCTGGGTCCTTTTCAAAGGCAGCTCTGTGTACAACATGTTGCAGTAATCCAAAGGGGATGCAATTTAGGCATGCGTCACAGGGGCCACATCAGGGATCTCACGGAACGGGTGCAGCTGGCTCACAAGGATAGGTACAAGTCAGACAGAAATTCTCTACTGTCTGTCAGATTTCTATGAAGCCTGTGGTGCTATTAAGATGTAGTTTTCATGTTTAATTTAATTTGGTGTCTAATTAACACATGAGTGCTCTTTCATGCTTTGTGACAGCATATTAAAATACCATGTTGCCTTTGCTTACCGGCTTAATGATTCGTGACCTGAATGATAATTGACACACGCGTTGCAATCTTGAGATGTAAACATTGTGCCATGACTAAGTCTCCATTCTCCTTTCTCTTTGGATCTTTTTAGAACTGGCACTAGATCCCCAGATTCCAATGGCATATGCTTCTCACACAGCTTCCATTGTGCAGTGACAATGGTGTCTCTACCAACTACATACCTGATGCCACACATCAGGTGTGAGGTGGGTGGCTATGGTTTGGGGGAAAAGGTGTCCTGGGCAAAACTGGGGCCCTTATTAGACTGTGGGCTAGATGTCCACCACTTCTGCTATAGAATCAAGTTTATTTGCATTAATTAATTACAATCCTAATATAACCCTTTGAAGCACCTTTAATCCATTGTCATGTAAATCTGATTGATGACACACAGGAGTCTTTGCTGATTACTGCCTCATGAGCAAGTCTCAAGTGGCATAGAAAAACAAGAGCAACTCCAGAAAAATAAAAATAAACCTAGTTTCAGAAAGTGAAAATGTATTACCGTTTTGGTTTAACATCTGCCTTGAGGAAGGAGAAGGGCATGGCTTAAAAGCTGTGCATCTGCCTTCCATGCAGAAGGTCCCAGATTCAGCCTCTGGAATCTCTAGGTAGGGCTGGGAAATACTCCTGCCTGAAACCCTGGAATGCTGCTGTCAGTCAGTATAGCCAATTCCAAATGAGATGGACCAACAGACTCACTTAACATAAGACAGATTTACCCCTGGTTAAGTGCAGTCAAAGGGTGTGGGGTCTGGGGTCATCTCGCTTCAGGCAGAGAGAGCCGGTATTTGTCTACAGACAGCTTTCTGGGTCATGTGGCCAGCATGACTAAACTGCTACTGGTGCATGGAGGACCGTGACATGGAAACACCATTTACCTTCTAGATGCAGTGGTACCTATTTATCTACTTCCACTGGTGTGCCTTCGAACTGCTAGGTTGGCAGAAGCTGGGGCAGAGCAACAGGAGCTCACCCTGTCACACAGATTCGAACCGCCGACCTTCCGATCAGTAAGCCTAAGAGACTTAGGGGTTTAGACCACAGCACCATCCACGTGTGAAAGAATTTGCTTGTGCATGTCAACAATAATGACCATTCCCCATATAAAAAGGGGTGCACATTTTGTGCGGTTGTGCACAGCCCCTGGGAACCCCTGGACAGCCCTTAGTAGTTTGGAGGCTGGCACCACCTTCCCGGGCTGGATACCTGGATACACAGCCAGCCGTCCAATCCATCTGGGGGAGGTGTTGCCAGGGGGGATTGGCCAGGTAGAAGGAGGTAACCATCCAGTGCACACAGCAGAAGGCGAGACATACCTGGGTAGCAGCCCGACGGTTCCAGAGCTTTCCCACCCTCCACTCCCAAAATTAATGCTTACATTACAGGTTAACCCCTTTGTTCTTCCACAGGCAAACACGCACGCAGGCGCTGCTATGACAAGGCCGCTGTTGAAGGGCCGGAAAGGACTTTCCCTACATTGGCAGGTTTCGCCTTTCCCATAGCAATTCGTCACAACTTTGACGGGTACAGGCCTTGGGCAGAATCCTTTAGTCATTTACCAGAATGGGGTGGTGGTGACCCCCCACCCCATTGTGGCAGCGATACCAGGCTTCCCATAAACGGGGTCTGGGGGGAGGCATTGACCATATGCCCAGAGGTCGTCATTGCCCTCCCCCTCCAGTGGCGGCGAAAAGGGGAGTGGGCTATCTGCTTGAACATATGTTCTCCAGAGCTAGTCCAACCCCAATATATGCTGGATAACCCGGAAATTACCCAGACCCCCGGCTGGGGGCTGGGAAGGATAAACGCCCAATGCCTGATCCAAGGTCTCCCTACATCTGAATCTTAATAAAGTTGTGGCCAATTTTAATCCCATAGAATGTTGTCTGGTGTCATTATTCCGCTCGGGGGCTGCCTGGGGTTTGGGGGGACTCCGCCTGACTGCGCAATGGTGTGGAGTTACACCATATAATGCATAGTCAGTTGCAGCAATGGAGCCACTGCAAACAACCCAGAGCTCCCCTGACCTTGCTGCCACCTTAGCAGCCAATGATGATGAAGATGATGATGATGTACTGCTGATGTTGAGTAGATACAGCAGAGTTGATTGAAAAATCTTACGTAATCTGGATCAGTAGATGGTTCTCTCTGGAGTGACTGGAAGCAGCACTAGGTCAAGTATGTCTCTCTCTGTGTGTTTGTGCATTCACCATTTTATTCAGTAGGCATCTATACTGCAAATCACAAACATTCCTTAATGACCATAATGATTAGAATATCATTCAGAAATAAACACTAAAGCAGGAGGATTTAAAAGTCCAGTCATGCTTCACTTATAGTTATATTTATTCTGTGTGTTTGTTTCTTTTCCCCTGGCTCTCTGTTTTAGGTAGAAAGAACAAATAAGAAACAAACTGAGTTGGCCTGCAGCCCATATACCATTTGCAAATAACAATCAGGATGAATTATTTCTCTCTTTTGAGCACTATACTGCTCTCTGAGTTGGTCAGTCTGTAATGAATTTTCCCATTATATGTTCCAGCTCACAGAGCCCTGCTAAAGCCTTTCTAATTTTCTTCTAATGGCTATTTGCTTACAATGCCTCCTCCAGTGTTATTGGTACCTCCAAACTGAAGGCATAACCGGTCTCCAGAGGAAAAAACTTTCATCCAAGGTGAAGAAACGTCCCCTTTCTGTATTAGTACACAAGCACACCTGAGGAATTTTAAAAATCATGGTTGTAATATGTAGTAAAAAAATAATCCGGCATGGTTTTGATCAAAGAAAGGACAGATGTACAAGGCTTGGACTGCAACACTTAGCTCACTTTCTTGGGAGTAAGTTCCATTTGAATGAAACAGAACTTACTTCTGAGTAGAGATGTTGGAGGATACCAACAAAAAATGAAAATGGCTGTGGAAATTTCCAGTGTTCACTTACTTGTCCCATGTCCAGAATGGAAATTAATTAATTGAATATGATGAGCATTCACTGTTGTTGTTGCTTTCAGTCCACAAATGGTACTTAATTGATTCCCCCCCAAACCCTCCCCCCACTTTGACTGTGTTTCCTTTGTATTGAACTGAATTGGGTAGAATAACATATGAACAATGCAATTTATGCAATTAATTATGTAAGTTATGTAATTTCACCCCAGAGGAGAGTGAGATGAATGACATCATCTTAGGTGGAAAACAAACTGCAGCAGAATGGAAACAGTGCTGTGTGTGATGAATACAATGTGGGATGGACAATGATGCCCTTATACAGTCCTACCTCTGAGTAGACATGGTTAGGATAGTGCTGTGAAGCATCCATTGACACAATCTTGCTTTCAGGCAATGGGTGATATAGAGAAGCTAGGAAATGAATTTGTGGAAAATGTTGTGGAAACATCTCTTTGAGAAATAAAGAATATAAGAATATCTTTGCTGGATCAGTTCTAAGGTCTGTCTAGTCCTGAATCCTATTTCCCACAAAGGCCAACCACATGCCTGTGGGAAGCCTACAAACAAGACAGAAGGGTAATACCCCACCCCCATTGCTCCCCAGCAACTGACACTAAGAAACATGCTCTTCCTTGTGCTTTTAACAGGGAATAAAATTTCATTGCTTTTCTGTACTGAATGACCTATCCAAGCCCTTATTTTTTGAGCTACTTTAATCTACAGATGGCTGGACAGGTCAAATTTCCCTATTTCTCGCTTTACAACATAATTGTGCATGCCTCCAGAAGGGTTAAGCTTCTCTAAAAACATCCATCCAATTATGGCAAAAAATTAAAAAAGTTATAGATTGGCCCCCTTTTTTGAGGGGGGTTAATAACAATTTAGGTGTGTCCAACACAAAAGTCCCTGGACTTATTTAGTAGGTGTTATCTATTCTCTAGGGGGCAGAATCCAATCCTTTCAAATAGCATTTAAAATATTTCCAAGTAGTGAATGGGATCAGGGGCAATGATGCAAATTCAACACTTGGGGTAATTTAGGCACTCTCCCCCCCCCCCCCCAGATTGGACTTGAGCCGAATTGAGTGCCTCATTGGGGTCTGAAGCAAATTCTTTCATTGGTGCATATTCCTAGTTTTCAGTCCCAAATTTGTTTGGTTCTGTTCTGTTTTGTTTTATTTAAAAAAGAGCATCACGGAGAGGCTGCAAATCGAAGCAGGACATATGGAAAGGAAAAGAACAACCTTTGCGGCTGAATATTTTTTTTCTGTTCGGAATCTGCCTCCATGAGCTGCTTTTTCGTCTATTGGAATACAAAGAGATATGGGCTAAGGAGGAATCCCCCTTCAGCATTGTACATAAAATAAAATATGGTGCATGAAAATACTTTTCTCAGATGTGCATTGAGGAAAACAATCAAAATGAAGGCAAATGGTAGAATTCCCGCCCCACCCCACCCCGTCCTTGTTTCTGCTTTCCTGTTAAGTAGAGCTGGTCACATGAAGGGGTGTCAAGATCAAATATGGCTGTACTTACTTATGGATTTCTGAATCTGTGTCCTTGTGGGCTTGTCTGAGTCATCAAGCACCCATAAGTATAACAGAGGCAAAAGAAGAATGATTTGCTTTAAACTCATTGAATGTTAAAAGCCTACTAGATGACTGTGAGTTGTTTAACTTGAGGGATCTGAGTAGCATGCGGCTACTCAGCTCTAAGTATGTGGTGCTTGTGTACTTTTCCATGTGTGATGTTTCCTACAGGAACACAGAGTTGTCACTTTTGCAGGATCCATTAAAATGTACCAATTGAGTCTTCAGCCTAACAACCATTATGTATTTAATTTATTTTTTAACCCACTATTCTAAAAAGGTCAAAAAAGGCCCGGCCCACAACTGTGTAATCTAGATAAGAGACAGATAATGGGCAACAGGAACAAGAAAACCTTTGTGCTTGGCTGGGCAAATCTAAGGATAACCACAGATAACTAAACTAAGAATGCAGCAAATGTACAGTAAGAATTTAATGATGGAAGAGGAAACAAAAAGAAAACCAACCCACAAATACTCTCTGCATTTTTGTTGTTCCCAGCACATTTCATTGAAACAAATAGTATTTAACTCTTGTGTTGTCTTTTTGTAAATATTAAATAATATATTAACAGAAGTTAGATAAATTATTGCCCTGGAAGGGGAAATCTGCCAGTTTTGTTTCTCTCATTTTCTCATTTTCCTCTCTCTTGAGTTCAGTTTTCCATATTCCCACATTTGTTTTCGAGTTCTTATGAATATTCAGGAGCATTTTGGTGCGAATTTCTCCTAATACACACACCTTTGCATGCATTTCCCTCTAACATTCACCTTTTTTTGCAAAGCAATGTTCCCTAATTTTTTACTAAGCCATGCTTTTTCAGTCACATCTACTTCAGTATGTGCATTTTTTGTACATGTTACTTGGCTGGAGAACTGCTTTGCCAAGTTTGCAGAAGTGCAGATTTCAAAAGGTTGCTGTTTTTCAGGCCATGTATCATTTCAAAAAGTATGTACTATGCAGATTTGCCTGTGTGAACTATCTCTTCCCAACCCCCAATGCATGCCTGCCTTCTCAGATATTGAGAGCATTATGCAGAACCAGTTCATACTGATACATTTCTGAGCATTCCCTTTTTTTATTTCAGTTGCGCTCTTGCTTTCACTAGATGGCACTTTGTCTCTCTTCATGGGCTCTGCTCAGTTTCTCACAACTCCTAAATGCAAACAGATGCCCACTCTGCAGCTTCACCAGCCCACCCACCTTTTTTCAGAGTTCAGGGTTGTGCTTGGAGACATTTAATTAAGTAATAACATCTGACAAATGAAGCTTTTTCGTCTGAAAATGCCTCAAAGGTGGAAAATTGTGGTACTGAAGTGAACCTGAAGGCAGATGAGGACCTATTTGAAAAATGATTACATAAGAAAAATGAGCCAGAAACAAGGGGAAATGAACACCTTTAATTGGCAGTCTTATAAATACAAATCAGAAAGGAAGGAGTGTCCTGCCTTTCATTGGTTCATTTGAGGAAAAGATAATGAAAGGGCTCTGACCAATTATGCCAGGAGGATTCTGGCAAAACAGAGGACAAAAGTGGGGTGCCCTGGTTAAATTCTAGCTTAGGAAATTAATTGGGCTTACATAGTTTAAAAATAAATAATTCTTGGCTTCATTCAGCTAAGAAGATTGTCTGTAAGTATTCTGTTCCAGAAGTGCCTATGTGATGACTAACAGTAAACATTTGTCAGGTAAAACATACTTAATAATTTTCCGCTACTGTTGCTTTGAACTTAACACTCTGCTATTTCAAGAAATAATGGGTATATTCAAAACGCTTAGTGTATGCAGTCTAGCGATGCTCGACTCACACATATTTTGAGTTCAAAGCCATATTTTGAATAGCTATTTGATGCAGGGTTTGAAGTGCCCTGAAAGATTGTTCCTTTGCCTACAGCAGCTATCAGAACAGTAAGTCCTGTGTGAGGAGGACACAAAACTCAGAGGAAGGAGAAGCAAAAGTCCTTTGCAGTTTGTAAGCCAACCCTAGCTGTTCTTGATTTATTAATTTATTTTGTTTTTCAGTGGGATTATCAGTGTTCGCTCAATAATAGGAACAACAGTATAATATTTAAAAAAGAAACAGGGAACATGTATTTGAAAGCAAGACGTGTGCATTCCTCATAAGTGATAATGCTCACATTTCCCTGTGCACAGATCTTATATGATAGTCATGTAGACAGTAATCCTATGTGAAGCAGCACTTTGGTCCCCACAGTTACAAAACTCAATGAGAACCAAGTTCCAATCCCATTCATTTGGGAACTGCAATCTTTTCTTTATTTTCTTTCTTTCTTTCTTTAGTGGCTCTAGATGTCACCCTTCATCACAAGTTACACCAAGCTTACACAGGTCATTAAAATCTTTCTTAAAAACAAACCAGCCAACCCATGGTTGACATGAACATTTGTATCAATAACAAACCACAATGAGTGATAACCAGTGCTAGTCATATCCAGATTTTAGTGGGTCTGCCATGAGTATGACTTAATTGGAGATCACCCTGAAGCATAAAAACACAAACAGAGTGAAATACAAATAACAATTACAGAGTAAATGCTGCTGATTTCCAAATGAACAGTCACAGCTTGTGTTGCTTACCTAACTTCCCACTGCTGGCTATCAAGAGGGAGAGGGATAAGCAGCTTTGAAGGGCTGTCTTATGGAAGATGGAGCAAGCTTGTTTTCTCCTGTGGTGACATCAACCACGGACAAAGTAAACCATGTAGGTAAACTGCTCTAAGGGAAGAAAAAGAGGGTCAGGAGAACAGACATGTATGTTGCACACATAGCTGGGTGGTTTTTGTACATAGTAGAAGGTAGATCATATTTTCTTTTTCTTACAAAAGTTTTGTGGTCATGCGGAATTGCCTTTCCATACTGCACTCAATTTCTGCAGGCACTTTCCTTCTTCATGGCTCATATACCGAAAGAGATATGAGCAGTGTGTGTGAAAGTACTCAAAGGAAAGAGGAAGAGGAGAGAGTGAAGGAGTCTTAGGTACCAGTCAGTCACCCCCTCCTGATTTGGCACTTCAGCCCAGGTGAGCCATCTGCAGGAGAGATCAACTCTAGTCTTGCCCAAGGTAAAAGGGATGGAGCAGGAACACCAGTGTGATGCAATGATATGTAGAAGAGCTAGCATGATTCATACCTCCATGGTAGAGCATCTGTTTCCAGGTAATATTAAGCTAGATGGATCATTGGTCTGACATGGTATAATACAGC